>NC_050464.1:1401412-1770369 GCF_903995425.1 Onychomys torridus | reverse complement strand
GGAAACATTAATAACATGTCTGACAGAGAAAACACATGTGTAAAAAGCATCATCCAGGAATGGGTTGTACTGCTCTTGCTGTGAGTTCAATCCTAATCAATAATATAGATCAATACTATGCCATCAATAATATATATCAACACTATGCCATCAAATAAGGTGTCTCAACAGAGACACACATAAATTAAGGACCCGGTTGGTGAAAATCGGATGGCTGAAATGTCAAAGGCTGCTTGCTGCCTCTGTGTCTCCTGTAGGAGCAACGGCCCAGGCTCTGTGAACACAGCACTTGTGTAAGCTTTCCAGAAATAGCCATTTCAAATAACAATCAACAACAAGAGAGGACAGGGACACAGTGGCAGGAGGAGCTGGGCGTCGGGGCCACTTGACTTTAAAGATCATTAAAGAAAGATCCATCAGTGACCATGTTTTCAGGGAGCATGGTGGAGACTGACAGTAATGGGGGAGTTGAGCATGGGGGGTAAGAGGTGCTTACCATGACCAACCTTTGCTATCTGTAATTGAGTGTTTATATATTTGGAAAAGAGTCAAGGTGCCAATGCAGCCAAACATACCTTTTTCTTTCCTTAAAAATTTAAATGGGTTTTCAGAAGTATTTATTTTTCTGGCATCCTTCGATAAGACTGAAGACTGTTACCTAAGACACACGAACTGTGACCAGTGTCTTTGAACAGCAGAAGTTAGAATTGGACAGTGTCTATAAGTGGCCACCTAGATTTCAGTATGGGCTGTGTGCTGTGTGAGAACTTTCTGCTATATTGGTGTTGTACGGGATTTTCTTATGTATGCAGTCCAGGGTATGTTAATACCTGGCATCAGTTTAGCTAGACTGAAGCCCAAGGTTTTCCAAATACTCTGTAATAAGAAAGCTTCTTCAGACTCCAGTCTTCTTATCTGGAAGTAGCTTCTAAGTTGGGTCGGATAAACTGAATGAATTTGTGCGGTGTTTTGAAGGCTGGGATTAACATGTATTATGTGTTCACAGGCAGAGCATTAGCTGTTGTGATTACTACTAAGATATTGGGATTCTCTTCAGTAGTTACAAATGATGGAAGTCATAGCTGCCTGTTTTCACTTCAGATGACAGCGATTACATTCTGACCAGAGAAAAGTCAATTTCACCCTACTACAGTTTGAAAAGATGTCACCAGGTTCTCCATATGCTCACTTGGTATTTTAATATCTTTAAAAAATTTTAATTTCTTTTTATGTCGTGTTGGTGATTTGCCTGAATGTATGCATGTACCCTATGTGGATGTCTGGTGCCCTAGGAAGCCAGAAGAAGCACCAGATCCCCTGGAAGTGGAATACAGGCAGCGGTGAGCCACCTTGTGGATGTTGGGAATCAAACCCGGGTCCTCTGCAAGAGCAGCTGGTGCTCTTAACCACTGAGCCATCTCTTTACCCCAGTATGTTACCATTTTAAAAGAATAAGCTGGTAAAAGGAATAGCTGTTGGCTGGGAACACAAGGCTTAGCCCCAGGATAAATGGAAAGAGATACTGATAAAGAAAAGAGAGCTTCCACAGTGAGAAACACCGGCCCTGGAAACAGCCTTTCCCAGTTGTGATAATAAGCCACACAGTAGGTATGGCAAAAGCAGGGCCATGAGGAATTCTGGGCATTGCAAGAAGATACCACAGTACACAGGATGGGAGAGAGAGGGCTTCAGAGGAGGAATAATTTGCCTCCCCTCATTTGGGAATTAGATTGTAGGTAGGTGGTGAACATGAAGAGATTCAGCTTAATGTCAGTAAGCAGGTACAGTCCAGGACCTTAGGGAGCAGTCTCCATTTAAAAGACACCTCCTCAGCTGGAGAGGTAACCCAGTGGTTAAGCTTGCTGCTCTCACAGAGGACTTAAGTTCAGTTCCCAGCACCCACATGTGGGCTCACAACCATCTGGAACTCCAGGGGACCTCACACTCTCTTCCAGCCTCCTTAGGCCAAACTTGGTGCCCTGACATACATGCAGGCAAAACACGCAAACACATAAAATTAAAACAAAATATAAATAAGTAAATAAGAGCTGCCTCTATTCTTCAGAGTAGCTTGACAAAATAGGTAGATTGTACAATTCTAATTGTGTTACCCAAAATTAGCACTTTGAATATGTACGTCCATGGGATAAGTTATTAAAGTGAAAATGAAGAAATTTTAATTTTCCTTTCAGCTCACCAGAAAGTAAGGAGGTCACAGGATCTGATAAACGGAGGCAGGTCAGTTTCTAAAAGTGAACCAAGTTCCAGGTGCTGAAGATCTCAGACTGGGATAAGAACTGGGGGGCAGGGTGGGGGATGCCTTATTGTTCTGTTGCTGTGAAGAGACACAGAGACTCTTAGAAAAGAAAACATTAATTGGGGACTTGCTTACAGTGTCAGAGGGTGAGAACATTATCATCACGGTAGGAAGTGTGGTGGGACAAAGCCAGGCATGGTGCCAGAGCAGTAGCTGACAGCAATAAATCCTGATCCACAGGCAGCAGGCAGAGAGAGATACTAGGTAGGCCTGGCATGGGCTTTTGAAATGTCTAAGCCCAAGCCCAGTAACACACCTCCCCCAACAAGGCCACATCTCCTAATCCTTCCCAAACAGTTCATCAAATCACCACAGGGGAGGAGAAGGCTAAAGTGTCAGATGGATTAGTAGCCCAAAGGTGGTAAAACTGAAGACAGGAACAAGGAACACAGGCAGGCTCTAGCCACCCAAACAGGTCCATGTGAATTCCAGCACTGTCTGAGCAGAGCAGAGGGAGAGGAACCTGAGAGGGAACAGGCCATGTGGCCACACCACGGACAAGGGCCATGTCAGGCTATTGACAGTAGCTCTCTTAAGTACAGGAATGAAGGAAGGAGAAATGGATTTCTCAGTGGGGGAGGGGGACTCTACTGAATGCAGATTTGCCTAAAAAGAGAAAGGCTGTCCTGGGTTTGTCTTAAGTTTCTATCAGGTAATATGTGAAGTCAACAAAACAATGCATGTCCACCACAAAGAGTAGATCACAGGTGAGCAACAGGCCTGCCTCCTGGGGCTGTGGTGTCTCAGCAGCTCTCCTCACTATGTGGTCTCTGTCACTGTGATCAAATCAGCTGCTACAACCATTCTGACCCCAGCCACTGAGACAGAGGCCCGAACACTGAGAGTCTGTGTTTCCAGAGAGATGGCCCAGAAGGTCCAGAAATTACTCATCATTTAGGTGCACGCCCACGCCCCCCATGAAGGAATCAGGAAATCTACCTAGCTAGGTGGTCCATGGGTCCAGGCAGACTGTGGGAACGTTCTGTTCTTAACAAAGAAAACCAACATCTAGGCACCATGAGACCATTTGGCTCCATGGAGCCTCCCCCACCACACACACACATGTAGCTTTTAAAGATAATGCCAGGTCATTTTCAGAGCACTTGATTTAATTTTTACCTATCAGAAGGGCATACAATTTCCATCAATATACATCTTTAACAATCACTGTTACTGTTGAATGTCTTGTTTTCATCCATTAATAGGTATAAATTGATATTTTATTGTGATCTTAAGTTGTATTTCTAACGAGACCGAGCTCGTAATGCCCAATCATATTTTGTACTTGGTAAAATCAATACCTGTTAGAATCTTTAGTTCACTTAAGCCTGTATTTGGTTATTTACCTTTTAATTCATTTGTAAAGCATTTAAAGATTTTTGTATAAATTGTTTCATCATGGCCATCCATCCAATTATCTTTTGTGGCCCTGTCTTTTCACTGTAAAATGTCATTCATTTAACACATTATTTGTTTTGTTTGTTTTTTGAGGCAGGGTTTCTCTGTGTAACAGCCCTGGTTGTCCTGGAATCCACTTTGTAGACCAGGCTGGCCTGGAACTCAGAAATCCACCTGCCTCTGCTTCTGAGTCTTGGGATTAAAAGTATGTGCCACCGTTGCCTGGCAACACACATTCTTAATCTTAGGGTCACAATGATTTGAGAGCACATAGAATCCCCACCCCCAAACCATCACGATCATCTTCTCCCGGGAACCACAGTTTCTATGACGACAGTACAACATCAAATGCCAGACATCAGACATGGTTGCCTTATTGTTGGCTCAGGTGCACACTTACTGAGTTTCATATGAACTTATTTTGTATATTTAATCTTTATGGTTTTACAGGGTAAGCTATACCAAGCATATCTTAGAGCATGCTGTATTAAATCGTTAAGTTTCATAGAAATATGGCTCTTGTGTGTATTTGCAGGTAGGAATGCATGTGAATACACATGCATGCAGAAGCCAGAGGACAAACTCAGATGTTGCTCTTCAGGCGTAGTCCACTTTTAAAAAGTCCTTTGTTTTTGAGATGATCTCTCACTGGCCTGGAACTGTCCTAAACTAGGCTAGATTAGCTGGCCCATGAGCCCCAGGGATGTGCCTGTCTCTGCCTTCCCAGTGCTGGAAAATGAATTTTATTTTTTATCTTTTTCTAAAGAAATACCTTTTTAGTAAAAAGGTTACTCCATGTTAGTTCAAGATTTTCATTCTGGGAATCTGGCATTCAAATTGAGGCTCAAGGGAATTCTGAATCTGTTTTTGTTTAAAGAAAAACAATGAAATACTAAGTCACAAAAATAACTGAAATATGTGCAGTATCCATTAAGACAGTCAGACAAGCTCTGGATACAGTCAGGAAGGTGAAAAAATGAAAAAGTGTAGTAGTTTGAATGCTAATGACCCCTCATAAGCTCCTATGTTTGAATGCTTGGCCCAGTTGGCAGAACTGTTTTAGGATTAGGAGTGTGATCTTGTTGGGGCAGGAATGTCATTGGTGGTGGGCTTTGAGGTCTCAAAACCCCATGTCATTCCCAGTATCTCTCTGTATCTCTGACTCTGTCTCTCGTGTGTGTGTGTGTGTGTGTGTGTGTGTGTGTGTGTGTGTGTGTGTTTCTGTCTGTGTCTCTTTGCCTGTGTCTCTCTCCTTGTCTCTTTCCATCTCTGTCTCTCTGTGTCTCTGTCACTGTGTGTCTTCCCATCTCTGTCCATGTCTGTCTGTCTGTCTGTCTGTCTGTCTGTCTGTCGGTCTGTCTCTCTGTCTGTCTGTCTCTCTCTGCCTTGTGCTTGTGGATCAAGATGTCAGCTCTTAGCTACTACTGTTCCAGCGCCGTGGCTGCCAGGCTGCTGCCATGCTCCCTGTCATGATGATCTTAGGCACTACTGCCCTCTGAAGCCATTAGCCCCCAAAATAAATGTTTTCTTTTCTAAGTTGCTTTGGTCATGGTGTCTCTTCAGAACAATAGAAAAGTGACCGAGACTACAAGTGACTCTGAAATTATTTCAGAAGAGAGGCTAAAAAGTCTGGCCTGATTTTCCTACCTCCATTCTTACTTCCCTTATTTTTGTTGGGACTCGGAAATTATTCCAAAGTCAAAGTCCTACGAGCCTGTTTCCATTCGTTTCCATTTCTTCTTCTGGTGCAGCAGACACCAAGTGTGGAGTGCCCGTCTATGATGTTTTTTTTTTTCCCCAGACAGATGTGGCGTTGCACAGAAGGCCCCAGGAAAGATGCAGCTTCACCCTGCCCCTTCAAAACTTTGCTCTGTGGACTTTGAGCTCCACAATGGCAAGAATCATGTGAGGCGAACGGGTATTGGCTCCAAAAGCAGCCCAATGGGGTTACCATAGTTCTTTGTCAACAAACCATCTTACTACACGAAGTCAGTGTATTAATGACTTTTGACTGTCACTAAAGAGACACGGTGGATGATGTTATCCACTAGGTGATGAACCCGTTGACAGGCGGCAGAACATCCTGCAAGCTTGGCACTTCGGTTTTTAATACCAATTGACAACCACTTTGATTTCATCTGGCGCCATCTCTCTATAGTTACACGTCCAATCCCTGCCATTTTGGAGAGCACTCTGTACTCCAGACTGACACTCCCTTAGCCCCCAGGGACAGAGACCTCATTACAGATGTCTGGAGGAGACCTTCTTGTTCCTTGTCTGGCTAATGTCCCTTTAAGTGCACTCAGACTGCCGTGTGGCCCTGTGGCTTGTCATTTTAATGGGTTACTGGACAGACACTGTAAAAGGAAGCACTGTGCTTAGAGACCATATCCAAGAGAATCGCGGATGTGATTAATAGGGAGCTTTTAGCTTTTATGGAATGTCATTCTTCTTAAAATGCACTGCTAAAGGCTTTCCAAATAAACTACCTTGTAAAATGGCATAGATATCGTGGTTTTGGAGGGATGAAGGATCCAGTTTCATTCACACAGTGTGTTAGAAAACTAAAAGCCCATTTTTTTTTTTTCATTCCAAAGTGGAAATGATAGAAATGTCCTCCTACAATTTTTCGTTCCTTTTTTTTTTTTTTTTGCCATTGGCCTCTATGGATGTCTTAACTGGGTTGGTATAGTTGGAGCACCTCCAGATATTTTTTTGTTGGTTTGTTTGTTTCCCCATTTCTAGTCAGGACTGTATCAATTTGCAGCATCACTGATATAATAGAGGTCTCCTCTCTATATTTTCATTAACATTTTTGTTTGTTTGAAACAGGGTCTCACCATGTAGCCTTGGCTGACCTGGAACTCACTATGTATTAGAGCCCTGGAGAAGTCCCACAAAAGGCCACCATCCACATATGCAATCAACAAGAGCGTTTATTATCTCTAGAGCAAAAGTTCTGGTATGCTGGGGCCTCACATCTGACACAAAGGCAAAATGGCGGCAGGAGAGAAGCTTGCAGGCTCTCTTGCACACAGCTAAAGGGTTCCTAAAGGCAGTGAGGTCATTCTATCTAGGATTGGCTTACACGAGTGTCAGTCATCTTAGTATGTTCCTGATCAGTTAGGGCTAGCAGGGCATGGCTAAGGCTGTAGTTTTCCTATCTGGGGGCAAGTCTGGACAAGTCCCAGAGCCTGTCTTTTTTGGTTATTGCCTTGAGATACTCTGGGGGCTGGCTCAGGCATGGCACATGCAGTTCCTTTCATCCTTGCTGTTGAGGACATTGGTGGTTGATTGCCCTTTGTTCATGGCTTCCTCAGAAACTGTCCTGTTCCAGGAGGCAGGAACTGAGGCCTAGTTCCTACTGGTTAAGCGGCAGCGGCGGGGGCGCTCAGCAGAAGAGAGCACTGGATGTTGCGGTGGTGGAAGAATCATGAGCCATGGTTACCTTTCTAGAACTTTATTGGGAGGGAGGGAGAGAGAGAGAGAGAGAGAGAGAGAGAGAGAGAGAGAGAGAGACAGAGAGGGAGAGAGAGACAGAGACAGAGACAGAGAGGGAGTGAGAGACAGAGACAGAGAGGGAGAGAGAGACAGAGAGAGAGGGAGAGAGATACAGAGAGAGAGACAGAGAGAGAGCACACAGAGGGGAGAGAATACAGAAGGAGAGAGAACACAGAGAGGGCACACCTGCTTTTTAGGCTGGGATGCCATTGCAGGCTGGTGATGTAATTAAGGACATAATCTTTACAGTTCCTAACTGAGTTATTAGGATCCTGTCATGGTATTTGCCTGGCCTTCTCACTATGTAGACCATCTCATTTCTTCTTTTGCCCAGTCCTTGAGAAACAGGTGATGTTTTAAGGATAAATAAAACAATTTTCACAGTTCACCATCCTTATTTTAAAGTGCCCCCCCCACGCTTTGGGGGCTCACACTCTTGCTTTGCCTCTAATCTCCAGTCTCTCAGCCTTGAGGTGAAGGAGCTAATGACTTCCCCCTTTCCTTTGGGTTTCTTTTTCATGAGCTGTACACATACTAGAAGCTCAGAAAATGGAAGCTAACACCCTGGCTGATTCTGATAAAGCAAAAATTTCTATTTCTGGCTCTCATTACACTTCAACTTAGTAACTGACAATGACTTGCAAACCTTAGAGTTGGACAGTGCTGCTTGGCTCTCCAGGTTATCATGGTTTGCTTGAAGACATCAGGAAGTAAAGTGCCTCTGAAAAGCTCTTCTGAGACTGAAGCCAGAGACAGATATGCTGCACCTCCCCTTGTGCCCTCTAGATGGCGCTGCACACGATTAAGCCAGAGTTAGGCCAGACATTGACCATCTCTGAGCCAACGTATAAAGAGCTATAAAATCTATAGATTCAGCCCAATGCTGGGTGCAGCATATACAGCCACCACTCTCCTGCCCCTGGTCATTCATTGCTCTGGGAGCCACATAAACTTTGGTTCCTCAGGGTGAACTTCAGTGGACTCACACCTTGATTTGTCGTAGGAGCCATAGGAAGAACTGGAAACCAGCACACTTTGGTTTTGAGTCGCTTCCTGAATGATAATGGGGCCAGGGAGACAGCTCACTCTTCGTAGGCAAAGGCCTCTAACCTGACAACCTGAGTTTGATCTCTGGGGTGGCGGGTGGGGGGTGGGTGGCACTTGATGGAAGGAAAGATCTGACTCCCACGTACAAAATGAATAAATAAACGTTAGGATGAATTAGGGACCTGTGGTGGCCAATAATAAAGTACAGATCCACAGAAAATGATTTTTAAAAAAATATTAGATTTGTTCATTTGTATGTGTGTGAGTGTTTTATCTGCACGTATGTCTCTTCACTTCTCGGGTGCAATGCTGGTTGGGACCAGAGGAGATCCCTAGGAAGTGGAATTACAGACAGTTGTGAGACACCATATGGGTGCTGGGAATCGAACCTGGGTCCAAGAGCAGCCAGTGCTCTTAACCACTGAGTCATCTCTCTGTCCCTGATTTTTTATTTTTTATTTTTAAGGTAGGACTCACTATGTAGCTGATATTGGTCTCAGACTCTGCCTGTCTCCACATCTCAAGTCCCCAGGTTAACTTATGGATAACACCCTGTCATTTGATGGGATTTCAAGGACCCATCTAGGAGGAAGGACTTCAGGCAAAATCCTTCTGCACCTTACTGAGCACAGTCGATGTGAAGAGCCAAATGGAAAAGATTCACTCTTGTTGCCTCCTCTCTATATGGCTAATTGAGAATACCTGGTGTGGTGTGACAAGTCAGTGGATTTGTACCGTGTGCAGGAAATGCCCACAGATAATAAAGCCAAGAGCATTATGTAAAGCACGGTGCAAACTGTTTCTCAAACACGTGATGGCGTTTCTGGTAAGTGATATAGACTTTTTTTTCCTGTACAACTTTACATTTAATTAATTTCTGATACACTGCACTGATGTGTTTCCTGAGGGTTTCAGTCTTAATGTTTATTTGATATAAGAACAGCTGCCTTCGGTCTCTGTGATGTTGTGGGTTTTTTTTGTTTTGTTTTGTTTTGTTTTGTTTTGTTTTGTTTTTGTTTTTTGTTTTTTGTTTTTTCAAGTTGACACAAGCTACAGCCATCTAAGAAAAGGGAACCGCGAGAAATTGCCTCCATCAGATTGGCCCATGGCAAGTCTGTGGGGGCATATCCTTAATTAATGACTGATGTGAAAGTGCCCAGGCGCCACCCCTGGGCAGGCTAAGCATGCCATGGGGAACATGCCAGCATGCAGTTTTCCTTCATGGCCTCTGTACCAATCAGTTCCTGCTCTGAAGTCCTGCAGTGGGTTACTGTAGAGGGAAACCAGGGAAGAAGACACCATGGCTCTGAATCCCCTGTCATAGTTCTCACAGCTGGGGCAAACTAGAGAAGACATCCCTCCCCCACTCGCTGAGGCGGGTCTCACTGTGTAGCCCTGGCTGGCCTGGACCGCACTACATAGACCAGGCTGTCCTGAAACTCACAGAGGTCCACTTGTCTCCGCCTCCCAAGTGCTAAGGGTATGCATCATCATGGCCAGCTTGTAACATCCTTTTTATTCAGGCTCTTTTAAAATGTAACTTAGCTTTCAATTTTTACTATTCTTATTCTTTTTAGAAAACTCTTTGACAACTTCATATACATTCATATATATTCTATATATATATACACAGATATATACATGTATCTACACATATGATGAATTTTAGTCATTTTCACCTCCATTCCCACCTTTCACCACCTTCTCTGTCCCACTGAACCCCTTCTCCCCCACAAAGTCTCCTCCTTTCTCACTTCTTTTCATGTATGACCCATGAAGTCTCACCAGAGTAGCTTGCGTGAGTGGGAGGTGGGTTATTTACCCGCCAAGGAAAAAAGGGACATTCCCTCCCTTAGCAACTAACTAAATCTTGGCTGTTTGATCTGCTCCATAGGCTTTCCCAGTGCAGGGGTTGTCAGATGCCAGAACCCCAGGGAGCTGCTGAAGTGTGCAGATAAACCCCTTAGGAGCTGGACCCAAAGGTGCAGCTCCTGGGGGTGCCTGCTTGGTTACCACCACCTCCCTATTCCTTGAGTTTGATCTTGGGTTCTCCAGCACCGAGTCCCTCAGCTCCCCAAGCAAGGTGGGTTCATTATTAGACCCTTAGCTTCAGAGCGTGTGTGTGTGTGTGTGTGTGTGTGTGTGTGTGTGTGTGTGGTGTGTGGTGTGTGAAGATCCTTTCACTGCCCAGGGAGTGAAAGGGAGCTGAGGATGACTCCCTCCTGATGATGATAAGCCTTACTGAGGAAGGCATTTCTATTTCAACTTTTCCCTATAGCTTCAAGGTAGATATAGATCAGGTAGATATGTCTCCTCTGTTATGTGTAAGAGGTACTCCACTGGTTCCCATTTTATTCTTGGTGAGAACTGATCCACATGCAGGTGTTTGTATGGTACATCCATGGAAGCAATAACAAGGATCTTTGGCCTTGGAGCTATGCTATGGAATATTAGTTTAAGATGTGTTACATTCGTTTGTGCTGTAGAAGATCCGTTTAAGGAGGCAAAGATATGTTGCATCATTTGTTTACCTCTGTAAAGCTGTGTTACTTTGCCTGCCTAAAACACCTGATTGGTCTGATAGAGAGCTGAACAGCCAATAGCTAGGCAGAAGAGTGATAGGCGGGCCTGGCAGACAGAGAGAACAAATAGGAGGAGAAATCTAGGCTTGTAAAGCGAAGGGTGAGAAGTGAGAAAAGGAGAAGGAGAGGAGGATCCCAGGGTCCAGGCACACAGCCACACAGCCAGCCACAGAGTAAGAAGGAAAGAAAGATATATAGAATAAAGAAAGGTAAAAAGCCCAGAGACAAAACGTAGTTAAAGAGAAATGGGATAATTTAAGTTAGAAAAGCTGACCAGAAACAAGCCAAACTAAGGCCAGGCATTCATAAGTAAAACTAAGTCTCCACGTATTTATTTTGGGAGCTGGGTAGTGGGCCCCCAAAGAGTAAAGCTGTTGTTACTTTTCAGGAACATATACATATATTTTGTAAATAGCTTAAGTAGCATATTATAATGAATGCTTCCTAAGATCATAATATCCTGGAGATTATTCTGAAAAATACATTTTGTGAGAAACATCTATATATAATAGCATACAGTTAAAAGGTTACTAAAATGAGGTGGTAAAGATTTGACATAGGTACATTATTTTCCAAACCCAATCTTAAGGAGTAAGTCGCACAGTTGGTATAGTTTATATACAACATGTTTATATTTTTCTCCAACTAGGACTTTTTTCTGCACAAGATAACACACATTTTTACTCCTGCATAAAACCATATACATGTGAAGCATTTCTAAAACATCCAGGGGGAAAAAAAAACTCTCTTTGCCCCATCTGTTCTAGATGGCTGAACACACTGCAGGCCAGCCACACATCCGCCATCGCTTCTTCGGACATTAAAATGATTGAATTCCCCAAGCAGAAAATGAAAACCACGAAACGGGCAGGATAACAAGCTTCACTTCTGTTCCATCAAGTGCAGGATTTAAATACTCAATTACAGAGCTTCAGCTTTCTGTGCTTAGCATTTAAATTTTATCCCATGCAATCATGGCAACCATCCTGTGGAAAATAGCCAACTTGACACCAACTAAAATGAGCTCGGTGGTCACAGGGCTAAGTGGGTTTAGTCAAGCAATGCTGGAAAAGCCCATTCTTGTGTATGACTTTGAGAGAAAGCCATTAGTGCTCTGTGTTTGTGTCCTGGCTGATAATTAGAACAATTCAGCCCACAAGAAGAGCAAAAATATGATGCCCTCACTACCTCTAACTTCAGCCCCATCTGACAGATAATTTCTACAGAGTTACCCCCCAAACGTCAAGGCATTTGCAAGCAGTAGATGTTCCTAGGCTCCAAGTGATTCTTAAGATGTTCAAAAGGAACACTAGCCAGTCTTTCAAGTCCTTGATGCTCAAAGTGTAGACCCATGGGGCCAACATCAGGGACAGTTCCCCAGAGGTGAAGGAGGACAGCCCTGTTCGCCTCCCTCCCAGGTGACATCCTTTAAGATTCAAGACCACTTGAGTAGTCTTGTTTTCAGCTCCCAAGGGGAGGATGCATCAGAACAGGAGAGAATTCCATATTTCAAGCAGTTCCTTGCCACAGGTTGGTGGTGGGGTGTTCAGCAGCTCTCTAGTCAAACAACACGTGTGGGCTAAGTATAGCAAAAGGAAGAGGCATCCAAGAGCACAGGCCGTGCTGGCAAAGATGCTCAGAGAACCCGTCCATAAATGGGCACCTGCAGTCCTTGGAGGCTTCTGGGATTTTTCTCAAGCCCCAAGGCAATAAATTCACAAATCCACCTGATTACAGCTGTAGACACATGGATTAATAATGATCTCAGAGGGGCTGTTTCCCGCTTTATGTTCAATGCTGGGCCAAGGGAAAAGTGATTCACCCCATAGTCAGTCCTTTTAATTATATCAACAGGTCTCCCTCCCTCCAGAGGAGGGACACAGGGTGAAAAGCTTCGTTTCATAATCCAGAACCAGGAGAGGTCATAACTGAGATGGGGAAACAGGGTCTGGACTCATTCTCGCTGCAATTTCCCAGAGAGGGATCTGCGTCTAAGCCCAAGGACTCCCCTAAAGCCCTGGGCAGTTAGACTGTGCAGTACAAGCTCGTGTCAGCAGCTGACAGGCAGGGATCTTCTACTCAGTTTCAAAATTAATTTACCTCAAACTTTGTAATCTTTGGTCCTGAAGATCTTTATGGAGAGGACAGAGGGATCCAGATGTTGGAGCTGAGCTGAGGTCCAGGTGGCCAAGTGATCTCACCCAAGCTCACCGAGGTTGTCCCACTGGCTCGGGTCTCTGGGTCTCCTTTACACAGACCTCCAGTTGACTCAATAGCATGACTGTAGAGAAAGATGTAGAAATGATACTGAACAGGGCACCTTAGCCACCTGCTTTAGTTCATCGCTCACTCTGTCATCTTCAGAGGTTCTTACCAGGTTCTGCTTAGATTTTTTTTAAAAGTGTTCTTCATGAGTCACCCCAATGTTTCTGAAAATTGAATCATGTGGAGACTTTATGGATTCCCTAAGCCCCATGTCTTGATAATGAAGATAAGAAACTCCTTTGAAGCAAGACACACAAGTTGTGTGTGTGTGTGTGTGTGTGTGTGTGTGTGTGTGTGTGTATAGATCAGAGGACATCTTGCTGGAATTTGTTCTGTCCTTCCACTATGTGGATGCCAGTGATTGAACTCAGGTCCCTGGTTTGGCAGCAAGTACCTTTATCCACTGAACCATCTTGCTGGCCCCTAGCTGTGGCATCTTGGGTAAATGATTTGAGTTTCCCTGAGCCTCACCTCAAAGTAATAATGCCTACTGCAAAGTCTGCTGTGCAGATCTAGAGGCACAGTAAATGTGAGTCACTTTGCAAAACTCTGACTCCGGAGGGAATGGAGAGGGCGCCCTTAACTTTTCTTGGTTTGAAATGAGTGGTTTTGCTAGCCCCTAGGTCAACACTCTTGTGTAAACTTTGTCAAGGGGGACAAGGTAGGGAAGCACATGTGAAGGAACCAGGTGAGTGAGGAAGCAGCTGGGTCACAGGATGTATTAACAAACTGTCCCCATGTGATTGGGATGCAGACAGGGCACTCGGTAGCATGGACATCTCCAGCGAGGTCAGGTGGACCTCTCTTAGGGAAGAGGAGGGAGAGCATATCCCTCGACTTCTTGCTGTCTCCTCTTCTTTATGGTCAAGGCCACCTCCATCCGACGTTGGACCGAGGGGGCAGGAGATGAAGGCTTCTCATCTATCTGCTTTCCCTTGTGGACCCGTCTCGCAAAGTCCGTAAGATGGGAACTTAGGAAGCACCTGGCACCTGCACCTTGGCACTAACAGCAATGCTCCAAGGCAAGAGGCAGGGGTGCTGTGGCAGAAATTGCAGGAAAGGGGCTGGGGACAAGTTGGACTTGGTTTGACTAGAGCCTTACTGACTCCTGGGTACTCGGAGGCTCTCTCCAGCGAGGATGGACATCTCCAGGTACCAGCAAGGATACTGTTGCTAACAAATCTTCCCTGAGGGTTGTTTCCATAGCACCGAGTGGAAATGGTGGTTGCACAAACCTAAGATACCAGTAAGTGAGTCTAGTGTGAGAACAGGATAGGGATTTCGGACAACTTACATGCATGGAAGGATGAAAAAACTGGCTTGTAACAATGCCACAGTGATGCTCTGATGAAAGCCCAGGACAATGAGTGGACTGAGAAGTTTTGATGTGCAGAATTAGATTGACATTTCAGTGACTTCCACGTGCACACTCACCCACATCTCTGTACCCACTTCCTCAGCAAAATGCTGGTAATGAAGCTGTGGAGCTACATAGCATTACATAGCAGGTACAGGGATGAGGGCCAGGATGCAATAGACCAGAAAAGGCAAGATGAGGCATAGGAAAAACAGGTTTTAGCAATAGGATGAGAAATCAGGAGGATCAAAACCTTGCACTTGGAAGCCAGATCTGCCTATGTTCACAGCACTTGAGATACAGGGACAGGAGTTCAGCATCATCCTCATCTTATTTCAGCATCATTCAAACTGAGCAAAGTACCTTGTTTTGGAACCTTTCCACTAAGAAAATGTTTCCATGATAATGGTTCTGAATAGCCTGACTCTTCCTCCATGAAAAGAATGTGTATGTAGAGTCTGTGTTTGTAATAAAATACCTTTGCAGTGAGATTGTAGAAACCAGTGCTGTGATGTCATCCATACATGGACTGTTACTGTGCTCGCTAGACTTAAATACAGCAGAAGGTGACCCGTGGCATCCTAGCTCTGACCACTGGGACCAAGAGGCCACTTTCCTGGTATCTGTCTCCTAGAGATTGAGGAGACTCAAAATGAGCTTTGTGGAGCTCCTGACTGTCCTAACAGACAGGCAGTCTGAAGCAAGCTGTGCCTCCAACCCAGAGATTCAACTCCACCATCTGGTTGCTCCCATTGATTGAGGCATTTGCCTCTGGAATGGATGAGACCAGCTGGGAGTTTTAGGTCCTGCATCCATGGAGTTAAATTATTATGCATCATAAGTATTTGAAAAATGGTGCATCTGTACTCAACATGTATAGACTTTTCTCTTGTTAGTCTTTAAACAGCACATAGCAAGTACCCACTTAGAGTTTTACATTACATCCAGCATCTATTATAAGTGACCCAGAAGTGGCTTAAAGTGCCCAGAAGGACATGTAGGCTATGCAAAAGTCATATGCCATTTTATATATGGGACTTGAGCACTCATAGATTTGGGGATCCATAGATGGTGGATCACTCCTCTGTGGATACTGAGGGGCAGCTATATGGGGTATCCAGTGCCAAGTCTTCTCTGCTGGTGAACTGTTATTACTACTTCTCAGATTTTCAGTACACATGACAACAAGCATCATGTGTATATGCTTTTGGAAAGCATGAAAATACTTTAATCTGATTTTTAATAATAATAAAAATAAAAAATCTGATTTTTAAAAATTATACATCATGTAATCTACAGTCACAGTTACTCTTACTAGGACTTAATAGATGATAAGTAAAAACATAGACTGGAGAGATGGCTCAGTGGTCAAGAGCACTTACTGCTCCTCCAGAGGACCAGAGTGCAGTTCCCAGCACTCACAACTACATGTAACTTCAGCTTCAGGAGATCTGTTGCTCTCTTCAGGTCTCTGTGTGTGGCTGTATACCCATGCACACACACCCCTCTCTCACACACAAAATTAAAAATAAAATAAATGAGAGCTGAAAAGATGCCTCTGCAGTTAAGATCGCAGCTTGCAGAGGACCTGGGTTCAGATCCCAGCACCTACATGGTGGATCACAATGGCCTGGTTCAGTCTCAGGGTATCCTTCTGGTCTCCACTGGCACTGGACACACGTAGTGCACAGACTTCTGTGCAGACAGAACACCCATACACATAAAATAATTTAAAATGGTTTTTAAAGCAAGCTACAGTGTTAGGTGATGGCTTCAGTGTCTCAGAGTTACCTCCTGTTCCCGCTATGGTTTCATTGTGTAACCTGAACTGTCGAATCATTCTGAACCTTTTTTTTTTTTTTCATCTGCAAAGCAGATAGAAGCAATTCTCTACTTTTGAGGGATTATCTCTGATAGGTTGTTGTTGTTGTTTTGTTTGCTTATTTTTGACATAAGCTCTCTCTCTGTAGCCCAGAATGGCCTCTTGAGGTTCTCCTGACACCAATGGTCAGGTATTTCCAAGTTCTTTGCCTCTTATTCAAGGAAGTCAAGGCTCACAAGAATTTATAAAAGTAGCAAGGTGACCTGGGTAGAAGGGGTCAGATACACTGTCAGAAGTGACAGCAGCCACAGATGTGAGGAGATTACTGCCTGGGACTTCTTTTATGGGGTCTTAAGGGGACAGGCGGTTAGTTACCAGGGCGGCACAGCATGGCTGGGTCTCTATTTTGATAGGCTTGGGTTAGGCATTTGCTCGCTGCGCAAGATCCCACCCCCCATGCACCTGATTTTAATCACACACACACACACACACACACACACACACACACACACACACTTGCACATAAGAATGAGATGACAAACAGGAAAATCTCCTGAGAGATTCACTAAAATTCACTGAGAGGACACAGCTTGCCTTACTGCGCATTCACCCCAAACCAGTCCAGGTTGGATTGCCCCTCTAGTCTCCTACTTGAACATAAACGATTGAGTAGAATTTCAACTTGATGGCTGTTGAGGGGAGGAGAAGCTTACTCCATTGTTGGCAGTGGAGTGTTCATGCAGCTTGGTGCAAGCCCGGTCTAGGTTGCTAGCTGGTTGCTAGGTGCATTTTTAGGGGATGGGTATGTGCATAGTCCAAACCAAGTGGAGTCCTGTGTTTAGTCCCCGTGTTTGCCCACTTCACTCCTGCTTCAGCCTCCTGAAGAACTATAGTCTCTCAGCCTGGTGAGGCAGCTACTACAGCTGTCTTTGCGGGATGATACCACAAGCTGCGGTCACGGGTATATAAAGAGCATGGTATGTGCTACTGTTAAGTGAGCAGCGGGACATACGAAACATTTCTGAGGCTCACATTTTGTGTGCTCTGAAGAACAGTAAAGGCCACAGAATCAACCCCATGTTTATTACTTCAGTATTCACGATGTTCGAGACATGGAATTGGCACAGGTGCACATGCATGGCTGAGCAGATGAAGAAAACATGATGTGTATAGAGGATAGCATAGTACTCGGCCGTTAGTAAGAACAGAAGCATGTTGGTTGCAAGGGGATGGACAGAAATGCAGATCACCATGGTAAGCAGAATAAGCCAGATCCGTAAAGACAAATACCACATGCTTTCTCTCATAGGTGGAAGCCTAGAACAGTGAGAAAATAGAAGGGAGCTACTGAGGAGTGTGGAACAGGAGGAAATGGGATAGAAAAGTGTTAGAGGGTGCAAACACAATCTTAAAGAAACCATTATTTGGACTATTAATTTGCAGTTCACAAATAAAAGGGACGAGCTAGTTTGCTGCATGGTTTGCACCAAAGTGATGAGAAAATTCTTAAAATTCTTGTGGGATCTTACAACAGGGTTGAATCCGAGAGGAACCAATGTATCTGAACAAGTGTGGTCAGGCAGCCTGTCCCTGCTAGCCTTTCCCCCACGGTCCCTCTGCCTTTCGTTACGGTTCTTTCTTTCTTTCTTTTTTTCAAACAAGCCACCATGACTCTTTCCTCCTCGGTGCCCTCTGGAAATTTGCAACTGCTTTTAGGAATGGCCACACGAAGAGTCATTGGGCACCGTCTATGACACAAAAAGTTGAAATGTGGCAATAATTCTCTTTTTAAAACGTGATTATAAGGAATATAAAACACCTATTTATGTTAACTCTCTCAAAAGAGCATATCTTTTAGGTTTTAACTTTTCCAATGCATTCAACTACTAATATTACAATAAAACCAACAAAACTTACTGTTAAAAGTTGTGAAATATAATATGTAAATATAAAAAACAGTGCATAATTGGCCTGGATAATTTGTTGGTCAAGTTCACTATACTGTAGCTACTGGATACATGGTTCAAATTTATCCTTGAATGCCAGACCCCAAGAGAAGACTAGCTTCCTTAGTGGGACACACCATCCTCTGATTATGTGAATAAGTCATTTATAAAAGATAACCTTGTAGAAAATACAGTGTCTGAGGAAATAAAGGTTCTTCCCAGGCAACAAAGCAGCTGGTGCTTTGCTCTGTCCTTCCAGCCCTTTAAAAGCCAGGAAGGACACCTGTACAAAGCCCACTCTTACATACCAGGAGCCAGGAGCCCAGGCATATAAACCGATGTGCTGGTTATACATCAGCTCAACACAAGCTAGAGTCATCTGAGAGGAGGGAGCCTCTGTCGAGGAATTGCTCCCATCAGATTGGCCTGTGGACACATGCATGGGGCATTCTCTTGATACAGGAAGTCCCAGTTCACTATGGGTGGTGCCACCCCCGGGCAGGTGGTCCTGGGTTGTATACAAAAGCAGGCTTGGCAAGTCATGGGGAGCAAGCAGTGAGTAGTGTTCCTCCATGGTCTGTGCTTCAGTTCCCACCTTGAGTTCCTACCCTGCCTTTCTTCAGTAATGATTGTGAACTGTACAATGCAATAAGCCCTCTCCGCCATGAGTTGCTTTTGGTCATGGTCTTTATCACAGCAACCAAAAGCCAACTGTAATAAAGAACACAGCAAGGAAGTCTTGTACTCTACTGCTCATATTTCAAGATCGTATAGTTTCCCTATGCTGCTGTGTGGATCACCAGACCAGCACAGGTCCCCCAGGCTCAAGAGCAAGGACTGGTCTAGCCATTAAGCTCAGTCAGGAGGATCTTGTGGGCACACTCACCCACTTAGCCCTGAAACCATCTATGAATTTTATTAGCAGTGACTTACAGATGTCTATATTCTGTTTGGATTGCTCCTCTCCTGCCAGCTAACCCTTCAGAAGCCGACAGTAGGTGATCCTGGGAAAGTTGGCCCTGCTCCTTTGAATACAGTGCCTACAAGAGTTCAGAGGAGCCCTGGGCACTTCATCACTCATTTTCAAAAGATTTCCTGGAAGAAGCTTGCAATCTCCACACGGCATGGTTTTTCTCGCTGCTCTGAAAGCTGCATTCAGATTCACCCTGAAGTTACTGAACGTGCATCAAAGCCTTCCCTATAAAGACGAGAGAAATTGCCTTTTCAAAAGAAGTGATGAAAATAACTTAGATTTCCAGGGTGCCTGTTTCTGAAGATCTCATAAGGCCTCTATATGGCTTGGTGAAAAGATCCTCCCCCACCCCCCAGAAATCTTTCTTTCCTTGTATAGCATTTGATGCTGTATCTTTGGGTTCAGCACATTTCAATTTCACTTACAGACATCTCTCTTTAAAGAGAATAAATCTGTGTAAATTTTGGCTTGCTTTTCTTCATTCTCAGAGTGTTCAACATCTCTGGAGAGCCATTTCTTAGCTCTCTCTCTTCTGGATCAGTCGCTGCTAATTCATCCTTCATCTTATTTGGGGTATTCTTAGCCAGGGCCAATGAGGTGACGGCACTGCAGCCCTGGGCCACTGCCTTAGCATCATTCTTAAATATCAATAGAAATCCGTGTTCTTGACCTCATATCCAATACCTTTGCTCCTGGGTCTATCAGGTAGGTGAGCCCTGTGAGTATTCCCTGGCTAGTCAGGTCTCTATTGAAGTGATAAAGACCATGGCCAAAAGCAACTTGGGGAGTGTCTTAGTTAGGGTTTTCTATTGCTATGAAGAGACACCATGACCAGGGCAACTCTTACAAAGAAAATATTTAATTGAGGGGCCTTGTTTACAGTTCCGAGGTTCAGTCCATCATGGCAGGGAGCGTGGCAGCATGCAGGCAGACGTGCTGGAGTACCCTACACCTTGACTCAGAGGCAACAGGAAGTTGACTGACTGTCACACTGAGGAAAACTTGAGAAAAAGACCTCAAAGCCCGCCCCCACAGTGACACACTTCCAACAGAAGCTGTGACCCAGATTAAAGGTGTTCCCTCCAGCCTCAAGGTCTGTATTAAAGGTATGTGTCATCTAGCCTCTTCCAACAAGACCACACATCCTTCAACAAGACCACACCTCCTAATAATGCCACTCTTTATGATCTCATGAGAGCCAAATACATTTGTAGAGAGCTGCGTGCAGCCATGCCTTAAAGATGGCGCCTGCTTCCGCCCTCTGCCTTCCCGACGGTGAGCGCTCTCTGTGATAAACAACTCCATATTTGGCTAAGGCAAAGATTCTGGCTTGCTTCCGCGCACCTGGACCTATTGGTAGTGCCCACGTGGCATATCAGGGTTGGCTACCCAGTGATTCCTTAAGGCTGTGAGCGGGTTTCCCGTGGTCAGAAGATTGTTCAAGGTTCCTGAATAAACTGCTGAAAGAAGAGCCTGGTGTTGCGTCTTCTTTGCTGGTTGAGGCGGTCGCAACATACATTCGCACTACTGCGGGGATGAAAGGGCTTATTTCATCTTATAGTTTATAGTCCATCCTTGAGGGAGATGAGGGCAGGAACTCAAGCAGGAACCTGGGGACAGGAACAGGAGCACAGGCCATAGAGGAACACTGCTTTCCAGCTTGTTCAGCCTGCTTTCCTATACAATCCAGTCCCACCTGCCCAAGGATGGCAACCACCCACAGTGGGCTGGGCCCCCCACATCAATTATCAACCAAGAACTGCCCCATGAACTTCCTATGGGCCAATCTGATGGAGGCAATTTCTCTGTTGAGGTTCCCGGTTCTCAGATACCTCTACCTTGTATCAAGTTGACAAAAAGCTGTCCGGTGCACTCCCAGTATGGCAATGTCCGCGTTTTTACCAGTTTTCTTTTGGACAGCTTAAACCAAAGTTCAACATGCAACTCATACCTTAGTGAAATGAAGTTTAATATTAATCTGAACTGCAATACCATACTACCTGGCAGGAGGCACCAAGTACTTATAGATTCTGCATCTGACATTATTTTGTGAGCATTTCTCCAGTTCTTATTACCTTAAAACATATGCTCTGAAAATGGCAAGAGGTCACTGTGTGAAAGAACACCATACATTTCCCTGGAACCCTGGAGCCTCAGTTGCTTGGGTCATCTGACTCCTTGGGAGGAAAACAAACAGCCACAGACGAATGTTTCTGAAAATGAAGGGGTGCCCTGCTTGAAGACACATCTCAAGACAAACGCGATCACACCCCTCCAGAACAGACCCTGATTATGGGTTTGTTTTAAGAAATTGGTGCCCATGGTTGTGGAGTGGCAAGTCTGACACCTGCCAGGCAGGCATCGCACATGGGGACTCAACAAGAGCTGAGGTTGCAGTCTTGAATCTGAAACCCGCAAGGCAAGAGGCGGGCTGGAGACTCAAGCAGCACTCCTGTGCCATTCCACAGTAAAGATGATGCAGCCGGCTTGTAACCAGACCTCTAAGAAATGAGTTAATTCCCATGCTGGTATTTTTCATCTACAGGAATGGATGGCATTCTTCCCAACAGCATCTATAGATTTCCAGCCAAAACTTTAGACTTCTAGAAGGGTACAGGGATGCTCTATCAACATCTTCCAATTTGAACAGCATCCCAGAAGGAGAATATCAGAAATACCCGTCTTATGAACCGCACAGAAATATCCCGAATACAACTTGGGTCCAGAGCTTGCCTACTCACATGTCAGCACAGAGAGGGTAGAGGTGGTACCACACAAGGGTGTGGCCCATGCATGGGGAGGTCAGGGCACAGGGTGTGGTGGGTTGAAGATGCTAAAACCACAGAATCTGGATAACAAAAGACAGAAGGGAAGTGAAAAATGTCAAAGCTGGAGAGTGAGGGGAGGACTAAGTGTGTGGGAGCAGAGGCACTTCTGACAGTTCTATGATGGAATTCAGAGGATGCACACAGGCAGCATGTGACCCTGGGAGCGGGGTTCTGAAGTACGGGATGCAAAAATGAGTTTTTATGAGACAAAACAGAAGTTCTTTCATCCTCTCAGCGTAAGACGACAATGGCAGCTCCGAAGATGGCTATTGATAGTTACTGTTTCTGGAGGACTCCAGAAGGTTCGGAAGTGTGTGCTGATTATCTTCCAGCCTGTATCTCTTCTAACAGAGATAAGGGAGAGTGAGCCGCTTCTTGAAGCCTGATATCCTCAGGGGGAGAGCTAGCTACAGTGGAGATGGAGGGAGGGAGAGTCATCTGAGAACCTGGAGGACTCGGGGAGACCGGGGGACTAGAGCCCAGTCACTGGACTCCCACATGACTTCTCTTTATAAGGACACTAGCTACACTAGATTATGACCCTTCCAAATTATCCCGTTTTACTCTGGAGCTCTGGAACCTTCTCTCTGAACGAACTCACATAGCTTAGGGCCTTGATGTGTGGGTTTAGGGGATGACATAATTCAGTCTGTAGCTGTACCTCAGACCAAAAATATAGTCTCAGTTTTAAGTCTAGGTGGATTTTTTTCTTTATTATTATGTGTTTTAAATTTTATACATCAGCCATGGATTTCCCTGTCCTCCCCCTCCCACCCCCACCCCCACCTCCCCCTCAGCTCCTCCCCTCTATTCCCATGTCCTCCAGGGTCAAGGCACCCCCAAAATCAGTAGCCCTTCTATATACAGTAGACAAACAGGCTGAGAAGGAAACCAGAGATACACCACCCTTTACAATAGCCACAAATGATATAAAATACCTTGGGGTTACGCTAACTAAGCAAGTGAAGGACCTATATGACAAGAACTTTAAGTCCCTGAAAAAAGAAATTGAAGAAGATGTCAGAAAATGGAAAGATCTCCCATGCTCATGGATAGGCAGGATTAACATAGTAAAAATGGTGATCTTACCAAAAGCAATCTACAGATTCAACACAATTCCCATCAAATTACCAACACAATTCTTCACAGATCTGGAAAGAATAATACTCAACTTCATATGGATTTTTTTTTTAAGTCAGTTGAGTTTTAACAAACCTTCTAACTATTACCAGAACTTCACAAAGCATCCCATGGAAACAGATCCTGAGAGAGTATGACAGGTCTCCTCAGTGTCTGTGTCTTTGGCAAAGCTGGATGTATCATCAACTCGGAGAAGACACTCAGTAAGCTCCTGAAATGTTGAGACCCTGTGTGTGGTGCTTTGAATAAGAATGGCCCCCATAGGCTCATATATTTGAACCCTTGGTGCCCCATTTGTTGGACTGCTTCAGAAGGATTAGGAGGTGTGGCCTTGTTAGAGGAGCTGAGTCCCTGGGGGTGAATGCGTCCCATGCCATTCCCAGTTAGCTCTCTGCCTCCTGCTCGCAGATAAGGATATAGGCTCTCAGTTACTGCTCCAGCACCATGCCTGCCTGCCTGCCTGCCTGTCTGCCGCGATGCTCCCCGCCATGATGATCATGGACTCACCCACTGGAGCCTCGAGTCCCAATGAAGTGTTCTATTAGTTGCCTTGGTCATGGTGTCTCTTCACAAGTAACTAAGACTGTGAATCAGGCTTCTAGGGAAATTCTGTGTTGTTCAAGGTGTTCTCTCTGTGTGGCTAGGGAAAGAGCCCATGGTGCATAAATGAGTCTATCAGTGTATACCGCCTTCCTGGGAGCTCCTGGACCACTGCTCAGAAGAGTGTTTGTGACTCATTTTTGTTTGTCCACACGTTTTTCCACCATGAAATTATCTGCTTTGTGGAATAGGAGGCTGGACCTTGAAGATATTTCCGAGCTTTGTTCCCAGGCAAACGCTGGCTGTGGCTTTTCCTTCATGTAGAACCAGAGGCAGTAAGCAGTCCCACTGGATGGAAGGGAGAATGGACAATTGTCAACAAGCCCAGTTTGTCCCAAAGACTATACCAAGATGTCTGATGCCAGGAGATCCACAGGCTTGTGGGGAAGAGAGGAGGCGAGCCCCGGAAGACAGCCCAGGGTGATATATTTAGTTACTGGACGTGAAACATCTAGTTCTCTTCCAGGAAATGAGTCAAGGGTTTAGAAAGCGAGGTGGCAGTTTTATGTAGCAGAAGGAAAGAGCTCAGTGAACTGTGATGAGGGGCGTCAAGAGATATTCTGGGCAGACATTCGTGAATAAGCCTCTCAGGACAGGTTCCAGTGTAAGCTCACCCAGAGGGACTTTACATCTTCAACATTGCTTATTGCTCAGTCTGTCAGAACAGACTGTGCTCTTTGAGAACACAACCCTGCCCACTCTTTTCCTGGCATCTTGGGGAGCCACCACCACCATTCCTGATAAAATCCTATTTCCCTGGTTTTTTCGCCAGCCACTGTGGTCGGTTTCACAGAGCTACAGATATTTGCAGTGTGCTGTCTGTATATTCTCTTCTGCTGTCGCTTTCTGTCTTTCAAACATGCCTTTGATCTGGCAAAGGCTTGTGAAATCCCAACTCCTTCGTGGAGAGTCCCTTGATCCTTCTCATTTGAATACTTTTCTCTGCTTCCTCTGGAGACCTTATAGAATTTTATCGTCATGATAAAGTACAACCCGCCACATCACCTACTGGGACTTTAGGGGCCTTGTTCTGTTTCTATCGGAATTCTAACAGATTATTTAATTTCATTCTCTTTGAAGCCTTGCCCGTAGAACAATTCTAGTGCATAGAGAGTGCCTATCAAGTGCCCACTGAATGAAACAGGATCACGTCTGTTGGGTGATATCGGAACAATGGTAGAAAATGACTCCCCTCCTGTGAGAACACCCTTTATTGGGAAGTGGGGTCTGGGTTCCACACAGCACAGGGCTCCAGGGGGAGCCTCAACTGGAAATGTGAATGGGGTGGATCTGGTGCTAGGGCTGTGGGATGCTAAGGACATGACGATTTAGACCGGGGTTTGCCCACTGTCTTGTTAAGATATCACCAGTGCAGTTCCATAGACAGGGAGTCTGTGGAGGGCCATCTTAATGACACAGAGTGAACGTTCCTTTAACAGCAAGCCTTGAAATGTTCTTCCAACTCTGTCTTCTGTAAATTAACAAACTGGATTAGATGAGGGCTTTCTCTACCCCTAGATGAGCAAGGTGGGCCAGGCAATCCAAGGGTAACTTCCCTCTTAGTAATCGCCAGCCTGAACTCACCCAACCCCCTAGAATCTGATTGGAAGGTGGCATCCCTTCTGTCTTCAATTTTGCCTTCAGTTTTGTGTACATGTGTGCACATGGGTGTGTGAAGGGAGTGTATATGTGTGTACGTATCCATTGGCAAGCATGCGGAGGCCAGGGAGGGTCATCCTTTTTTTTTTTTTTTTTTTTTTTGAGACAGAGTCTCTTATTGATTTAGAGTTCAGGCAAGAAAATTAGGCTGGCTGGACAGTGAGCTCCAGGCATCCCCCTGCCTCTGTCTCCTCAGTTCTGGGATTAAAAGCATGATGCGCCAGCATGTCCAGCTTGTTCTATGAGTGGTGGGGATCAAACCTAAGTCCTCATACTCGCACGGCAAGAGCTTTTCTGGCTGGCCTACGTCTCTAGCCTGACTTTGATTTTCCTTGGGGTTTTAGATCTGGGACTGTGGTGATGTGTATTGAAAGAGCTCAGAAATGAAATGAATGCACACCCCAACCTCTGATGTTTTTATTGAAAAAATAGTGGGGTTCGAAGTTACTTACTCTAGCTTCATTTTGTGTTTAAGTTGTGAGAGTAATTAACCCAGTGAACCCTTTCAGGAAAATCTCGACCCTCATCACTTGGTGTAATACATTCCGAAGGCCCTTTCAGTTTAATTGTTAGTTCTTGAGCGGCTGTTTGGGGTCAGGGTTAGGACAGCAAGACCGCCACCCTAAGTGCCACTTTCTGTCTTTGTGTTCCTCTTCCCTCGAACTCATCTTGCATCAGGAATCAATACTTTCCACAAATTCCGCAAATCTATGCAATCTAAGAATGCAATGGGTGATAAACAAAAATCACCTCTCTGTATTTGAGAAGCCATCTTGTAAACTGAAGACGGCTTGGGAATACGCAAAACCATTTGACGGGGGTATGCCAAGGAAGAAATGGACGTGACAAAGGAGGGACTGGGGGCCTGAGAAGGGGCCAGAGATGTAAGTAAGCTGGCACTGACCACAGCCTTCCGCAAACCCAAGAGCCAGACAGCAAAGCAGAGGCCAGGGCCTTGGGTGCCTGGGTGACTTTCATACCGTGTCCGCCCTCTAGTGGCTGCAATCCATAGTCTCCTTGGGGAAACAGGCACTTGCTGTGGGAAGGAAGAAACAGGCTGGGGATCAGGTGAGCAAAATATTCAGTCTTGAGTCAGCCTTGCCTTGGGCCACCTCCTCTTCAGATTGCCCAAGGTGCCTGGCACAGTGGAAGGCTCGGTGGTAAGAAGGCCCAAGCCTGTCTTTATTCGTTAATGGAGTCGATTTACCTAGCCCCTTCCTGTCTTAACCCAGGAGAATAGTATCAAATTTGAGAGTTGTGAAGACTGTATGAATTAATTGACATAAAACAGTCTGACCTGGAGCTGGTATGTTTTAATCAAAAGTACAGTTCTCACGTTCCCTTTCCTCTTTATTCACCTTTTGAGTGCATAGGTTTTTTTTTTTTTTTGGGGGGGGGACTGAGAAATATATTGATCCCTCTTCAGATTCCTTTTGAAGTGTCTCCAAGTAGCAGAATGTTCTATCTCTAACCCCTTCAAAGAGAAAATGGTCACCTCGGATCGATAAGCTCTTGCAATTGCAGGTTTTGATGAATGGCTCATCAGGCTTTTCTATCATTTTTCTCTTCAGATGTACGAGTCAGCTTGTTCCTTCTCAGCTAGAGACTGCATCCCAGTCACCCAGACTCCTCTCCCCACCTCTCTCTCTCTCTCTGTCTCTCTCTCTCTCTCTCTCTCTCTCTCTCTGTCTCTCTCTCTGTGTCTCTCTCTGTCTCTCTCTCTCTGTCTCTCTCTCTCTCTGTGTCTCTCTCTGTCTCTCTCTCTCTCTCTCTCTGGAGTTTTGGCTACTTGACCCAGGTTATCAAGGAACTCAATACATAGTGCAGGATGGCCTTGAACATGTGATCATATGTAAGCATCCTGAGTGCTAGGATGATGGGCATGAACCACCACATCTTGCTCCTAATGTATTTGAGTAGAATTTCTTGGAATCCACTTCTGAGGTGAAGGGCTGTCTTTCTGGGCAGGCACATGGCTGGAGTCAGTTTCCTTCCAGAACCAAGTGGAGGGGCAGAGGATGATGCTCACTGGCTAACATTGCCTCACCTTCCAGCTGGTCCACATCCTACACTCAGGGCCTGAGGGAGTCACAGCGCTTCCTCTGAGCTTTGCTGGAAAGGGGCGTATTAAAGTGAGGAAGTCAGAAGCTGGTAAAGAGGAGGATGAGGTGCCATCAGAAGTGTTTAGGCATTTGAGGAGCCAGATCTTGAGACCTCACAGACCTCAAAGTGATCCAGACAAATGACACCTTTTTGGTCCCATGCTGTCCCGTGCTGGGGCTGGTTCATGGGAGCCTGTCTCTCTCCTCCATCCCACAATGCAGCAGAGAGCTGAAGGAGCAAAGGGAAGCAGCTATGGATCTACCTGGGGGAAAATTCTTCCAGCTAGAGGGGCCAGATGAGTGCTTGGCCTATTTGGAAGCCTTGGGGAGGATGCTGTGCCGGGAGATGAGTGAGTGAGTGAGTGAGTACATGTGTGTGTCCGTGCGTGCATGCATGTGTGAGAGATCTGGGTTGAAGAGGCCATTTCACCTTGTGAAAGTGCTGACTTCTTTTGAATTAGACAGAAATAAAATCTGAGTAGAAGAGAGAGCAGTTATATTTAACAGGATCATGTAGTTTCTGTTAAGCCAAGACTGGAGGAGAGAAGGCATGGAAGCCGGCAGATTAATTGGGAATTCTAGAAATTTCCAAGCAAGACATACCCAAGGCATGGATAAAGTTTGGAGTCACTATATCTTGAATCTGGAGTGTCTCCCAAAGACCTATGTGCTAAGGGACAGGTCACCAGCCTGTGGAAGCTTTAAGGGGCAGGACACAATCAGAAGAAGCTGGTCTTTGAGGGCATGCCCTGAAGGGGATATTGGCTCCTGGGGCCCTTGTCTTCCCCTTTGCTTCCTGTTTAGCATAAGGTGAAGTGGGCTCATCAGGCACCTGTTCCTGTCACAATGCACTGTACTACCACAGATCCAAAGCGTCTACGCCAAGAGACCGAAGCTCCTGACCTGCCCGCCCTCCACATGAATCTCCTCTTTAACTTGTTTTCTTGGGAACAGGAGACTGACTGACTTGAAGAGAGGGTGAGAGTGTGGATATGATAAGGCACCAAAGCCCAGTCTATTCACAGTTAAAGACTGTCTGATGGCTCACCTGTCGAGTCAGGCAGGGAAAGACAAGCAGTTGGGTTCAAGCCTCTAGAATGCCCAAGTTGCTCTTGGTGAGGTGGAAAGGTGTGGGATGAGCTGCTTTCCTGAGGGAATATGAGGTGGCGTTTTTGACATGTTATGTTTTAAGGTGCCAAATCACCATCCTAAAGCAAATGGCAGTGTGAAATGGTTTACGTGACCCGAAAGTCAGAACGTAAATGAGTTCTGCATACAGCTGGCATTTTAAGCCAGAAGTTTGATGAGATCACCAGGGAATACAGACAGAAGAGATCCAATTATGGCACCCTGGGGCACTTCTGTGTTTAGAGGTCATCTGTGACCATCAAACAGGACTGCAGAGATCTGTAGTCAACAAGACAGAAGTTAAAACAGGCAGTGAGAAAAAGACATTCACAAAAGCGGGAGCAGACAGCCACTCCAAAGAGCCAAGCAAGCCACAGGATGGGGACACAGCACTGACTACTTAATTTAGCAAGGAGATTATTAGTGACCGTCACAGTTCCCACGGAGCCTAAATCCAGATTATGGAATCAAATTGGAAGCTTGTAATTTTGTTCATCTTTTAAAATAAGAATGGGCAAGCTTCTCAGATAAGATAGACATGACAGCTCACTCATGTCTTGTGTCCCAGCATGCTAAAAAAGGGTCCTCTTTTTCTCATTCTAAATGTGTCCCCAGGAGCACAGTCTGGCCCTCGGATTCCATGAATTACTCCCCAGAGTTGCCTTTGAGACAAATTTCTCCAAATATATCGAAACAACACCTACTTGATCTGTTTTGTTAGAGATCTCACAACCACCCTCCAAATCAATAGAGAAAAGATAAAAGCAGTTGCCCTCTCAGTGAGGCCAAGAGCATGCACGCACATGTGCACACACACACACACACACACACACACACACACACACACACACACATTCATCCTGTGCCTGATTCACCATCATCCACAACAGCATCTCTGAGTCAGCATCACCCACAACAGCATCCCTGAGTCAGCATCATCTACAACAGCATCCCTGAGTCAGCATCACCCACAACAGCATCCCTGAGTCAGCATCATCTACAACAGCATCCCTGAGTCAGCATCACCCACAACAGCATCCCTGAGTCAGCATCATCTACAACAGCATCCCTGAATAAGCATCACCTACAACAGCATCCCTGAGTCAGCATCATCCACAACAGCATTCCTGAGCCAGCTGCCTACCTGGACACAAGAACTTTAGCCTGGACCTCCTGATCAACCTCATCCCTTTTTGATCAGTCCATTATTACATGTGTTACTTACTTCTCTGCAGTGTCTCTTGATGTGCCCTAGTTCTACCCCTACTGGGAATGACCATTCAGTAAGAACCATAAACTCCATAGGACTTTTATGATGGACCAGGCTCTGCTGTAAGTGAATTGATGTGTCTCCTCATTCTATCCTCAGAACAGCACTGGGGAACATGCACAGTTTAGCTACAGCGCTAATCTCATTTTGTCTGCAAGGAAGCCAAGGAACAGAAAGGCTAAGAACTTCTCAAGTCGTGTAGATGTCAAAGGAAGGAACATCACAGTGTGGACCCATGTCATTAACCACCAAAATCTTACTTAAGGCCCCCACCACCTTTTCTCAGTTTCTACAACAACCTCCAGCCATGTCCTGCTTAAACTCTACACACACCATAAAATATTTTTGTTGTTTGCTTTGCTTTGGAGACAGGGTCTTATGTAACCCAGGCTGAACTAGAACTCACTGTGCAGCCCAGGCTTCCCTCAAACACATGACAAATTCCCATCAGCCTCCAAAGTGACTGAGATTATAGACAGTTCAACTGTAATTGGCCTCCATAATCTCATAGGGAGTGGCACCATTAGGGGGTGTGGCTTTGTTGGAGTGGGTGTGGCCTTGTTAGAGGAAGTGTGTCTCTGTGGGGTGGACTTTGAGGTTTCCCATGGTCAGGATACAGCCCAGGGTCTCAGTCAACTTCCTGTTGCCTGCAAGATATGGGACTCCCAGCTACTTCTCCATCACCATGTCTGCCTGTGTACCACCATGCTCTCTGACATGATGACAATGGACTGAACCTCTGAAAGTATAAACCAGCCCCAATTAAATGTTTTCCTTTATACAAGTTTCTGTGGTCATGGTGTCTCTTCACTGCAATAGAAACCTTAAGATAAGACTGAGCTTCCCCAACTTAAAAATCTTTGTGTCTTCTTTATTTGCTAAAGTCATTGTTTTAGGTTAGCGTGCAGCAAAATGGTTTTTATCACAGCATCTTTGTGTGTGTGTGTACCGTTGTATTTTATGCTCATCCACTCCTCCCCAATTCTCATCCATTCCCTCTCTTGTGGCCACGCCCATCTAGTTTCCTTCCTTCCTAGTTAGTGCCAACTTCTGCTTTCTCTCCCATGTATTCCATCTCTCTAGCCTCTCCCAAGAGCTCTTCACCCTTGTTCACGATATCCAGCCCCCTCTCTTCCTCCCCTCCCAATGCAGGCTCCACAGCTGAGGGAAACCCGAGTTATTGGGCTTTCTGAGTCTGTCTTGATTCATTTAGCATTTTCCGTGTCTTGATTCCATCTCCGTCAACATGGCACTCCTAGTTTAAGTACCCTGCTTGTTCCCGGTCGCCCTTGAGATAAATTCCGAAGTCCACACTAAAGCTTTCAAAATTGCTCTCCAGTCTTCTGTTTGCCCTTTAGGGTTTCCTGATTCCTTCCGTCCCTCAACTCCACAGCTTCAAAACACTCTGCTTTTAAAACTTTTATTACTTTTTCCAAAAGGAAATTATATTATGAACCATTTTTCTTATTTTAATACCTCCTCTCTAGGGCCACAAATTCTTTAAAATGCATTTTTCCCTTTTCACATTTATAATCAAGAAATAGTCATTATGTATATTATGATGCATGGTGTGTTGTTTTGATCGATGCAAATATTATGGAATGATTGACTCAAGTGAATGAATATTTCTAGCACTTCATGCTTTTTTTGTGGTGAAAGCATTTAAAACCTCTTGGCAGTTTTGAAATTTACAATACATAGTCATTCATTATAGTGGCATACTGTGCATTCAATCTCTACAAAAAAAAAATCTTCCTTTCTAACCAAAACATCAAACCACTTTATCCACATCCTTCTGCCCCCATCCCACCAGAAGCTCCCAGAACCACCAATCATGCCCTCTGCTTGAATGTGTTCAATTTTTTTTAATTTCATGTATGAGGAGCATCATGTGGTACTTGCCTTTTTTGTTCCTAGTTTGTTTCGCTTAGCCTAGTGTTTCTCCAGGTTTGTCCATGTTGTCACAGTCTACTTAAAAGTTACCCTTACGAAGACATGATGGTTAATCTTGGTTGACTACATCTAATCTTGGAGCCTACATTGGGAGGGGAGGAGAGAGGGGGCTGGATATCGTGCACGAGGGTGAAGAGCTCTTGGGAAAGGCTAGAGAGATGGAATACATGGGAGAGAAAGCAGAAGTTGGCACTAACTGGGAAGGAAGGAAACTAGATGGGCGTGGCCACAAGAGAGGGAATGGATGAGAATTGAGGAGGAGTGGATGAGCATAAAATATGACGGTACACACACACTTACACACACACACGAGATGCTGTGATAACTTGACTACATCTGCATCTGACTAAAACCCAAGCAGCTGGGCAGGCCTGCAAGGGTTTTTCTTGCTTGGGTTATTTGAGGTGGGAAGACCCATCCTAACTGGGCCACGTCTTCTGGTGGCAGCCCACATGAAGAATATGAAGGAAGCTTTTGTTTTTTGCCTACTTGTCCTCGATCTTGCTGGAAGGTTCATCCATCCTGCTGTTGAGGCATTCCTTCACTGGTGTTAGAGCCGACTTCTTCAGGATGCAGCCTGAAGACCAACCAGCAGCTCTTCAGGAATCCTCCAGGAATCTAGCATTACACTGGGATGCTGGGACATCCATCTTCACTTGGCTTTCTGTTGGGAGACAGCCAGTGCTGGACTAGCTGAACCATGCTAATAAATCTTGTGTGTGTGTGTGTGTGTGTGTGTGTGTGTGTGTGTGTGTGTGTGTGTGTTGTGTACACATGTGCCTGTGTGCATGTGTGTGTACATGTGCCTCTGTGTGTGTGTCTGTGTATCTGTGTATTCATTCCATCAGTTATGTCCTCTAGGAACCCTGCATAATATAAAGGATTCCATTGTGCATATGTACTGTATCTTTTGGGTTGCTCCTTGGAAACTGAGGTTGCTTCCGTAGCTTGGCTGTTGCAATGGATGCTGTAATAAGCACAGACATCTCGACAAGATGCTGGTATCATTTCTTGGGGCACTTTCTCACAGTGGGCTTGGTGATATTACTCACTTGGTTGTGAACAATTTATACATCACAGTGGAGATGATGTTATGATTTTAGGCCATGGTTTTAGTACCAGTGTTTCTGAGCCCTGGTGAGGCCCATCCTGGTGTGGATGGTATGATAAAGTGGAGACATTTACTGCATGGTGGCCAGAGGGCAGAAGAGAGAGCTAGGAAGGGGCCAGTCATCTACTTCCTCCACTCAGGTTTCAGATCTTAATGCCCTACACCGTGTGATTGTGGTTTAAGTCACTGATGGAATCAGTTTCTTTGTGGTATAGCCACTTTTCAATAGTGCCACCAGCCGGGGACCAAGCCTTCAATACAGGAGCCTTTGGGGGCTCATATTCTAGACACCACAGCTGGTTCATTCAGCAACCCTGTATCTTGATTTTGATGTTTTAAGTGTCTACATACTGATTTCTGTGGTGGCTTATGGTGATATTGTGTTCCCCAAAATAGTGTGCACCCTAATAAACTTATCTGAGGTCAGAGAACAGAACAGCCACTAGATACAGAGGCCAGAAAACCTTTAATCCTAGCATTCCAAAAGCAGAGATTCATCCAGATCTCTGTAAGTTCAAAGCCACACTGGAAACAGCCAGGCATGGTGACTCACGCCTTTAATCCTAGGAAGTGATGGCAGAAAGCAGAAAGGTATATAAGGTGCGAAAATCAGGAACTAGAGCTGGTTAAGCTTTTAGACTTTTAGCAGCAGTTCAGCTGAGATCCATTTGGATGAGGACTCCGAGGCTTCCAGTCTGAGGAAACAGGATCAGCTGAGGAATTGGCGAGGTGAGGAAGCTGTGGCCTGTTCTGTCTCTCTGATCTTTCATCGTTCACCCCAATACTTGGCTCTGGGTTTGTTTTCCTTTGTTTGTTTTGTTTTGTTTTGTTTTGTTTTTTTCAAGACAGGGTTTCTCTGTGTAGCTTTGCGCCTTTCCTGGAACTCACTTGGTAGCCCAGGCTGGCCTCGAACTCACAGAGATCTGCCTGCCTCTGCCTCCTGAGTGCTGGGATTAAAGGCGTGTGCCACCAATGCCCAGCCTGGGTTTGTTTTTATTAATAAGACCTTTTGAGATTCATGTTATAGTGGCTGAATTCATTTTCATTCTAGCAGACAGTACAAGGGTGTCATTTAGTCTATACCCTTGCCTACCATGTGGCTGGGCACATTCCTAGAGTGGGATCTGGCCAAAGCTTGTGCCATGCTATGGATAGTCAACTTCTAAAACTTTGGCCAGATCCCACTGTAGGGATGTGCCCAGCCAGAGAGGCTGGATGGAGACAGGTACAGGCTTGCAGACCTCAGCTCTCGACAACTAACCATTGTCCTGTGAGACGAAATACTTCTTTGCCTTCTGAAGCCATACCCACGCTGACCTAAGCACCAAGCACCGGTCCCTATCTGCTAGAGGCCCCTCCACTTCTGATCACCTCCACATTGGATGTCATACTTCCAACAAACGAGGAATGCCCAAGTCACAGATAAACCACAGCACAAGGCAAAGGGGCCTCTGTGGACAGGTTAATGGTAGTGAGGTCGGGATTTGGTGTTGGATTACCCAGATGGTCTTGATGTAGCCTGAGACTCTACTGAGTCAGGAGAGCCAGAATCAGAGAAGGCTGTGAGACAATGGAAACTTCCAGAAGCTGGGAGGGCTAACAAAACCGTGTTCTTCCCTTGAACTTCCAAAAGGAACTCAGCTCCGAGGACATACTGAGTCAATCATGTTGGGGTGTCTTAAAAGAAAATCTTCCATGGGTTCAACTGGAACCACAGTCCTGAGTGTCTAGGCGAGGGATAGATGCTTAGGCCTTTATGAACACAAACCCAGCCTGGGACCCTCTAAGACAATCCGAAGCACCATGAGGTGCAGCTCTCATACCTGCCACTAGATGTCAGGCTTTGCCTCCTCCGTGTTAGACACCTCCCCTCCAATCCCCTCCACCCTTTCCCCAAATTTAGGATGGTTGTTTCATGTGCTTACCCCAACCAGCCACCCAAGAGCACTGCAGTTAGGGGGAGCCATTACCTACATTTACAGCTGAGGAAATGAAGGCCCAGAAACTAACTCAGCCACCAGTCAGACTGGGGCAAGGACAGGTTGTGACGGTCCCTTTAGCCACATCATGCTGCCCTAATCCAGTCATCTGTGACTGTGTGTGAACACAGAAACCAAACCAGTGGCCCTCAGGACAGAACCAGGAGAGAACGTACATCAGGTTCCTTTCAAAGAAAACTTATTACAACCTTGTCATTCATCTTTATTTTTAGTCCCATTTTCATAAAAGAGAAGGGGAAACCTTCCAAATAATTAAATATGGTGACTTTATATTTCCTGAGCAATCTTTGGATGAACAAGCCAAGGTCTAGTATTGAACATGTTGGAAGACGTTTACGCATGGCCTCTGATAGAAAAGGAAGGTGGTTGCTGAGACCAGAAGATATAAGGCCCACTGAGCACTGAGACCCCAAAGTCAGCACTGGGTGGTGGTTGAGGTATGGATGGTGTGTGTGTGTGTGTGTGTGTGTGTGTGTGTGTGTGTGTGTGTGTGTGTGTGTGTAAGGGAGAATGCTGGGGAGGAGATGAACAAGAAAACTTCCTGCTTTCGGGCTCCTAAAAATCCAACTGTTATGGACTTTATGTGTTGATATTTCCCCTACATTTCTGATTGAAAACCTCCGCTATCACTATCAACCAAACACTCTCAACCCAGATCCCTCTCCCAGGTGGATAGACAACAGTAATATTTGGGGTAGAATTCTCATCAACTTTTTTAACATAAATAGGCACATCGAATTTATTCTCAAGACATTTCATCAGAAAAATGTTGAAGGTTCTCATGAAGAAAAAAAAAAATCTCATAAAACAATTAGCTTGAGGATCTAAAAAGCTGCTTCACCAAGAAAGGTCTAGATAAAGCTTTCTCTTCCTTGTTTCATCTTTTTCTTTTCAAATCCCAACAAGATTCACACAAATTATAGGACCAACAAAATCAGCCAATCTCTCTGCCCCCTTACAGCGTTTTCTCTGAATCAACTATATGATTGTGTGTCAAGGACCCCATAAAGGTCTGCTAAATGCCCCTTGTAATCCTGACCATTGTATAGAGGGAGGCAGTTGATACATATGCCTGCCTGCCACTGAGCACTCCCTAAAGCTCCGTGTTGCCACTCTGCTCAGATTTTAAAGACTATTAGGAGGCATGAGCCATAAAGCCAGGGCTGGCAGCACATGAAGCTGCTTTGACAGACACCATGCTCCCCCTTAAACTGCTCAGGATTAGCCACCACCACCACAAGAGGAGCTTAGAACCAGTCAGTGTTGGGGTAAGGCTGGAACCACAACACTGACTGGAGGAAATCAGAACCACAGTTTCATCATCAGTGACCCAAAACCAAAAGAAACAACTTTTCTCCTCTTTGAGAACTCTATTTCCCTTGGAGTTCTGGAAAACCTAACCTATCTGGCTTCCTGGCAAGGCCTTGACAAGGTCCTGCACATCTCTTATGACCTCTCTGCACCCATCTGTCTTTAAGTTACACCCATTTCTTCTCTGCATAGAGGACTATGCCTTTGAGGGCAGCAAACCATTTCCTCCTCCAAGAAGCATATAGCTACGTTCCCAGTCCTTAGGACAAACAGCCACAACCAAGGCTCTTGTGCCATAAGGAATGGAGGCCATGTAAACAAGATGGCCACATAGTTCTGTTTAGAACTATTACAGTCTCCAGCTTCCTTGTGTTTTCAAGTGTTTATAGTCCAAGTGTACATACTTGAACAGTCTTGCATTTGGTTGTTATTCATTTTAGTTGCTTAGTTCTTTGCATCTTGAGGAAGAGCAGCTAACTGACTTGTGATATAAATGGTGGGTGGGCCCTGGGCCCTCCCTCCTTCAATTTCCCTTTTAATGCGCAGTGAGGTCACCCCGTCTTTACATCTGATTTTCTTTTGATTTGTAACACTTAATGGTGGAGGTAGTGACTTCCCTATTGGAGTGTGAATTTCATGATGCCGAGACCCTAAAATGCACTTGCAGCTAATAGTTCAATAAGTTTGTTAGAAAGCAGGAAAGGAACAGGGGTGTACAGGGTCAGCATGTGGACTGTGGTGGCAGATCGCTGACCACGACCAGTCTTTGGAACTGAATGTGACGGCTGCTCAGAGTGACTCTTGGTCTCCCTCAGGATGTTCAGCTCAGCACTACAACTCAGTTCATCTGGACACCCAGATGCTTCCAGAATGTTCAATAACCAGGTCATTTCTTTCCTGGGATTGTCCAGTTCAGGTCATTGAGTCACAAGGTTAGCAAGCACTCAGTGTCTCCCAATCTCAAAAGCTATTCAGAGACACTGAAAACACTTCTTGCAATGCAGTTCTAGAGACAGAGACACAGGGTAATAAAAACTCGTCAGTTTTTTCCTGGGGATTCTAGCCGTTACACTCTCTTCCTCTCTCTCTCTGAAAAGCCAAGCGAATGCAGAGCACACTTGGGATGGGAGGAGAGGTGGTGAGGACTCAGGGCTTTTGAAAGTGAAGTGGATTTTTCAGTGCTAAAAAAATTGATAATTTCCACTTTTAAAGAACTGTGTGTAAGGGTAATTGAGCAAAGAAAACCTCACTTTTTGAACCTGGTAAGGGATATTTCATTGACTTAATGAGTTTTCACACAACAAAATTGCTCTTTGGGAAGCAGCTGGGGCTTTTGTTTGTTGGTTTGTGTGTGTGTGTGTATATATATATATATATATATATATATATATATATATATATATATATATATATAGAGAGAGAGAGAGAGAGAGAGAGAGAGAGAGAGAGAGTCCATTGTACGAATCTCACAGAATACTCTATGTCTTAGTCAGGGTTTCTACTGCTGTGGAGAGACACCATGACCAAGACAACTCTTAATAAAGGTTAACATTTAATTGAGGTGGCTCACTTACATTTTCAGAAATTCAGTCTATTATCATCGTGGTGGGACACAGCGGTGTTCCGGCAGACATGGTGCTGGAGAAGTAGCTGAGAGTTCTACATCTTGTAGGCAAGAGGAAGTGTTCTATCACACTGGGCAGTATCTTGAGCATATATGAGACCTCAAAGCCCGCCTCCACAGTGACACACTTTCTCCAACAAGGCCACATCTACTCCAACAAGACCACACCTTCTAATAGTGCCACTCCCTGTGGATCATTTTCTTTTAAAGCACCACATCCTGGGACCTCACAATGTTGTAATCTTACCAGAGGCAGCAAGCTTCCAGTGGCCCATGTTGTCAGGTTTGTGTGACAAGCACCTTTACCTGCAGAGTCATCTTGCCTGCCCTTGTGACTCATTTCAATAGGAAACTCTAAGTCATAGATTTCACTGTCTTACGAGTTACAGTAGTTTAATGACATATACCATATAATTACAATCAATAATACCAGGGACAGAAGTACCTATCATTATTCAACTTGTGTTAAACTGCCCATTGTACTCAATTTGTATAGAGTCCAAAGTAGACCCAGATTTGATGGTGGGATGAAGGAATTGGATTGTGGTTCTGAGATGGGTTTCTGTCTTTCTTCTTATTGCTTTGGGATTTCCAGATAACAGTTCTGCAGAGAGCACTCACCTTCCTCCTGTGGAGGTGGCTGCAGGCTACAGCGATGAAGTAAATTAGAAATAAATTCCTGAGGAGTTTACCAGTTGCCTCCCGGAACACTGTTGGGCTAATTAAGACAATCGTTCTAATTACTGTCAGGTCTGTTCACTGGTAAGCACTGTCCAGTACACCATTATTTACATCCGGATCCCAGGCTTCTTGCCATCACCGTTACCCTCAGTGTCACATGGGGCTTCTTGACAGTCACTTCTGCACACATTTGTTTTCTGTCCTGGGTACCAACTTGCCCCAACTGAACCATCAGTCACGATTCTCTTTCCTTTTGAAAAAAGTAAAATCAAACAGTTGTAATGTGCTCAACAGATTCTTGACCTCAAAAATGGGATTTCTTGGCCCCTAGATATTTAAGATCCTTCTTGATAAAGAGATATTTAAAATGATGGACATACCTCTTGTAATATATCAGGCAACTCAACAGTTCTCCAAAAACACTAGATTTGTTGGCTCATATGTTCCCCCTATACTCTTAATACCTGCGGCCCCCTATATCCAGTAGGCATCTATTATAGTCATTAAGCAAGGCTGCCCTGAAGTATAAGGTGTGATAGGAAACTAGACAGTATCAGACTTGCCTCTCCAGATGGTGAAGCCAGCCTGCATCACAGTGCATAAGAAATAGATTCAGGGAGCTGGAGAAATGGTCCAGTGGTTTAGAGTTCTGATTGGTACCCAGCACCCACATGGGAGCTCACAGTCATCTGTAACTTCAGTTACAGAGGATCTGATGCCCTCTTCTGGCCTATGTGGGTACCACATGGATGTGGTGCACACAGGAAGGCAAAACACACAGGGAAAATAAATCTGAAAAAAGAAATAGATTCAGAGTATTACCCTAACTTCATACACATAAATGTTGTAACTGAAACCCAGCACATCATGACTGTAATAGTAGTATCAAGTGGTGGCCTCTGGTTGGAAATGTTTGGCTTTATGTGACCTTGACTTTGGAATCTTTCAGTTGCTAGTTAGTTTAAAGTCTTCTACCAATGATCATTTTGGTTCTGTCTCTGGTCACCTCAGCTTCACATTTATGAATTCCTCTCCAGTGTATTGTCTCTTGCTTGCTGCTGATTTTCCAGATTTACTGGCATATTTACTCTGTCCAGAATGCAGTAATCATCCATCAAATCTCTCTTTTATTATGGCTGGCTTTTCAGGTACCAGCATTTTCTGTGAAGCAAGATTGCGATTTGCATTTATAGTATCAAATAAAGGATGCAGGAATTCATTCATCAGTGACTTTGTTGTGGTTTTGTATTTTTTGATGTCAATATATTTCATGTTAGCCATCTGGTCTTATTCCTTTGCCTGCGATTATTGCACTATTGTGGCATCCACAGAATTATGATTTTTCTATTAGTTCCAATAAATGTACACCATATTTTTATGAGTAAAATAACATGTCTCCTATAAAATGACAATAAAATCATTCTCAATGCTAAAGCATGATAAAATATTTAATTTGGCCCCAAACTCATAAAATTTGGAAGTATCTTATACATAGGCATGGACTATCTGTGTTTGTTTTTGATCAATATAAACACCATCACAATATTTAGTCCTGAAGCATTTACACAGCATCTTTGGAATGTCTCTATCACACACACACACACACACACACACACACACACACACACACACTCATGCACACACACGCACGTGCACGCGCGCACACACACACACTTCTGCAGCAGGACAGCCCAGGTCTCTGCCAGGCCCAGCTTGGGAAATGGCCCTGGAATGAACTCACACAATGCATGTGTAGGGTCTCCTGTACCCTCTAGGGCCAAGTTTCGTTTCATCACCAAACTTTCTGCCGTTGCTTCCCCTGAGCCAGAAATCTCACTGTAGGAGTGACATTCTTAGAAGTGTGACATGAATAAATCCGCTATCCTGGGCATTTCCCTATCAGTGGGATCTGGGTTTTTAATTGGCTCTTAGGCATCACAGCCATTTGAATTTCTGATTCTTTTATCCTTGTGGCAAAGTCACCTCACATAGCAAAGCTGTGTGTATCTTGAGTCAATTTTTACTTTTGGTTCAAATTCATGCATACTTAAGATGGGGAAAACCATAGTGTGTGTTTTATGGTGTTAGTGTAACACAATGCAGAAATGTCTCATTATTTATAACGTGAGATTTACACCACCATCCAATTCCAAAGGGATCTGAGGTGGCTCCTGGAGATGTTGACTTTGCTCCATCTGAGCGTCTTAGACTGTGATTTATACAAGTGGCTTTGTCTCATCTATCTGCCTTTCCTTGGCGGCTGGCGATTAATGGCAGCGAGTGGAAGAAAACCTCTACTGAAGATATAAAACATCTTCTCGTTTGTGAGATTTTTGGCAAACCCTGGGAAAACGGCAAGAGGAAATGATTTGAAATTGCACACCAGGCAGAGGAAAGTCACATGGCAATTTACATTTTAAAGAGGAACGCCGACTGAAAGAGAAAATCACCTGTCAAAAAACATTTCTAGGAGAAAACTGTCAATACCCACGTGGCCACTCACACATATGTACGATCCTTGAGAGCCCCCTGAGAGCTGGAAATGCCACTGAGGCAAGGTCTGACATCTTAGTTACTTTTGCGTTTGCTCAAGGGCACACTGCAAAGCTGTTAACAAAAGAGAAAAATAAGTTTGAGATTGGTCAAGAACGTAACTTCCGGGTTAATCTCTCTTCCTATATGTTGTCTCATCCCACATCGAGGAGTAACATACAGATGATAAGGGAAGAGGAAGGCGGGAAAGGGCTGGCTAGGCTGGAGAAAAGAGTTGCTCAAACAGATGTCTGTGCTGTATTAGGTGGCGGACTGGCCGCGCATTTAACAGGCTGACAGATGGCTGATGGCCCTTCGTCAGCAGAATTTGACTGGTCCTCTCTCTCAGTAATGACAGAATTATTAAGGAACTGATGTTGTGTCTACTATCCAGAGAGTCCTTAATCTGTGGCACCCCAACCCACGCCAATACGCGCCCTCTTTTGGCCCAGGCCCTCTTCTGGAGGCATGGCCGACTTCTCTCTGAGTGGAGACAGGACACACACAGGAAGTATTCTAGAAACCAAAGGGGAAGGGGGCCATGTTGGGGTGCAGCAACAGTCGTCAGCTCCCATCTACAAGGTAGGATCAGCAGGTGGGGGGTTTCCTAAGCCTTCCTCTTACCTCCTATGTTTGCAGTGTTGGGAGGCATGTATGGATAACTAGGACTCTGACCCACGGTACTCACTGGAAAGCCATTTTCCTGAGCTCTGTGTGGGGCTTTGAATTGTTAATAGCCCCCATGCCAAGGTGGTTTGGATAGATCTTAAATCCAGTACCCACTGGACCCATCTGGATCGTTTCTCAGTTTTCATTCTATGCTAATATTTCACAGTTCCAAGGCCACTGAATCTGCCTTACTTTGTCTTTTTTGGGAAAAGTCCTGGGCCTCAAATATCCAGTAGTCTCCAAGGACCCATCTTCATCAGCCCTAAACTCTGCACATGGCTTCTTCAACACGTCATGGCTTGGCAGGCATTATATGCAGGTGTGGATGGGTCATGGCCCAGTTGCTGTGGAGACAGAAGCGGTGTAGCAAGATTCCACTGGGAATGGTCCAAATGCAGCCCGGCCATGGCTCTCTACTCACGGACAACCAGATGGCGTCAAGAGACACACACCCAGGAGAGGCAGAATGAGGCACCCTGCTGCTGGGCAGGCAGGAGACTGCTTGCCAAAGAAAGACTATGCAACAAGATGGGGAATCAGGTCAAGTTAGAGAATATTCTGGATGCCATCAAGACTGCCGGGAAACAGCAAGAAGCACTTGACCAGACCCAAAGATCTGGAAATGTCAGAGGCAAAGGCGTCTATCCCTGGGGGACCACAGAGCCTTTCACAATTACCCACATTGCTGGACTTGAGGGGTGCTCTGGGGTGCAGGAAGAGCTTGCCACCCCAAGAAGCCCCATTGACGTCAAGTCCTAGGAACACAGCCAGCGCCCTGACAGGAGCCAGGTCATCCTGGGAGCATTCCCTCTCCCACTCTGCCCTGTTCCGTGTCCCATTGGAATAGAATGCAGCTTGTGCTCTCAGCCCTCGCCTGCTCACCTGTGAGATGATGCTGAGCTATATCATCCAGGGTGTTCCAGAGCTAAGTTTCTATGGAAATGAAACAACTCCTAACAGAGACAGGACAAACAAACAAGAAAGAAAACGGGCCGCTAAGTAAGACAGTTATGAGGAAGGATACACTCGTGCAGATGGAGAAAAGCTGCCAGGAGGGAGAAGGAGTCTTGTTGGAGACCAAGTAGGGCACGAATGCTCGAGTTCACACACACACACACACACACACACACACACACACACACACACACACGTGTGTGTGTGTGTGTGTGTGTGTGTGTGTGTGCACAAATGTACTTGGGGTTTGGTATCTGAGAGAAGTGGAGGTGAGTGCTCATCTTGAGGTTATCTAAGGTCAAGGTATAAGCTAACTTACTCAACACTAGAGTATCTTCCAAAGAAAACAGCCCAAAGGAGGCAGGAAGCAAGAGAGATCCAGACACTAGGCTTGCATTCTTTTTTTTTTTTTTTTTTTTGTTTTTCGAGACAGGATTTCTCTGTGTAGTTTTGTGCCTTTCCTGGATCTCACTCTCTCAACTCTGTAGACCAGGCTCTGCCTCCCGAGTGCTGGGATTAAAGGCGTGCACCACCAATGCCCGGCCTAGGCTTGCATTCATAAATGACAACTTGCAGGAACTAATTAGGGTTCTACAAGAACTACATTAATGTCAATGGTAGGCAGTGTCCCCAGTGTCATAACTACTCACAAAACCATCACCTTACACCACCATCTCAACACTTCCACCTTGGGGACCAAGCTTCTGGCACACAAATCCTAGGCTGGGGATACAAGGAAATCATATTCAAACCAGGACAGCCCTCAAACTCTCTTCAGACAAGCTCTTTGTTTTTTAGACTTACCCCTCACAAATGCCCAGCAATAACCTTGGAAGCACCTTCACAGAGAGATTTGTAGCTGTCCATCTTTGGCTTGAAGAGACTTCCAGGCTGCCCCTTCCAATGATTCCCATTAGAATACAGGGTTTGTGGTCATTGAATTGCTCAGAACTACGGACCCATAGCCCCATCCTGTCTTTTTTCTGAACATGAGGACAGCAGAATTGGAAAGGTCACATCCCCCTACAGGTTTAGAGTTCTCACTGGTGGAGTGGACTGTGGACTTCCGAACAGTCAGTAACTGTGTATCTAAGCGTTAGTGTACAGAAGGCAGGACACACTTGCCCTTGGAAAGCCGTGTCAGAGAAGGACACTAAATGGGGTCCGGAGCACTTAGTCAGAGTGACAGGAGGACTGTCCTCGAGGAAAAGGCCTGACCTAATGTGTGTTTTATTTCTGGTATGAACTGGACTGAAGTAAGCAGAGCTTGTCCCGTGCACCCTTCCCCGAATCACTCACCTTCCTTCCGCTCTGCCATGTTTGTGATTCATTGAGCTTCTGAAAACTTCTGGAACTCCATTTCTCACTCCGGGCTTGAAGCTGACTCTGTCCTTACCCCGTGCACACGTTTCCTTTCTTCTTGTTTGTATTTTATGGAATATTTCTCTCTAGTGAGAAGACAATTCATTTATATACCTTTTCACAACTTTTCTCCTACATTGTTTTTGCCAAAATTCATCTCTGAAACTCATTCTTCGGCAAATTCACGTTTTAATAGGTTGTTTTGTGGGCTGTCTCTTGGTATTTGGTTTCAGGAGGTGTCTGTTCCTTCTCCTGGTGCCCTAGGTTTCCAGGAGCTGGAGAGACTGAGAGCATCCTCGGCTGCCTGCGTCACTGTGACATACAGATTCCCCCAGCAGTGGCCTGTCTCACTCACACAAGCTGATGGGTGGTTTCATTCTCTCCTCAGCCCTGGGACTTTGCTTATTCTCCTTTCAGGACCAGGAAGAGCCAGTCCTCAGGACCAGCATTCTAGTCAGGATCCTGCTTCCTACCCTGTGAGGAGAATTCCAGGTCAGCTCATCCCCCAAAACTTTATCTCAGGGAGCCCTGCCTGCTTTCTGACCTCCTAGGGTTTGAGCACCTCTGACTCACTGTTTTACACCTCTGGTCCACAGAACCTTCCTCTTGCTTTTGGTTCTAAGCTGTTTTGTTTTCCTTTTAGGATCCCATCCCCTACATCACTGTCTCACTTATTTGACCACTGAGAGTCCCGCAGGAGTGCCGAAGGGTGGCCAGCATTCCGTGCTAACCTATGACAAACACCGTTCCACTGTGGCAAATTTCACAAGCTTCACGATGTAGAGAGGTCATCTCCGAGTTCTGAGTGAGTGTCCCTGTGGTGGTAGCTGAGGGAAGGGATGCCATTTTCCACTTGCAGCTCTTGTCATCGAGGATTAACTTTACACTAAAGTAACTATAATGCAGACGTACTCAGAAAAAAGCAGAAACTGCAGCTGATTGTAATTGCGCAAAGCAGAATTTCTAGTGTGTTTCCCAATTTGAAAAATTGTGCCAATGTACATCTACTATGGGGTTTTGTTGCTGTTGCTATTGTTTGAGGCGAAATTGGAGTTTATTAAGAAAAGGTGCTGTTTTTATTTGTTTTCATTATTTTTAATTACGTGTTTTTGTGTATCTGTGTGTGAGTATGTGAACATGAGCAGGTGTCCACGGAGGCCAGAAGAGGATGTTAAGATCCCCTGAAGCTGGAGTTACCGGTGGTTATGAGCCATCCAGTGTGGGTACTGGGGACTCAACTCTGGTCCTCTGCAAGAGTGGTATCCAAAGGGGGCAAGTTTAAGAAAGTGAGCATCTATTATTTTGAATTATTGTGAGGATTAAATCATAAAGTCAAGTGTGATGATCTGAATGAGAAGGGCCTCCACGGATCATTTATTTGAGTGGTTGGTCCTAGTTGGCAGACTGTCTAGGAAGGACTAGAAGGGATGTCTGTGTTAGAGAAAGTGTGTTATTGGGGGTGAACTTTGAGGTTTGAAAAGCCCAGTCCCCCCGACCACCCCCAACCTCCAGCTTGTAGATCAGACGGAAGCTCTCAGCTACTGCTCCAGCGCCATGCCTGCCTGCCTGCCTGCCGTCACGCTCCCCACTGTGATGGTCATGGACTCACCCTCTGAAACTGGAAGCAATCTCCCAATTAAATGTTTGATTCAAGTGTCCTTGGTCATAATGTCTCTTCACAGCAATAGGACACAAGCTAAGAGACTCAGCTCAGCATCTGGCACAAAACTATGAGTTACCACTTGGTTAAAGGACCTCTGCCTTTGGAGCCCATGGACACTGAGAGTGACTGTGTCTGTCCGACAGGAGACGCAGTGAGCAACATGGAGAGAGATTATTCTGCACTATCATTGATACAGAGATATGATTGACTATGCCCACAATGGCATTGTTTCTGGCAACAGACTATCCTCACAGCCATTCCAGAAATGGTAGACAGCACTGGATTTCACAGGGGTAAAAGCTTCCTCTGAGGTCTGGTGTCCTGGGATATCTTGGGAAGCTCAGGCCGCCACAGGCAAAGGGAAGTACGTATGATGGCTGGTGCTTCTGGAAGCCATGGGCATTTCAGTTCAGGAGGTGTCCTGCAGATCCCACTTCCTCACATGTTAAGGCTTAGTGTCTCTTCTGTGAAATGCCTGGGGTCTGAAGCATTACTCACTGGGAAGGTTTTGTACTTTGTGTGGACTTCTCCACTTGGGGCTTTGGGATGAGACTCACCAAGTTTATTTGGGATTTTGGGTTAAGGACTGTCAACCCAGATGTAAAGCTGAGATTCTTCTAGAAAGCCTAAAATGAATGGACACAGAATAGGGTAAATGCTGCCTAAGTTATTGAGCACAAGAAAGAGGACCAGAGAGGGTCGGTCCATGCGTGTTGTGCTCCTGCGGCCTTTGGAAGGGATTTCCCAGTGACATGAAGCTGGACCAGCCATGCTTGAAGCACAGGAAGGTAAGCTTTATTTACTTATTTTTCCCAGTTCCTATAGCCATAAGCAGGCTCTTGGACAGTGGCCCACTGTGGACCAAAATGAGAAGGCTGTAAAGGAGATGAAGGACCTGCCCATGTAGCTGAGTGCCAATGGGATGCTATCTGACACATCCAGATCATTCTAAAGGAAAAGGAAACCTTCAACACAGTCCAATATTTAGTACATATTTAAAGTGTAAAAAAAGAAAAAGCAGCCACCTTCATTTAAAAAGGTATTTTTATCAGTTCTGTGAGACTGTAATTGTTAAATGCATTGTGATTTTGATCACATTCACTTCTAACTTGTTCCCTTAACTCCTCCCAGATGGGCCCCCAAATTTCTACCCCCACACTTAATGTTCATTTTTAAAATAACCCATGGAGTCCAGTTTGTGGGTCCACTCCTGGGTGTGGAGCCTTCCAATGGAGCGTGTTCTACCTGCCAGGAGCCACACCATTAGAAATTTAACTTCATCCCCCAGAAGCTCTCAACTACCCATAGCTCCTTAGTAGGAGTGTCATGAACCCCTTTGCACTCCATGCTAGAGCACCAACAGTGTCTTCTGGATGCAATAGGGCTGCTGTACCCACGAACACACAGCCACCGTGACAGCCTGCCTAGCATCACGTCACCTTCATGTTTATAGTCTGAAGGTGTCGGTGCAAGATGATCTTTGGTTCTGACATATGCATTGTTTAAAATGCTCCTGGACTTGGCATTGGATGGGTGGAAGGTAGCGGCTGAGTTTTTGCCAGAGAGAATTTATCAGAAACACTCAACTCCTAGGTACCGGGCAATATCCCAAAGCTTCTGTGGGTGCAGCATGGTCTCCTGTTTCCTCACTGCCAGATGCTGAAGCTGGGATTTTATTAATAGTCTCATGTAAGGGACTAAGAGTGCCCTAACAAAAGAAATAAACAAAGCCCACTTTCCTGCTAGCTCTCATCTCCCCTACCGTGCAGATTCGAAATTCAAAATAAGGCTTTCTGGCCAGGCAGTGGTGGTACACGCCTTTAATCCCAGTGCTCAGGAGGCAGAGCCAGGCGGATCTCTGTGATTTCAAGGCCAGCCTGGGCTACAGAGTGAGATCCAAGCCAGGCACCAAAACTACACAGAGAAACTCTGTCTCAAAAAAACCAAACAAACAAAAAATGCTTTCTGGAATTAAAAATGGACAATTACTTCCTCATCTGAAAAAATCTGGAACAGTCTTTGATTTCCTAGATGGATACAGGCTTACTGGAGCTATGGGTGGTCTGACTACCTGCTGCTCAGATTTATGTTTCCTTTAAGGAGTTTTAAAAATAAGTTAAGATCCACTTAAAATGAGGCATGTGACCATCTCAGACAGTCTAGAATGGAAGAAGGAAATTCACAAACATGGCAGTGTTTGTGTTTAGCATAAAGTCTGAGGTGACAAAATCCATTGCAGAGCCAAACCCAAACCACAAATAGAGCGACACCAAGTTGGTCAAGCTCAGGCCTAGAACACCCAGCTTTGGGATGGGTCGGGTTTTGTTTTCAAATTTGATCTGTTTCTCTCTGTTCCCCCAGTACCAATGCGCTGTCAACACTCATTCCTCAGCCTGAATGGGCAAGGCTTCCTGGGAGGAAGAAGGGGCTGAATCACACCGGACAGATGAAAAGCACAGGGTTAGAAATCTTTCCGCTGTGAACAGACTTCCGTCTCTGCCTGGAAAGCTTTGGTGCCCGTGAGATCTCCCATTGTAGTCTTTTCTCCATTGAAAATAATATTAAATTGGGGCTGAAGAGATGGATGACTCAGAGCTTAAGAGCACTGGCTATTCTCCCTGAGGACCCAGGTTCAATCCCCAGCCTCTACGTGGCAGCTCACAACCATCTGTAATTCCAGTTCCAGAAGATACATTGCCCTCTTCTGACCTCTGACGGCACCAGGCACACAAGTAGTGCACAGACATATATGCAGGTAAAACACTCCTGCACATTAAATAAATAAATAAATAAATAAATAAATAAATAAATAAATAAATAAATCTAAAAAATTAACAATGTTAAAGCCCCCTTTAAATCACACCTTAGAAGAAATATAGGAACACACTCTGTGAACAATTCAGATAATATGTGTTATATATTATATTTATTATATTATATTGCATTATATTATATTATATCCTTCAACCTTCCACTGCCAGCCCTGGCTTCCTTCTGAGCTAGAATTTTCTACTCCTGTCAGTATTTAACCCCAGATCATTTATTTATTGCACGTGGAGTCGTTGACCTCTGGATGCTAAGCAGCAGTTGTGAAAATATCTAACTGCTCAGCTTTTTAAATTGCCTCCTGTGATGGCTTGTCTTGGTGCTGCCCCAACTGCATGGAGCGATGTCTCAAAGATTCTTAGGAAAGCAAACTCATGGGTGTGTCTGTGAGGGCGCTTCCAGAGAGGATTGGCATGGGGACTGCAAAGGAAAGGGAAAGACCCTCCTTAAATTTGGGTGACACCAGCCAATAGGCTGGGAGCTGTCTGGTGGTTGGAGTGAAAGGGGAAGCCAGCCCGGGCTGCACTCTCCAAGTGAGTGTGTCCTTTGCCCTACCCATGCCCAAGAACCAGAATGCAGCCTCTTTGACCCTTCAACGTGGACTTGTACCAATGGCTCTTCTGGAGGTCTGGCTTTTATCCTCAGACTGAGATGCATCATTGTTACCCTTGCATGAAAGCTCACAGCTTCTCAGATTGAGCAGCTAATGAGATCTCTGCTTTCCCAGCATGCAGCCAGCCATTTATGTAATATCCAGCTACTCACAAACTAAACAAATGACTTATAGGCAAAGCCTTCCAAAAGTAAAATTAGAAAAATATTTCTACCAAGTATGGTGGTGCACCAGCCCTCTGGAGTCTGAGGCAGGAGGATTGCGAACTCAAAGCTAGCCCAAACAGAGAGACACTATTCTATACAGAACCAGAAAAACAAACTTAATCTTCATAAGGAAGCACAAATGATCCCACATGGTCCTAAGTAAAAAGAGTAAGATGGAGGAATCATAATACTTGATTTCAAACTATAATACAGAACCATAGTAACAAAACTGACATGGTTCTATCACAAAATCAGACATGTAGGCCAATGGAATAGAATACAGGACCCAGAAACAAACACATAAAAGCTATAGTGACTTAATTTTGACAAAGATGTCAAACATGTCTATTGGGGAGAAGATAGACTATTCAAAGCATGGTGCTGGGGAAAAAAATCTGTTCCACATGTAGAATAAAAATACAACTATTTCATGTCTGATACCCTGGACAAAAGTCAATTCAAGAGTGGGGAAATGATGTAATTGTGTTATTATCTCAAAATGAAAGAAATTATTTTAAAAAATCAAATTCAAGATGGGTCCAGGACCTTAATATAAGACCTAACATTCTAGCGCAGCTAGAGAGAAATATAGAGAGAGTACTTCCAGATAACAGCACAGGCAAGGATGTCCCAGCTAAGACTCAGATATCAACAGCACAACTTGACAAATAGGATCACCGGAAATTTAAAGGTGTCTGTACAACCAAGGGAACAATTATCCTCTTGAAGAGGCAGGCCTACAGAATAGGAAGAAACGTTTTCCAGTTATTTATCTCAGAGGGAATTAATGTGGATAATACACACTGAACACTAATAAATCAATTTGGTCAATAAATGGCCAAGTGAATTGAACTCTTTCCAAAGCAGAGAGACACAAATTATCAACAAATTTATGAGAAAATGTTTTACATCCTTGGCCACGAGGGAAAAGAAAATCAAAACCATCAAGAGTCCATCTCATCCCAGTCAGGAGGACTTTCATTAAGAAAATAAACAAACAAACAAACAAACAAACAAGAAAAACACACCCCTAATTATGTGTCAAGAAAAGGGAGCCCTCATACTTTGCTGGTAGGAACATCAGTGACCCGAGCCTCTGAGTACATTAGTAAGCTCTGTGACAGTTACACTTTGATGGTGTGATAAGAAACACCATGACCAAAAGTGACTTAAAGAGAAGAGAAGTTTGGGGGGTGTTTAGGAGTCTACCATGGCGGGGGGGGGGGCACAGCAGCTGGCTGGAGGGGGCGGACAGGAAACCGAGAGATCACGTCTTCAACCACACAGAGAGAGCAAACTGAAGTGGGCAAAGGCTTTAACCCTCCAAAGCCCGCCTGTAGTGATGCATTTCCTTCAGCAACGGTCCACCACTGATAGCAGTGGTTCTCAACCTGCCGGTCATGACTCACTCAGGGGTCAAACAACCCTTTCGTGGGGGCCACCCAAGACCATCAGAAAGCGCAGATATTTATATTATGATTCATAACAGTAGCAAAACTACAGTTATGAAGTAGCAACAAAGTAATCTATGGTTGAGGGGTTACCACACTGTGAGGAGCTAGGAGGATGCAGCATTAAGCAGGTTGAGAAGCACTGCCCTAAAGGTTACAGAATCAAGTATTCTAATCCGTGAGCCTATGGGGAATATTTATCACTCAAATCATCGCCAAAGTTTTCTAAAAATAGAACTTCTGTATAATCCCAAAATTATCCATATGATACACACTTAAAGAATCAGTTATCAAACAATACATACCCACACATCTTGCACTGGTCATAATTAGTTACAGACTCAACCTAGATACCATCAAAGGATGAATGAGCTAAAATCAAACATTGTTTACATTTTTATATCCACGCACACATGCACGCACGTGCGCACACACATGCACGTGCGTGCTCACAGTGGAGTCCTGGTCAGCCATAGGAAAGGATGAAATCATGTTGTGTTCTAGAAAATGGTTGAAACTGGAGCTTAGCATATTTAGCAAAGGATATCAGGCACACATACAACATGCTTCTTTTCATGTGAGGAATCTGTATTTTTGAAATAACAATATGGAAACATGAACTGTTTGAAGATGGAGTACAAAGAGAACACTGAGCAGAAAGAAGGAAAACAGCCATGTGCAGAGGGACAAAGCACCAGGTAGGGGTGCACGACCAGTTTCCAGGAGGGATGAGGTGTAACCAGCTTTGCCTTTTGCAATGACTGGAGTTGTTGGATGATGGACAGGTTGCTAGCTAGCCAGCCCAGAAACAAGGACGCCATGAATGTTGTTGCAAGCATCCACCTGAGAGACTAAAATGTCTGCATAGCATGAGGGAGAGAAACTCACTGTGGATATGAAAGGAAAATGTGTGTGTGTTTGCTAGACCAAGTTGCTGTTTTTATCTTTATCATTTTAAATGAAAGTGTGCCCTGTCATATGTATGTGGGCTTGGCTCCCTCACTTTCCAATTAGCAGTTAAGATCTCAGAGTGAGAAAAACCAAGAATGGAGTGCTAATGGAGGCTTCTGAGTCCTGTGTGAGTCAGTCACACGAAGTCACATGTGTAAACCTGTATTTTCTCACCATGACTCTGAAGTTGGAAGGGCAGCACTGACCTCATTAGTTTACCAAAAAGGAACTGAGTGGAAGAGAAGACAAGAGACATGTGTGAAGTAACAAGAAAGTAGGATATTTGACGTAAGTTTTAAAAATCCATTACAGTTAAACGCTCCACATTCCCAGCTTACACCAAAGCTGGACGTGGCCAGTGTAGAAATAAGAGGGAGGTACTGGCCCTGGCAGAGAGGCCTGAAGAGCTGATCAGCGAACTCACAATGAGCTGTTTGCTTTCAGGACCATATGAACACTTATGGGGCAGTTTGATGAATTCTGGTTTTATAAAACAAACGTACTCACCTATATCAGTAAGTGTGTATGTGTATTTCCTTTTTTAGTTACTAAAATGTGGGTATCCACATAAATAAGACATTTGTGTGATTTTCTCCTGTTGAAAACAGTGTTTGGATTTCATGAGGTGATGGCCAATTATATAGGAAAAAGCCCTTTCTCGTGCACAGACTTCTCTCTGACATATAAAAATTATCTCGTTCAAATCATACACTATTACTGCAAGAATCATCTGAAATGCATGGGCAAAGCAGAACCCATGAGTGGGAGAAAAGTAGCATGGGGAGATGCCCAAGAAGGGCTTGCTGGTAATTTTGACCAGAGAGCTTTTCATGGCCAATTTAGAGTGCATGAGTCTTGCTATTTCCTTATTTTAAAAATGTCAAGCCAATTACTGGCCTTTGAAGTTGCAGAGCCTGCCAGCAGATCAAATCGAGACTCCTTTCTTGGTTCTAATAGGCCCTATAAGAAGAGAGCTAGGCCTGTCTGGTCCTTAGCTGATCTAACACTGGGAGTAAGGTACTGTCTGCAGAGGAGGTCCATGGTAGACAGGGAAGGTGGGAAAGGCTGAGTCCTAAAACCTATGCAGAGAAGGTTAGGGAAGGTGGGGAGGACTGTGCTCTATCATCTGTGCAGCAGGGGTCCATGGTTCACAGGAATGATGGGGAGGACTCAGTTCCATCACCTCAGCAATGGGGGTCCATGGTACATAGGAGCAGTAGGGAGGATTTGTTCCATCTCCTCAGCAGTGGGGGTCCATGATACACAGGAGTGATGGGGAGGACTCAGTTCCGTCACCTCTGCTGTGGAGGTCCATGGTCCACAGGAGTGATGGGTAGACTTGGTTCTATCACCCATGCACAGTTGGCTAGAGGCCTTCCTGGAATTCTTGCTTAGGAGTATCTCATCTGGTAGCCCCTGACTTTTCCTGAACTTTTGTCCCAACAACATTTGTCTTTTTAAAAAGTGAATCATCAACATTTCAATATAATATCTTATGTTAAAATCTGATTCTTCAGGCTCTAGAAATATCAAAGGCTTTCATGACACCCCACCTGGTAACATCTGGCCACATAGACAAAATTGATCCTTTCTCTTTAGGGCTTCCTCGGGTTCTCTTCTGCCTCCTAGTTCTGAGGCTGAACAGCATGTGGTCACTATGGTGCCGACATCTCTCACACCAGCCCAACCTTTTTGGTTTTCCTAGTATAGAGCCAGATCCCGAAACATGATAATAAATGAAGCAATTCCATGTTTGCCACCATCATTTTGCATCCGAAGTGTAAAATTATACTAGTATTAAAATGAGAACAATATCTGTGGCACTTACAATTATAGATGGATCCAAGTTCAAGAGTGATAGATTGCTAAGAGAAACCTGATGGCCACCGTTAGAAAACCAAGGAGCATCCCTAATGGAACAACATCGAAGAAGCATTCCAAAATGGAACACATGCTCTCTGCTCTCACAGTAGGTGAAAAATGTGATACCCTGAAGTCTAATCTATGCTACTGACCCAGGAGGTCTGAGGACTGTCAGTTTTCAGAGATGAAGACTCACCCAGAAATGTAATTAACAGAGCAGAACTCTGTCTGATGATGGCCGGGAAGCCATGTCATGACACTATTGGACTTCAGATAGGCCTTAAGAACGTCTATCTTCTGTGGCCTCTCCATCCTCTTTTGTCAGTAAGCTGTAGGCTGCCTTCCAGCTCTAAGACCCTGGGACCCATCAATGAAAGAGTTAATATTGCGAGGAAAGCGGGTCAGAACGTTACCAGGTATCACCTCATCTGCTTCCCAAGGTACCAAAACATCTTTGAAGGATGGGGGAAGAGTCTGGTAAAGTGAGTTTCAAAATATGGGTTGAAAGGAGTAAAGATCATAGTTTTAAAAGAAAATCAGGCAGACCAGAGTGTGAGAGGTTGATTGACACCTCGGGAGGGTAAAGCAGAAGCTCTGAGATCCCAGGAAGCATGCAAGATGAAGGAGTTACATCTTAGGGTAGAGAATTTAATCTTAGGGCTGGTGACAAAGCTGAGTGGTTTATTACTTGCTTAGTATGTGCAAGCTCATGGGTTCAACTCCTAGCACTGGAAAATAAAAATGAGGCAAAGACAGACAGGCAGACAGACAGACAGACAGACAGGGGCAGAGAGAGACACACACACAGAGAGAATTTAGTCTTGATCCAGAAAATAGTATTTTATCTGGGCAAATCTGTAGATCACATTACACCCTTATGAACCCTTTCCCCACAACACTAATGACTAAATTTCCAAAACCACTTGGATCTAATAGTATCAGAGTCTTAAAGGAATCACTTACAGCCTAAAGTCCACTGGGATATGATAACTGCAATTGAATGATGCCCAGCTGTGATAACATTTGGCTGTCAATCAGACAAGCAGCCTCATAGAGAGACTCATTCTGTTTTTAAAGCCAATGGCTGAGGTTTCCACCATTTTGCACAACATCTGCTTGAGTCCTAGGTCCTTTGTGGTCTTTGGCTACTCTCCTCCTGTCTGTCCGCCATGGATCAGAAAAGAAGGACGTAAAGAGAATTAACCATCCAGCTCTCTGACTGCAGCACTGCTTACCTGCTCATTTCCAAACAATGGCCAGGGTATCATTTCCCCACCTTATGTGGTTGAGAAGTTTGATACTGCACTTCCAAAAGCCTCTTATCTCTTTTCAAAGGAAAGAAAGTGAGCCAGGCCCTGGTGGCACACGCCTTTAATTTCAGCACTTGGGAGACAGAGGCAGGCGGATCTCTGTGAGTTTGAGGCCAGCCTGGCCTACCAAGTGAGTTCCAGGAAAGGCACAAAGCTACACAGGGAAACCCTGTCTTGAAAATAAAAAAAAAAAAAAAAGGAAAGAAAGTGAAAAATGAACAGTAATCATTACGCTGGCTGCATAGAATTGAGGTCGAAAGATCTCAAAGGTTTCTAAGACAGTTTAAAACATAAAAATGAAACCAGCAGCTCCCCAGACGTCATGGCTGCCCCACTAAGTGTTCCAGAGCACTAGCCAGACACACTTCCTTCAGTCCTTCACAGGACTGTTCCGTTAGTTTGCATTCTCTGGATTTGGAAAATCACGGAGCTTGGCAGGATGCTTGCTATTAGAAGTCAACGCTGGACTCAATTTGAAATCCCTTGAAATACAAGTAGGGTCCATTGCATATGTTGTTGTCCTCATTCCGAGAACTGTACTCATTCATCTGAAGGGTTGAATGAATCCCATTCTGCTTTGTAAATGGACCACAGAGTGCTTAATTAGTAAAGATAACTTAATTAGTAAAGAAAAATACAAGTCATCCTAAGGCTTGAACATATGTGCAGTGTGGGCACGCCCTGTGTGAGGAGACCGGAAGAGGACATCAGATCATCTGGAACTAGAGCTACAGAGGGTTGAGAGCTACCGTGTGGGTTCTGGGTGAGCCATCTCTACAGCCCCTTTAAACGTTTTAATGTTCATTAGTCTTTCTTGGTGAGGGAGACTAGGTCTTGCCATGTAGCCCAGGCTGACTGTGCACTTGGCAATCCTCCTGTCTCAGCGTCCTGTGTATCAGGATTATCTGCCTTTCCTGGAGAATGAAAAGGAAAGGACAGAGGACTCAATATGCCTGAATTGTTTGGGCCCATCGTTTTGGTACCTAGGAACACTTATGATGTGGATGGTGGAAAATCGACCTAAGTTTATCAGGTTCACAGACCAGTAGCTGTTCAAGCAGAGATGCTCCATGCCACCACCAAGAGGAGAAACCAGATATTTAAACCTCCAGCAGACCTGGGTTTACCTCACTGAGGAAGCTACATCCTACTTAGCACAATTGGGCCTTGATCTAAAGCTAGCAGATTTTTGAAAAAAACAAAACAAAACAAAACAAAAAAAAAAACAAAAACAAATGATACTTTAATTATAAGGGAGATTCTACTTAAAGAATTATATCCTTTGAACTAGCCTCTCTGTCATTTCTGAAGCATTATATCTTTTAAGGCAAACCAGAAGTCCAGCTATATCAATCTTGTTCCTGCTGGAAATGTCAGTGATAACGTGTGGCCTCCACTTCATCTGTCTTCAGAACCCTCAATTTCTCAGCTCCAATTACACCCTCAAGCTCCTTTTCCTGTAGCATTACAGCTAATGGTACAGGAGCCTTGGGCTATTATATCTGAGTGGTCCTCTAGCCTGGAGGACAGTGCATGCGAGGAAACTATGGCAACCCATTGCTTTTTTTATTTTGTATTCACTTTTCTACTCTGTCATCCTTGAGGCAAGCTCTGCTCTGGTGACCTCGTTCACTGACACTCGAAACACCCCATCCTTGTAACTTGCCCCACTCCTGCATCTGTAATCCGGAAGTACTGGACCTTTATTGTAATCGCTGAGTGTGATTAATCCCGGCAACTCCATCACTCCAGAGCACCCTACTCTGAAGCAGTAGGACCTTTTTATTCAGTGTTGCATCCATGGTACCTGGAATATGCCACTACTTAACTGTTGAAAAGAAGTAATTTTGTAAGAATAAACTGTTTTATGAAACAAAGAATATCAGAAGGAGTCAAATAGCCAATCCCCAGTCCTTCTGGCTTGGCAGCCTGGGTATTTGTCAGCTAGGATTTCCTACAGTGGAGTACGACAGTATGCCAATGTGGCTTTGGGGTGGATGAAAGGATGGACTCTGGGTGATGGTCCCATGCCAGATGCAGTGAGTCATCCACCTATTACAAAGGTGACAGAAGAATGTGATGGCGGCGGGGAATGAAAACCCCAGGCTTCAATCCACTTTTGACTTCTGCCTTTTTTTTTCGAGACAGGGTTTCCCTGTGTAGTTTTGCGCCTTTCCTGGAACTCACTAGGTAGCCCAGGCTGGCCTTGAACTCACAGAGATCTGGCTCTGCCTCCCAAGTGCTGGGATTAACGGTGTGCGCCACCACAGCCCGGAAACTTCTGCCCATTTTTAGCAGACTGGAAAAAGTGGAACCAAATGGTCTGGTTTGAGTTTCTTCCTCTTGCTCCCAAAGAGCACCAGTTTCAAAGTTGTTGCTTCTCCATCCGCTTTCACCTGCCAGGTGCCAGCCTGCTGGCAGCTCAGGCTCAGCAACATCTGTCAAAATCTCCAGATAGTCTCCTTTAGAAAGCCTCCTATGAAGCCAAACAAACATATGCTTTAAACAAATACTTTTTATTTGTGGGTCTCTGTGTGTGTCTGAGTGAAGTTTTGTGTACCAGGTGGGTGCTGGTGCCTGTGGACCCCAAAGGGCATCAGATCCTCAGGACCTGGGAGTTCCAGGCAGTTGTGGGTGACTGTGTAGATGCCAAATAATCTCTGATCCTCTGCAAGAGCTCTAAGCCATGATTCCCAGCCCTGACAAAAAGTCCCTCTTTTTGAGGTAGGCTCTCATTATGTAGCCCAGGCTGGCCTCAAACCTACCAACCCCCTGCCTCTGCTTCCTATGCACTGGACTGAGGGATACACCAATGTGTCTGGCCTTTTTGCAAACATTGTTAAGTATTTAACATGTCTGCTAAAGATTCCTAATTATATTGGGCTCTTTCTCAAGGAAAAACTTGCATATTCCATGCCTCTATCTTCTTCACACACAGGCTCTACCTCACGTTAACCAATTGAATGTTCATGTCCGTATGAGCTTTTACAGCCTTCTTGGCATTGATCCTCCCACCCAGAGATTTAACACATGCTTTGTAATTTGAATGATTCCTACCTCCCTAACACTCCTCCAAGTTAATTAGGACTCCCAAATTGCTATGAAAATCCTGTGATGTTATATTCCCTAGCAGGCCAGGACTCCTCCTGCCCCATGTCACTTTGAATTATTTGAATCATTTGTTAATTTCCTCATGTGGAAATGGGAGTTCTGATATCACACCACTTTCATAGATTTGGTGTAAGGGTTATTTACCTAGAACAGGAACAACCTTTGGTGTGCCTACCCTTGTACACACTGTTTAGGACACACTTAGTGTTGTGACTGTGAACCAGCTCTCTGAGGGGAAACTGACCCCAATTTGTCTGCCTAGCCCTGTGTTGTTAATTTCAGCTTGCAGTGACCCAATGCCTAACAAAATGCAACTTAAGGAAAGGAAGTCTCTTTCGGATCACAGTTCAGAGGGTTCAGTCCATTGTGGCAGCAGAAGCACAGCAGTAATGGGCAAGTGTGTCACTTAAAACATAAAGCCGTTGTCTAAGAAGACAGTTCTCTTGTCACTTATTTCTAACTGCCATCGCATCACACAATCATTCTGCTGGTGTGTAATGAATACTGTTCTGCGTTTCCTCACAACCACCCTGTGCAATGTGTGGTTACTATTCCCCATGGTAGACCACAGGGAAGGGAAACCCAGGTTCCCAGCAGGCAGAGGGAAAGAGCGGGAGCGTGCCGGCATGTGGCCTGGTGTCAGTCACCAAAGGTCAGCTGTTCCCACTTCCCGTGAGCGAGCTATGAGCTGACTTCAGCACAGTGCTTATGTAAATAAGTTTCTTGACACATTTTTAACCTATTCTGCTGGTGGGGTTAGCTAGTTGGATTTATAACGGTGCAGCTCTGTTCCATTTCTACTGTTGACTTTACAGCAGGGAGCCTTCTTGACAAATTCTGCTCATTAAAATAGGAAGCAGGTTCATTTCTATTAACAGCTCAGATATTCATCTCATCATCTGACTTTAATTTAGACTTTTTTCTCCTGTATGGTAATTGCAGGTCCCCCTGCACTGGATGTGTAGTAGAACAGGACATTTTCTCCTCAAAGACGGAAGGAGACAGCAGAGTAACATTGCGCAAAGGCCCTTTGCTTCCTCACCATCCACACAGTGTTTCTGTCCCTGACCCCAAACAAGTTACCATTTGAGCTTTGATTTTTTTTTATTACCTCAGTTAGCCTTCAAACCAAACTTCATTCCCTGCTCCCCAAAGCTGCAGCAGAATAAGAGAAGAGAAACCCACATTAAGAGCCTATTCAGTTAGCAAGGAACATCACCATGGTGTGAATTTGGAAGATGAATCTGTTTTTTAAATGAATTATATCTTAAAAGGAGACAGATGAATATGGGATGAAAATGATGTTTGCAAAAAACCAACAGCTTGGGTCTGGGCCACATCAGTTCTCTCAGTGAAACACCAGGAAAAACACGGCATTGAGTTTCATTTCATGATATTGGCTTCCAAAGGCAGGAATTATCTTGTTGTGTTGACTGCTTAATTGCCATGGTGATACTCAGAAGGGTCTGGGAAGGAAGGAATACGTGGAAGCCTCTGGGAGGGTCCTACCTATCTGTGGTGGTTTGAAAGAAAATGCACCCCAAAGGGAGTGGCACTAATGGGAGGTGTGGCTTTGTTGGAGTAAGTGTGGTCTTGTTGGAGGAAGTGTGTCAGTGTGGAAATGGGCTTTGAGTTCTCCTATGCTCAAGCTAGTTCCAGTGAGACAGACCACTTCCTGTTGCCTGCAAGTCAAGATGTAGGACACTCGGCTCCTTCTCCAGCACCAGGTCTGCCTGCACGCCACCATGTCCCACCATAATGGTGATGGACTAAAACTCTGAAAATGTATGCCACCCCAACTAAATTTTTTCCCTTTTATAAGAGTTGTCATGGTCATGGTGTCTCTCTACAGCAATAGAAACCCTGTATGAAATGTATCCTTTGTATGAAATGTATCCTCAAACTTCCTTGTCAGAGTATAGCCGTGAAAATGTTTTCTTAACCACTCCTCAATCTTGGCCATATGCATAAAAAATGTGCACATGATCTTTTCACAGTATTCGGGTCAGGTTTGTTTTTTTTTTTTTTTTTTTTTTGACATGTTGACAGAAGATGGGATCATCTGGGAAGAAGGAACCTCATTTAAAAAATGCCTCCATCAGATTGGCCCCTAGGCAATCGTGGGGAGCATTTTCTTTTTGATTAAGGATTGATGTGGGAAGGCCAAGCCCACCTAGGTTGGTGCCACCCTAAGGCTGGTGGTCCTGAGGCTATAAAAAAGAGAGCTGAACAGGCCATGGCAAGTGAACCAATGAGCAGCGTTCCCGCCTCCAGGTTCCCGCCTCCAGGTTCCCTCCTCCAGGTTCCCTCCTCCAGGGTCCTGCCTCCAGATTCCTGCCTCCAGATTCCCGCCTCCAGGTTCCCGGCTCCAGGTTCCTGCTGTGAGTTCCTCCTCTGACTTCCCTAGGATGTGTCAGCCAAATAAACCCTGTCCTCCACAAGTCATTTTGGTTATGGCGTTCATCACAGCAGTAAAAACCTAACTAGGGCATGCAAGTAGCTATTGCTCAAAAAGCTTGATCTGACCTGTAACTTCTCAGCACCTGGATCCCACAAACAAGCAAAAATTAAAACAAAACAAACAACAACAAAAAATCACATTGAATTGGATGTGTTTCCATAAAATTTCCAATCATTCAAGAAACACAGAAGGCCTTAACTCAGTGTAGATGCTTCATTATCTCCAGGGAATAGTGCAGGAGTGGGGGCGTCTAGCCATAAAGGATGAAGCTGAATCCTGAGATTCTTTTCCTTAGCAATGAACAAAATGCAAATAATCAGATAATAAATATGTTAACTATTTCTCAACTTTACAAGCATTTTAATTCTTTTGCATGTATGAATGTTTTGCTTTGTTGTGTGACAGTTTCCTCTTAGACTGAAGCCTTCTACCCAGCTGGGAAACTCCTTCAGCAGGAAAGTAAACAATTCGCAACAACTTCAGGAAGTCCCCCAAACTGAGCAGATTTACTGGGCTCCTCCCTCACAGAGTGAGCGGTAACAGCTTAGAGTCCCCTCAGATGGAAGGAAGCTTAGCCGCAAAGACTCTGAGACCAGCCACATTGCCTGGAAGGAGACATTTAGACTGGAGTCACTTGGAAAGGATGCAGTCCAGCCTGTTGAGCCAACTGCAGGTGTTTAGTGTGCTCCAGGTTTCCCAGCTTTTGTGAGGTATCACCCATGTTGGAGTGGCTTTGGTAATGCAACCATCTTTCAGTCATTTCTGGTCCTGTAAGTAATCCCTAATCCATATTCCTGTAGGTAACCCCAAGAAAATTCATTGGCTCACCAAGTTGGACTTTGGTGGTGTCAGTACTCTGGTCTGGCATGGGTTCCCTATCTGTCGTGAGTAGACATGTGTGTTACTTCTCCCCAGGAAAAGTTTTGTCACAGAACATGCCTGCACACCTGTCTATGCATCCCAGTGTGTGCAGTGCCCACAAAGACCAGAAGATAACACCAGATCCTTCAGAACTGGAGTTACAGATGGCATGTAGGTGCTGGGAACAAAACCTAGGTTCTTCACAAGAGCAGCCAGAGCTCTTAACCGCTGAACCATCTCTCCAGCCCCACTTCTCAACTTTTATAGCTAATTTATCACATGTTTACTTTGAAATTAAATTCCATAAACCTGGTACTCCTCCTTCTGCCAAATGAAAGAGTAGAAAAAGAAGTATGCTCAAGTCCTTCAAGATGGAGGTCCAGATATAACCTAAAGTTGATGGAACAGGATTAGAACTTTAATTCTGGCGTTAAAAGTTACAAAGGCAAACGGTAGCTCTGGATAGCCATCAAAACCTGGCACACAGACAGGTACTTGGATAACTTACGGTATTACAGGGGAAATGGTCCACCCTGGGTTCTTAGTCTTGTGAATAAAAGGATTTTAAAACGACTTGGAAGGAAGCAGGAGGACGATTTGTTGGCATTGGAGAGAAAAACAACATGAGTGAGAAGCTGTGACTCTCTGCAGAGGCCAGGAGGAGAAGAGATGGAGATGGAGTTGGGGGGTGGGGCGCCTGTCCCAGTGTGGGTAATAGAAAGAAACGAAAGCTAATGGTTTGATTCTCTATTTTACAAAACCAACAGCTCCATACCTCAGCCCATGTCTTTTAATTCCAAACCACTGTTAAACCAGGAATTGACGATGTGTCTCATTCCGTGAACCATGACATTTTTCTAGTTTAGAGAGCTGCTACAGGGTCAACACCTCATCCCATTTATGTCCACTTAATACAAGAGCAACGCCTACTCGGTTTCAAACAATGACAAAAACTCATTCATTCCTGTTCTGCACCTGGAAACCTTGAGAGTTTATTTTTCTTGGCCCCAACTCCTATCTATGCACTGCCTCCAGCTCTCATCCTCACCTATGCCCCTTACTGGGGACATAAATTTTGAAAGGGGAATTGTCCCACCTTCAGGACTGACCGTGGAAGTCCTAAGACCACTTCTGGATTAGCCTGATTCAAGCACATCAGAACGCATGTGAGGTGTTATCAGAAACATACAGTACCTTCATGTTCCCGATGGCCTCGGGACTCATCCAGCCCAGAGGGCCCCACTTCTGGATTAGCCTGATTCAAGCACATCAGAACGCATATGAGGTGTTATCAGAAACATACAGTACCTTCATGTTCCCGATGGCCTCGGGACTCATCCAGCCCAGAGGGCCCCAAGGTGCGTGCCAACAACCTCTTTACAAGTTGGTGAAACTTCAGCCTGTGCTAGGTAGTGAGTTCCAGTCTGGCCAGAGCTGCAGAATGAGACCTTGTCTCCAATATGTGAGTAAATGAGTAAATCAATACCAATTTCTCTAGATTCTCCACTGCCCAACAAAATGAAATTGCTGAGCTTTAGTCCTGTCCTCTACAGTAACTTATAATCATTTCTAAAAAATCGTTTTTATTCACATCACACCACGTTCACACGATTTTTCCTATGAGCCCATTTCAATATACCTAACCACTGATTATGTTTCAGTTTCCTGTGATTCTATAATCACCTCCACAAACTATTTTGCAGAATTTCCCTACTATTATTATAAATATAATGCTATTAGCTTCTGTATTAGCTACCTGTCTGTCTATGTGTTTCTTCACAAGACTTAAAGAGATGATGAACAAGAATGCTTTTGTTCTTTATTTATAAAATGTTGAAGCAGGAATGTCCTTGCCTCCAGCAAGATCAAGAACACATGGGTGTGTACAACATCACAGAGATCTTCATTCAGATCGTTGTTACTGATGATTGTGCCTGTTGAGTGCACAATACTTTTTCTATGAATCTATTTTTCATATAACAGATACTAAGTCTTACTTTTGAAATTTATAGTTGACATGCTTAAGATTAAGGTCAACACTAACCATTTAGAATATGTTCATTTCATTCTGGTGAGGACCAAATAAATCTTTGAGAGCAGAACTATAGGCAATTGTTCCTTATGAATTCAGCAGAAGCAAGTAGCCTGTCATGAAAATGTTTACCGCAGCTTTCTCAATTCTAGCAAAACACTAAAAATGAGTCAACTATCCGTCGACAGGGGGTAGATTAATAATTGTAGTGTATTCACTTATTGGAACAACAGATGGTGTATGCATGGGAGTGGACACATCTCTGTAGTATTATGTAGTGGGAAAGGAAACAGTTCCCGTTTGCATGAATTTGAAGAAGTGGTGAAGAAATGTCTGCAGATGGAGGTGGCAAGTTGCCTTGGCACGAAGAAGACTAGATGGAAGGAAACTTTCTGGGCAAAGGTAAAGTTCTGTAACTTAATTTTGGGTGGTGGAGACACCTGTCAAACCTCATTCAATTGGACATTTAAGATCTATACGTTGTGTGTATGTTGCACAACAATGATAAGATGCAAACAATGCCTCCCCTGGACATGTCCTAATCTTTATGGAACTATTTCCCCAACATATAACTCTGTGTTGACATCACAGAGTTCATGAAGGCCTTCTACGATATCTTGCCATCCTTGGGGTAGCTTTGCATGGGTTTGTGTGAAGACACAGGCATGCTCTCATTCTTACCTGGTCACCACCAAGAAGATCAGTGAGAAAAAAAGTGTGAGAAGACCTTCACTGATTTACCATTGATGCTGTTGAGACACATCACCAGAGAGAACAAGCTCAAGGATGAAGGCCATGTTGTTTAGACAATTAGGAAGGACATGTCATGATAGACCATGCACGTAGAGCTCTGTATACCTCCTATCCACCACCACCACAGAAGCCTGTTATGTCTCATTCCCACCTATGAAGAATTGTGTGGATATCTCGACTACTTACTTATTTCCTTCAGTTTATTTATGATGTGATAATGAACAAATATTTCAATACCAACTGTATGGATGGTCCTAAATAATCTGAATCATATGTACAACCTGTAACTCTGTAGTCCAATGCCATTCTAACATTGAGCTTAGCCTTGGAATATCTTTTGACTAATAAATACCTAGGAGACCCAAAGTTGACCCCAATTTCATGATGCAGCCCAGTAAAAAACAGAATAGCCATCTGGTTGAGTCCAACCCAGATCATTATTTCACAGAACCATGACATAAATTTAATAAGTGTAGAGTGGTTTGTTATGCAAATAGCTAATATATATTGATATATAAGAATAAGTAAGCATTCATTTTGCTTTTTAAGGCAAGAAGAAAAATCACAATGCCAATAAGGAGATGGTATGGTTCAAAACCACTCACTAAATATGAAATATATTTATCAAGAGGAAGGTAAAAGGGTAAAAGGAAAATATATATTCTTAAAGAATTTTTAGAGATTAAAGGAAAGTTCTAAAACTATGGGGCTGGAGAGATGGCTCAGAGGTTGAGAGCACTGGCTGTTTTTCCAGAGGTCCTGAGTTCAATTCCCAGCGGCCACGTGGCAGATCACAACTGTCCTTACCTCCAGTTCCAGGGGATCAAATACCCTCTTCTGACTGCATGCATGTGATGCATAGACATATATGCATATATGGCTCACAACCATCTGTAATAAGATCTGGTGCCCTCTTCTGGCATGTAGACAGAACACTGTATACATAAATAAATGTCTTAAAAATATGCAGGAGATGTGGAGAGCAGCTGGACCCCTGCATGAATGAATATTGATGACGTGCACACAGCCTTTTCAATGACCACAGTGCCTCAGACCTGTGGGAAGGGCAAGGGTCTCCATTGACTACAGTACAGATGTTGACAGTGTATGCAATCAGAACAACCACATCTTTTTCTCCAAAATGACTTCAGCCTGAGACTGCTCCCTTACAGACACCCCTTACCGAGATTCACTAACTGGCCTCCTCATTCAGCTATATATAATACCCCCTGAGTTTCTAGGCTGCTGGTGAGTCTCCATCAGAGTGCATGCACCACCTGATTCCCACTTTTCAGTATAGATGTCTGTTACACTTTCTTTATTCCCCATAGCTCCAGTCAGTTCAGTCCCAAAGCCATGCAGTTACCGCAAGGAGGCAATGTTCCAGAAACCAGAGGAGAGGGAAATCAAATTGTCCTGTGGTGGATCTCACAATCGGTAACAACAGAAGGTAATGGAGTGGCCCTGGAAGCTCCCACTGGAGAAGGTGACTAAGCTTACACTCCAAGGTCACAGAAAGTCACGTGAATACTCAGTGGCACAATATGCATATCTAGAGGGCGATGGAAGTCTGAGAATGAGAAACCAGAGTGCTGGACAGATTCACAGGGAAATGTGAGGGAGGCCAGGCGAAGATACAGAGATGGCAACAGATATGGCATTAAATATTCCCACAATTGATTTCACACTCTTTGTTTCTATTTGAAAAGATTAAATTGTCAAGTAAGTCAAGTGTTTATTGCCTTGTGTTTATATAAGCCAAATACAGCAAGACCAGAAAAGAAAAGCAATATAAATCCAAGGAAGAACTATTAAAACTAAGATGGACACAGTGGCATTCCCACATGAGGTTGGTGAGCTGAGATCCATTCTTTGTTGCGGCCACATTGCTGTAGTATTGCTGGGTGCCCCCAAGTCTTGTGTTGGAGACATTCTCCAATGCAGCGGTGTCCAGAAGTAAGGCCTTTTAGGAAGTGTTGAGGCCCAGAAGAAGAATCCAGAAGCAGGGCTGGAGACGTAGATGGTTCAGCGGTTGAGAGGCTGCCCTTGCAGAGGACCTGGGTTCGGTTCCCAGCGGCCACGTGGCAGATCACAACTGTCCTTACCTCCAGTTCCAGGGGATCAAATACCCTCTTTTGACTGCATGCATGTGATGCATAGAAATATGCAGGGCAAAACACCCATACATGTAAAACTAAAATGAAAAAATCCGAAAAGTGAACAGAGAATTTCTAGGTCCATTCATTGATGGATAGAAATGGCTGAAAAGCGCAGGGCTTCTTCAGTATCACTAATAGTCAAGATGTCCAACAAAGAATGAAAAGACGAGGTACTCTGGCTTTAGATTATTGAAGAATGTGCTAGGAGAGAACACGATACAGGAATCAGAATGGCGCCCACTTTGTTCTTTTGCTTCTCACCTCAGTGAGGTTATTTATCGGAAGAGTGCAGGCACTTAACATAAATTTGAACTGCAAAACATTGCTTTTAATGCCTTACAATTATTATGCATGAATACGCCAAGGAAGAATTCTTCTGTATGCAGAACATTGTCTGTTATCCCCTTAAAGGCAGTGACATCAAATGCTCTAAAACCTGATCTCTGTCCTGTAATTTTCAAGCCTAGGAGAGGTGGCTGGAATGTGTCACAAGTGGTCATGTGACATTTTCTTGAGGACCTTGGGGGTATAAACAACACTAATGAAACAGAAAAGAAAAATAAGAAAACCCTACATGCAGAATGTAGATTATATCAGAAAGTGGAAGTCTGGAAGGAGTGGACAAAGTAGGAGAGGACTATGGTAGCCCAGGAGAGACAGGCTGGGGCGGGCCTGAGCTGACTGAGGAAGGAGGGAGGAAGAGGCAGAGGAAGCAACTGAGTCCGGTAATTGCTCACCTACCATTCCCAGAGAAGGTGTGCACAGGAGTGTTTCCACAGGAGGTGTGCACAGGAGTGTTTCCACAGGAGGTGTGCACAGGAGTGTTTCCACAGGAGGTGTGCTCAGGAGTGTTTCCATAGGAGGTGTGTACAGGAGTGTTTCCATAGGAGGTGTGCACAGGAGTGTTTCCACAGGAGGTGTGCACAGGAGTGTTTCCACAGGAGGTGTGCACAGGAGTGTTTCCACAGGAGGTGTGTACAGGAGTGTTTCCACAGGAGGTGTGTACAGGAGTGTTTCCACAGGAGGTGTGTACAGGAGTGTTTCCACAGGAGGTGTGTACAGGAGTGTTTCCACAGGAGGTGTGTACAGGAGTGTTTCCACAGGAGGTGTGTACAGGAGTGTTTCCACAGGAGGTGTGTACAGGAGTGTTTCCACAGGAGGTGTGCACAGGAGTGTTTCCACAGGAGGTGTGTACAGGAGTGTTTCCACAGGAGGTGTGTACAGGAGTGTTTCCACAGGAGGTGTGTACAGGAGTGTTTCCACAGGAGGTGTGTACAGGAGTGTTTCCACAGGAGGTGTGTACAGGAGTGTTTCCACAGGAGGTGTGTACAGGAGTGTTTCCACAGGAGGTGTGTACAGGAGTGGCCCCAAATTTGCAAAATGAAAGACTGAAGATGGACTCAGTAGTCCCCTGACCTGGGGAGAGAGAAATGGTGCTGTGTTTCTGGAGCACTGAGGAACCTGTACATGTCTTCTGCCCATTGCTTCTCTCTCTCTCTCTCTCTCTCTCTCTCTCTCTCTCTCTCTCTCTCCTCTCTTTTAGCCCAGTACTTTCCATCGTCTTTTATGTGCCTCACAGATGCCCTTTTTAGAGCTGGAGTCCATTAAAACAGTTCCTAGGACTTTACACACTACCACATGATGCTTTAAAGCAGTATTTAAAATCAGCCTCCCCACTCCTCTGTCCCAATCACTGGTGAGAGAAAAGTAAATAACTGAAAAGCCCTGTTTTTATGGCCTTTCATTATCTAGTCAAGTGCTAATCAGAATTGATTTACTGTGTTCCAGAGGCTCAAAGCAACTCTGCTTCCACCACCACACACAGAGGAAGACTCCTTCCCGGTGGAGGACTCCTTCCCAATGGAGGACTCCTTCCCAATGGAGGACTCCTTCCCGGTGGAGGACTGACAGTCATATATGCAGGGACCAAAAGAAAACAATACAAGGAAATAGTGCTTGCTTATAGGTATGCAACCTGCCAAAGTCAATGTACATAAAAATTACTATAAAATTTAAAATAATCATAATGGTAACTATTATGATTGTTGTTGTGTGCCTGTGATAGATGCATATGAACACACAGGCGCCAAGATGTGCATATGGAGATCAGAGAGCAACCATGGGACACTGATGCTTTGATCCTTCTGTCTTACACGGGTCCTGGGTACCACACTCAGGTCTTGGGTGGCAAGCTGAGTTGAGCCGCCTCTCCAGCTCCTAGTATAATTTTTTAAAAGGAAATCTTTATAATCTACACTGTGTAGTCCTAATTCTCAGAGGTGTGAGTATTAACCAACAGTGAGTCACTTCACGTCAAGAACAACAGTTTGTAGAGGAAGTTGTTGTTCATTATTTCAGGTGAGCATCTCAATGCCATGGGACCTGAGAAGTCATCAGACCCCCATGGGAATCCAGAGTTCAGAACGACGAGTTGATGTGGTCAAAGCTGTCCCACTGATGAAACTGGGGTCTTCTCTTTGGAGCTTCAGACTTAAGAGTTTAATATTCTTATCACTGTGAGTTTTTGAGTGACAGTTTCTAAAACTATTTTATGGAGGTTAATGATGTAAGTCTGCCTTGAGTGACTTAACATTTTGACTCATGTTTTGGGCATTGTGTTATCCAGTGCTCACAATTTATTTAACTTGAATTTTATTTATTAGCGTGTGTGTGTGTGTGTGTGTGTGTGTGTGTGTGTGTGCGCGCGCGCGCGCGCGCGCGTGCACATGCGCACACATGCTAGAACAGGCATGTCAAGGTGCATGTATAGAAGCCAGAGACAAACTTTTAGGAGATGATCCCCCTCTGTCCATCACGGTGATCAAAATCAGTTTGTCAACCAAGGTGGCAAGCACATTACCCACTAAGCCATCTCACTGTCCATCCACAAGGTATTCGAACAACATTAACTTAATTATAAGATATTGATTAGACAAGTATCAGAGGACTGGATTGAAGAATGACAGGCAGCTGATGGTTGCTTCTGGCACACACAGAGATGTCAAACGGTCGCAATGATATTGATATGGCAGTGTCTGCCAATGGTATGTGCCAAGGATAAGTCAATTTTGTTTAATCCATCTTTATCAAGAGCCACTAAAACTTGAACCTCATCATCACAGGCATTTGAATGGTTCTGCAAAGTGCGAAACCCAACCACGAAAGTCAGGGGTGCTAAGTGGACTCAGAGTGAACCTCCTGCTACAGGCATAAAGAGATAATGAGTGTAGAGAATTTAAAACAGCAATAACTAAGGTCAATTCCAAACAATAGCAGATACAATGTTCCTCCCTCAAGAGTGAACCATGCATGCACACATGGCTTCTCACAGTCTTTGAGTATACTGCTAAAGCAAATTACTCTAGGGTCTACGGGAATATATTAGGACCAAACTGGGAGAGAAGTCTTTATTTGGAGTCTTCAAGTAGTTTGAGAAATGAAGATTAACTGTGGCCTAGTATTCAAGGTCATTCACACAAGTAGCCTGGGCTTGGTAAAGATGCTGAAAAAAACCACTCTGGCTACATTCAGGAGCACGTTCTCTGCAGGGCCTGGGAGCTGTTGTCCAAATAAGAGCTCTTTCTAGGTTCTCTGCCAAGGGTGTGTAGTTCCCACCTGCTCTAAAACAACAGGGAATTCCATCCCCATTGTCCCTTAGGGAATTCCCACCCCATTGTCCCTCAGGGAGTTATGTCCTCATTGCCCCTCAGGAATTCCATCCCCATTGCCCTCCAGGGAATTCCAACCCCATCTTGAAAGAATTCCAACCCCTGTCTTGAAAACAATTAAAATTAAAAAAGAAAAGCCCAGGGCTAGGTATAAGTTATCTCTTTGGTTTGTTGGTCAATGAGGTCCCACAGAGTCCCCCACAAACATTACAGGCTGTTATGTTCTTGGCGACCTCCCAGAACCTATCCGTAAGACCTTATCACCAAAATCACCACAGGTCATAGAGAACTCAAACTGGTACCAGCCTGGAAGCTCCATCCCTCCAGCCTAAGGATGTAGTTCTGGAAGCCCCTTTTATGCTACTTGGAGAGAGAAGTCTTCAACAGTCTTTTCCAGCTGTGAGACCTGGGAGCTACAGCAACAATTGGCTTGGCACCAATATTATGGAAGTAACTGACCACATTCTGCTTGAATTTAAAGCCTGCTCCACAAGATAAATGTAATTGGTGTCAATTGGTAATGTTAATTGGACCACAGACCTGTGGCTGGATAAGCCATATGCCCTGGGAGAGAACTCAGTAATGTTATTCTGCTAAATAGACATAGTAATGAACTGCCCATTGAGTTCTTATCTTTACACCCATAGACTAGCACACCTCTCAGCCACCACCAGAGAAGCTTCTTTTTCAGCAGATGGTTATTGTTACAGAGACTCCACAAGCAGTAGATATGCAGAGAGTAAGAGACTGTAGAAATGGGACGTCTCTACCATATCCCCTCCCCAAGGCTCAGCTTCTCGTGGAAGATGGCGTGGAAAGAATGTAAGAGCCACAGGGGATGGATGGATGGATGGATGTCTTAAGAGGAACAGTGGACAAGGCTTACACAAGACCAAGTTAGCCAAACTCCCAGCACAGATGAAGGAAGGGTTTATGAAGAAGTCCTACCCTTTCTGAAGAGATAGTGGACATTAATGGCTGCTGGAGGGAGGGTGGGGAGAGGGGGGAAGAGAGAGGGAGGGAGGAAAAGGGGGGAGCGCGAGAGAGAAACATGGAGTGGAAATGAAATTGGGAAGAAAAAGTGGTGGGGGTAGAGAGGAGAGTTGGAGGGGAAGGAATGGGGGGATGATTTGGTGCAAACAATATATGCACATATAAATATTAAATACAAGATGTTTAAAAAGACAGATCTGTCAGCCGGAGGAGGCTGCAGACTTGCCCTTCCTTCAGGGTCTTAGACACTTCTTGCGTGCCGCTGCATGCCTAGGGCGGCTGCCTGCTCCATGGCTCCACCGCTGAGAAATCGCCTTTGCAGAACCCACTTAGGGAAGCTGAGGAATACAGTTTCCAATTAGGTCGGCCCTGGGCTCAATGCAATCTAAATTAACATGAGAGAAAAGCCCAGTTTTGGAGAACAGTGCCGTGAGCAGCACGCAGTCACGGATTGTTATAAACGTGCCTGATCCCTTAGCTAACAAGATTGGACAGGACCCAGCCCCAGAACAAGAGTCCGCCCCAGCTTCTAGAAATATGCAAATCAACAGATTAGCAAATATGTACTCTCCCGGACATGATGAGATCGTGTTGCTCTGATAAGATCAGGAGGCTGTATTTGAATTTTATTTCAATATTGTTTCTCGTGCCAAACAAAGGAAAGCTCATTTATTCTTCCTGGTGTAAGCACAGGACAAAGGATTAAAATACAGCAACTTGCTTAACATTTGGAGGACCTGTATTTACACAACATGAGCATTATGCATGTAAACACTGACATTTCCTTGGATGCCGCGGACTGGATCTCAGCTAGACCACCAGACCGAGGGAGAACGGGGTGAAGGTACTCAGGATAAGTGGGATTCGGTGAATGACAGACAGCCACAGACATGAGAGTATGTTGTGAAGCTGCTGCAATTTTACTCAGACCAAGCAGTGAATTTTATACAGTTACTTGAGGAAACACGGCAATCGGCCAGTAGGGTGATAGACATAGAATCAACAATGTAGTCACACAATTTTCTCAGAATGATTAACAGATCTCATGAGTACAGCCTTTACTTTTTCTTTTGTGGTTCCTCATCCGGACAGACAACATTACGGCCCTAGCTGTAGTTCTCCTTCTACACCTTTGTTCTGTATCAAAATTAAACCCTTTCCATCATTGTTCTAACCATGGTTTCATTTGTGTGAAAATATCTTAACCTTTGCCTGTGGGTGAGAAGGCACCAGGGGGGTCGGTACCTAGCTAATCTTTCCATGAACTGTAACTTATGCCATTCTGTTTTCATACCATTATGATTCACCCATCGGTTCCCATGTACGTCATAAGCTCCCGTAAAAGGTAATGGCTCTAAATAATTATTATGTCTAGGATTAAAGTTAGGGGGTTGCCACCATCGACCCTTGATGAGAAACTCTATTTGTCCCTGGATAATTCTTGTAGGAATGGCTAATTCCTGTAACTGCTTCCTCGCAGCTGCTGTCAGCTGCGCGTGTGAATTGCCTATGAGTGCCTGAACCTTTACTTTCATTCTCTCTTCGCTAGAATCTTCGTCCTTCTGAATCATAAGTTCTTTCTGCTCTAAATCATTCATGAATTCCTCTAAACTTTAGGGACCCTCTTGAACTGTTGGCCTAAAAGCTTGAATCATAGGTGGGGGTATTGAAGCCACTTTTGAGGAATCATTACTCTCTTTATGGGGCACATCAGGAACATTAAGAGTTAACTTCTTGGAATTAATACACAAGGAAACAACAATAATTACAGCTGCAAAGAGAAGAAGGCAGAGTGCCAGCCAGCCTCTGCAAGCAGATCTGCGTGGTTCCATGTAGCCTGGCACCTTGATTCGGGCAAATTGATGAGGGGTCGCCGGGGGCATAGACCTGAGGGCCGAGAGCCCCCCTTTCCCACGTAACTACCTTATCCAAGGCATTTGTCACGCAGGTGACACCGTCATGGGCGTGGCACTTGGAGACTTTTAACCCAAGGCCAACACTGATGAAAAATATTTTTATATGGAGTGGCATTATATAAGAATCCAGGGACAAGTCCTCCTTCCCAGTGATCCTCAATCAAATATACAATGGTCGATAGAGACACCAAGGGACATTGCTATTTGCAGTGACAGCCACAATTATTGTCATTAATGTCAGAGAAGCCATTAGTTACCCATCCTCGGCTGTCTGGTTTTATTTTATATCTAAGTGTTTAGCACTTCACTAATTGGCAGGAGCGATGACTAGAATGCCAGGTGCAGGTTGTCAGCATTTTCTTTGGGCTTTCCTCCTGTTACATTGACTTCTCTTTTGCGTGTGTCATCTTACAGGGCGTAAATGAAGTTGGAATTCTAATTATCTGCACATGCTGGTTCCCACGAGAATAAGAAACTCATTTCTTTCTGGTAAAGGGGGTTACTATTTACAAGACAGAATTGCAAACAGGAGTGTGTTCTTCTGTGTGAAGATGTGGGTGGAGGGGCTGGAGAGATGGCTCAGCGGTTAAAAGCACTTGTTACCCTTGCAAAAGACCCAGGTTTAGTTCCCTGCCTTGTCATAGCCCCTCTCAAAGGGTTCTAGGGGATCTTATGCCCTCTTGTGGCCTCCACTGGCATTGCATGCACGTGGTGCGCAGGTAATACATGCAGGCAAAATATCATCTGCACACATAAAAAGAAATCTTTGAAAAGATTCAAAACAGAAAATGTTGATGGGCTACTGTTTGCATCAAGTGGAGGGCACACCAAAACAAAAGTGTGGCCAGCCCTACTTACCAGATCACCTGTCACTGTGCCAAGTGCCAGCTGACCACCATAAAGAGTGGTCAGTGGGTGTGGTGCTTGGTGCTTGGGATGAAAACTGTCTGCCACAGGCTTGTGCCCTTGAACACTTGGTCCTCGGCTGGCAGTGCTCTTTGGGGAGGCTTAAGTGGCTCACCCATGGAGGAAATACGTCACTGGGAGTGGGCTTATGCTTCCCTCTGCCTCCCATTCTGTGTGTCTCACCCCTGCAGTTGAGGATGTGAGCTCTCAGGATCCTGCTCCAGCCACTGTGCCTGAATATGAATCTGTCCTCATTGAGGGAAGGCGTTTTCCCAGTGAGACAGTTTCAGGTTAAGTGTGTCTAATTGTTTCTGTACTCGTGTGTTGAAATGGTTTCCCGGCCCATTACAGATTTGATGATCTTCCCCTGGACTCACATTTGTATTTCATGGTCCTTCCTGGAGGACGGGGGAGTAGAGTTCATTTCAGAACCTAGTGAAACGGTCTTCAACGAACCAGGCATTTAGCATTTGTCGGTGAGAGGGACACTGTGCCACCACACTGGCCTGATTTGAGTGGCATGTGGCAAGCTCCTCGTGGCCTCCGGGAGTCTGCCCTTCAATCTGAGATGTAAAGCAGATGTGAGGGCTAAAGTTATGTTTTAAGTTTTAATTACTGTGATTCAGAGATCTATAAAACAAGTCTCTAACCTGTAAGCCCCACTTGCCCAGGCACAGATAACTTGCTGGAATGTTGGGGGCTGTTGGTCATGTAAGGTGACAAGCCACCTGTTGTCACTTCTACAAACCAGGTCGGTTGCCCCAACTGCGTAGGATGTGCTCAGTCACACAGAGGTGGGAGGTGTGTAGGCAGGAAGTACATCAAAATGTTTGTATGCCCCTGATGGGATGAAGGCAGAAAGTACGTCTGCTTCTCTGCCTTTATAAGCACTTAGACTAATGTAATTCTCAGCCATTCTCTGGGGATCCCAGGTATGGACTTGACCAGTATTTAATAAAGCTTGCTTTAAATTTGGCTCAGACATTACGGTAGTGGTCTTCTGCTCCTCCAGTAGGGTTAACACAGGTTTTTCTCACTTAAGGTTTTCCTAGAGACTGGGGGGTTGGAAGTCCAAACTGCTGGCTCCCTGACTGTTCTTTTCACAATGATCTGCCCTCTGAGAATCCATCTTCCTGTGCCTTCGCTGAAGTGGATGCTGCTTACCACCCTGGCCTTCCCAAATCCAGTTTTGTAGCTGGAAACATTTACCTGTGGTGGTTATGGTAGCGCCCAAAGTATTACGTCTTTAAGTTTGTTAGTGACCAAGACAATGTCTGCTTTCTACATTGACTACTATGTAACTATCTATCTTCTGCTATCTAACTACGATACCTTGTGAGATGGCAGATTTGGAATGTGTGCCCAGAGACTGAGGTGTTAAGATTTGCTACCCCCAAAGCCTGAGTGCTCATCACTGACCAGCAGGCCAACTCCTAGAAGAGCACAGTGTAGCCTCACCTTGCAAGATCCTTCCCTGGGAGCATGAATGGGACCTGCCAGTGCCTCTCACCAATGATCTTTGGTGTGTTGATTGAGAATGGCCTGTTGGCTCATATATTTCAATGCTGGGTCCCCAGCTGGTGGAACTGGTTGGGAAGGATTAGGAGGTGTGGCCTTGTTGGAGGAGGTGTGTCACTGGTTTAAAGGCCCAGACATCCCCAGTTAGCTTTCTCTCTGCCTCCTGCTTGTGGATCAAGATGTGGCCTCTTCACTACAGTTCCACTGCCATGCTTGCCTGCCTGCTGCTAGGTTCCTCCCTCTGTTGGACTCTAACCTTCTGGAACCTTGAGGCCCAATAAAGTCTTCCTTCCGTAAGTTGCCTTGGTTACAGAAATAGAAAAATAACAAAGACAGAAAAGAACTACAGAAAAGTTGGTGAGTTATGTGTGATTTTTGTGAACACCTAATATCATATGCTCATCCTGATGCATTTTCTCTCTTCATTCCTGGTTCTAAGAAGGAAGCTCCCTTGTAAATTGCTTAGGAACCCACAGTGATAGACAGTGAAACACTGAACTCCTCAATTTTTCCACTATAAGAAACTGAAATTTGTCTAAAAACGGGACTAAAACATAGCACCCTCTCCATCTGAGTCTCAAATGAGAGAGCAGCTGCAGCCTATACCTTCATTCCAGACTCAGGAGTTGGGGACGGCCTGACCCAGATGCTGGGAACCGAACTTGGATCCTCGGTAAGAGCAGTATGTGCTGTTAGCCTCTGAATCTCTCTTCATTGCTAAGATTGTGTGTGTGTGCGTGTGCGTGTGTGCGTGTGTGCGTGTGTGAGTGTGTGCGTGTGTGAGTGTGTGTGTGTGTGTGTGTGTGTGTGTGTGTGTGTGTGTGTGTGTGTGTCTGTTCAGGGCAGAGGACAATTTTTAGGAGTTTAATTTTCCACCTTGCACCTTTGTGTGTGTTTGAACTTTTACAACAATGTTTCTAACTTCTGAGCTATCTCACTGCCCCCTTCAAACAATTTCAAGTTGAGATAACAGTTATACACATTTGTAGTGTGATGATCCACTACAGGCAAACCACATGTAATGACCACATCAGGATAATCTGCGTGTCTCTTTCTAAAACAATCACTGTACATTTGGATTGGGAATCTTTCATCTTCAATTCCGAGTGCTCAGCATAACACACAGCGATTTTTGTGAGTCCTGCTGCATGTCAGAACTCTGTATTTTTCTGAACACTGTATTTTCTGAAGGACATGATAATAAAACACCCCCGTTTCTCTTTATCTTCTTTCTCCTATATTGTTCATTGTCTATAGACATACATCATTCACTTTATTAAATTATTGGTATTAGATGTAAATCATCAAATGTTCAATAACTTTTCGGTATCACACTAAATGTATATAGAGAGAAATAGTGACTAAAACACAGTATTAGATTAGGGAATTGCCACCTTACTCTGTGTACAGTGGGGATCTGCCTTTAAAATGTGGGGTGGCTTGGGGGTGTTAAGTACCCTTATCCAATTCTCATGAGCACTATTCACTATTCTACTTCAATGAAATGAAATATTTGGTTTTGAAATAAATTTAAAACATTTTTACATTTATTTTATGTGTCTCGGTGCTTTGCCTGCATGTAAGTGTTACACCGTGTTTTGCAGTGCCCATAGCGACCAGAAGAGGGCATCAGACATACTGGAGTTGGAGTAATAGATGATTCTGAGCCACCATGTGGGTTCTGAGGATCCAAACTGGGTCCTCCGGAAGAGCAGCACGTGCCCTTAACAGCTGAGCGATCTCTTCATCCCCAAATCATCTGTAGTGAGCTTCTTCCACACATCAATAGATCCTACAGTGTTTGCACATCTCTCCCTGGCTCCTGGCCTTACTGGAACATCCTGCCCTACAGTTACGTTTATTCTGTGTTGTTTTAAGCTTCCAGTTTGTGACCATTTGTTTCACAGCCACACAAAGATAAAACATCTACTGACTTCATTTTCTGATGAAGAAAATTCTGCTGCTCAGTCTGAATAATGCATTTGGGCCTGTGTAGCTAGGAAGGGGCATAGGCTCTGCCAGCCACAAGCTACGCCGTCCTTTAAAAGCTGTTGTAAGTTGTAAAACAGTAAATTTCCTAAGAATTTGAAAGGCTTTTACAACTTTCTCTAATAATATGTTATCCTTGGGTTTGATACTGAATATATTTTGTTCAGTCTCCAATATGTTTATATTTATTTGTTTATGGGCTTGGACACGTTAATAATTTTTGTTACTTTACTTCCATATCATAGTATTCATAATAAATCCAATAACACTGAAAAGTTACCTTTGTTCTTAAAAACTACTTTTTGTGTGTTGGGAGTGTAGCTCCGTGGTAGAGAGCTTGCCTAGTGTGCACAAAGCCCTGGGTTCAACTTCCAGCCTCCACAAGCGAATAACATGAATTTGTTTGCTGGACAGTGAAATGAAAACTGCTCCCCAAATGAATGGCCGGATTTTCTGAGAGTGAACCCCTGTAACTACAGAGGGAATACAACTCTGGCAGTGTTTCCATAGTGAAGAACCGTGTCTCCAAAGCCTGCGGTAGCTTCCTGCGCATCCAGAGTAATGTTTGCCCATCAGCCACAGTATGTATGGACAGCTCCTTTAAACATTCATCCTCACAAGCCGCTCATGGTTCTAAAATGTCTGCCGCCTTCTGTATCTGCACCTCTCAGACTGCATTCAAATGAGAGGATCTTTGGCTTCCTCTTGGCCCCTACAGATTTAATTCATTCCTCGAAGCAGGGCTACAGGTTTTCCACAAAGGCATTGGCGGAAATGCAACCCTCGCCTTTGTCTATGCGGCTGCTTAGGTCGGTGAAAATTCATCCTACACTTTGCAGAATTATTAATAGTCGCCTTAACTCCTCGAGTAGTTGTGGAATTTTTATGTACGGCGCCAGTCTCTCAAGAGAAAGCCTGCCTAAAACACAGCGCCTACCTCCAAAGAGTCATTTCTCAACCAGGTAATGGTTATTGGAGTGACGGGCGTCTCTCGAAGACACCCAAATACATTCATGAAACTTAATGAACATTCTCAGCTGAGTCTTTCAACATTTAATGGGAACAGTAAAGATTTATTTGAGGGCTGAAGAGATGGCTCAGAGGTTAAGAGCAGCAACTACTATTCCAGAGGTCCTGAGTTCAATTCCCAGCGACCACATGGTGGCTCACAACCATCTGTAATGAGATCTGGTGCCCTCTTCTGTATACATAATAAATAAATAAATCTTTTGAAAAAAAATCAATCAAAATTCACATTTAAAAAAGATTTATTTGAAAAACAAACGTTATATTTGTAACAAAAACGGCATCCTCTGGTCCAAGGGCTCTTTCCAAAACCCCTCATTCCCCACCGGCACCGTTAATGCTTTTCTTTTTCAGTGGTAGTACCACACAAGGTGTCAAAAGCTCTTCCTCACACTTCACTGCTGGCTCTGGAACCCCGCCACCCACTTTCCTGGGTTTCCCTTTCTTTCTGAGACATAGAAAAGTAATCTCAAAGAGAGGCTTACAGACCTGAGCCCCCGCACACTGAGCCTTTGCCTCCGGTGATTTCAAAGCTGCCTCCGAGCCCAGCGCTTCTTAAAGGGAACTCCTCCTTTTGGAGGAGGGATGTTTTCCTCATCTACGGAGCAGATGGTTGACTGCACTACTGCTACCCACTGATCCTTACACACCTTAATCACTATTAAGACGAACAATGCCAGCGTGGTGACACATACCTACAGTCCCTGTAAGCAGGAGGCTGAGGCAGGAGAATGCCTTAAAGTTCAGCCTGGGTAACATAGTAAGACCTCATCTCAAAAATGTTAGAACAAAACAAAACAAAAAAAACCATAAACATTTGCTAAATATTGATGGCCCATCCAACAGCTTTTATAGTGAATATTTGTTATATATTGGCATCTATTTATCAGTGTTTTTCCACAGTTTACATAATTAGATTATTACAATCACCCTATGAAACAGAGATTGATACTTGGCTGGTTTTTATAGATGAAAACACTTGGACAGCTAACCAAGTCATAGAGGTAACTGGTCAAGCAGGTCTTGCAGCCAGTTAAAGCTCCAATGCATTTTATTCCAGAACATTCTCCTGCTTCCTGTTTGTTGCCCTGCCCCATTATCATCAAATCCACCCAATCACCAGCTACACACAGGCTCCAGACCCTGCAGTATTTTAGGCCATAGTTTCTTTCTCTCCTTTCCCACTGCATTCCATGTCTGCATCTCTCTTGCAGAGGACGGAGGTTCTTATCGGTGGGCCTGTATAGGTCTGTGATCACTTGTAGTCTGGGCTACATGAGACTCGGCCTCAAAAATGGGGAAAAAATAAAATGAAAAAGAAGAAGGGCCTCTAATTCCAAATCCAACTTGAAGTTACTGGCTTTGCTTCAGCACGATTCCATGTTAACCTGGGAGGCAGGCATGGAAGCAGCCTCGTTTTTCTTGTTTGCTCTCAGATTTCCAGAGTATCTTCACATTTTGATACTTTCACAATAAAACCAAACCCACCAGGAAAGATCATCGATCCCCTGAGAAGAAAAGACCCAAGACGAGGCAGGGAGCTTTGCTGGCTGTGGGGACTGCACTGAATTTGTTGCACTGTGTTTGACATCACATTTAAAAGTCACCATTGGCTGCTGTGTGCACCGCCTAAGTCTCCATGTCTGCCCACATCCCTTGTTTGGGTGAAATGATATTCATTCCTTGTTCTTGCGGGCAACTCCCTTTTAGCTACTACAGAAGGAAAACTGAGAAAGAATGGTCCACATTCACGATTCAAACTGAAAATACACATAAAATAATGCTGTTTCACATGAACTTGCTTTCATAAAAAAATGTTAAGATAGGATCTGTAACTCTCTGTGCAGACTAGACTGGCCTTGAACTGAAAGAGATCCCCCTGCCTCTGCTTTCTGAGTGCCGGGATTATAGCTGTGTGCCACCCCCTCTTTTTGACTCTTTTCCAAAACAGATGTAAGCACACAACTATAAGACAGACACCTAAAGTAGAATGGGAGCATCAGAGAATCTGTGTGTCCCACTTTATTAATAACATCAAGCTGCTTTCCAACTTAGATGGACCAAGTTATAGATTCATCTATTATTATTTTACGTGTATGAGTGTTTGCCTGCATGTATGTTTGCACGCTGTGTGGGTGCAGTGCCCCCAGAGGCCAGAAGAGGGTGTCATATCCCCTAGAACTAGAGTTTCAGATGGTTGTGGGACACCATGTGCATGCTGGGAACTGAACCTGAGTCCACTGCAAGAGCAGTCAGTGCTCTTAACCACTGAGCCATCTCTCCAGCCCTGTGAGATGGACAAATGTATATCCCACACATTCCAGTAAAACACGAGGACTCCTGTTATCCCAGCAACTGGTGTTGTCACTGATGCTTGAAGGAATCCTCCCATTTAGTGACAAACTGGCATTTATGGCACTCCCTTTCTGCATGCCTACTGGAAGATCAGCCCTTCACGTCTCTCCAGAGAAAGCTCCGAGTCTTATAGCTCTCTCGTGGATGTCCATTCAGCCGACTTCTTACTTCACTTCTGCAGGTCACGTCTTGCCATTGTGCATCTTCAAGGAACTCAGAGCAAACACACTAAATAAAATACACTGTCCTAGTGGGAACGTTGATGAAGATCTTGCAAGAGATAGGGTTATGAGGTGTCCTAGCTGCTTTTCTCCTGTTGTGGTAAACACCATGACCAAAATCAGTTTAAAGGAGGGAAAGGTGTATTCAGCTTACACTTGCAGTTCTTCTGGGGTCACAGTCAATCACCGAGGACCGAAATTCAAGGCAAGGATCTGCAAGCAGGGACCTTGGAGGAATGCCACTGACGGGTTTGCTCTCTGGCTCTCCCAGCTAGCTTTCTTCCACAATGCAGGACCACCTCCCTAGGGATGGTCCCGCCCACAATGACCTGGACCCTCCCTATCAAGTGGCAATTAAGGCCATGCCCTGCAGACACAGGCCAATCTGATGGAGGCAGTTCCTCAAGAGGGATCCCCTCTTCCCAGGTGACTCTAGGTTGTGTGAAGTTGTCGACAAAACTACCCCAGTACAGTGGGTAAAGAATGAATGAAGGGTTCTAAGAGTTTTTTTGTGACGCACATTGACACCAGGAAAGAATAATTGGAGTACAGTTGAATGTAAGCAATGGAGGCAAATGCTGTGGGCAACGTCTTAGTCAGTGTACTATTGCTGTGAAGAGACACCATGACCACAGCAATTCTTATAAAGGAAAACATTTAACTGGGGCTGGCTTAGTTCAGAGGATTAGTCCATCATTATCATGGTAAGAAGCATCTTCCATAAGTCTAAATCTTCCTGAAAGCCAACACAGACTGTTTTCCAGTTACCAATCATACTGAGTAATGACTGCCCAGCTTTTGAGTGTGTATTGTGGGGTGTTATTTGGGGAAGATTCCTGGTAATAGAAGGATTTGTTTAGTCTCAGTTTCTCCAAGGTGGTTAATTAAAGAGGTGGCTACTTTTTCCTCTTCTGATCTATGAGACTTCTTTGCTTAATCAGAAAGCCCATGGCAATATCCTCAGTTGTTAGTGGAGGAAATGGAAGCAAGTGTCTTCTCTGTCACTAATCAAGAACCATGGTTGACAGGGTCTGTGAGGTTTAAAGTGCTGGGCTACAACCTCAACCATTAGACACTCCTAGACAAGATGGGAGCAAAATCAGATCACAGAAGGCCTTGGGAACCCTTCCAGGAGAGATAATTAACACCCATAAGGCTTCAGAAGCCCCTAGAGCTGGAAACCAGAATGTCACTGAAGGGTCGACTAAGGCATAAGAGTTTGAAATCTCATTTCAGTGCTGAGCCAAGCCTTGGGTTCAAGTGCAAGCATAATAAACAACCAAAAATAATAAAACAATTAGCTAAAAGGTGGTTTATCCCCTTACCTGACTAAAAGATAGTTTATCCCCTGAAAGGCCATTGTAAGGGAAACAAGGCCCCCCCCCACTAGCTCTGCTAATTGCAAATTCAGTGGGAAATACTGCACTCTGCCCCCACGCCCCCATCTCAGAAAAGTTAGCCCACCATGCTGTGCTAACAGGATGCTTGCCAATTAACCCCTGAGGTTGTGTTTGCAAGATAAATTGCTTAAGAAGAATGCTTGCCAAATAACCCCTTGCTAGATAAGCTTGGAATTCGTTTACCTACCCAGACTCTGAGAAAAGACTGTGGAGACATCTGGTGTCTAGGTGTCTACACTCTGGGTGACCCCACTCCCCTGCCCTGGTAGAACTGCCTCATAAAAGGCCTGTGAGCCTTAAACTCAGGGTCACCAGCTACTCCTCGCGCTGGTGCCCCACGAGCTCGTGCTAAAAATAAAGCTTCATTTGTGACCCGATATCGGAGTGAAGCTCTCTGTTTTGTACGCCGACCCTAACACCCCCTACCTGACGAATGACTTGCATTCGACATTCTCCAGCTTCTTTGAGTCTTATACTAGTATACCACAGTGCAGAGAGCTGGTCTAAGCTCCTGGATCCTCAGAGCTGCCTTCTCTGTTCTCACTCATTGCTAAGTCCAAAAGAAGAAACAGATTTCACACAGAGATCTTGATGCCCTCATATCCATAAGGCACCCACATGCCCTGCCAACACTCACCCCTTGGCTATCTGGGCCTACATATGTGCACACAGGTAATATCTACTTCATGATAACAGGCACTTAGATGAACCTATACATGCTTACCAAGAGGGCTTGGGACAATAAGGCAGGGTACTGGTGACTCAGAGAATGTTCTAGAAGGGGCTGTGTCATATTGGCCTTCATTTGTACAGTGTGAGGGGAGCCAGAATAGGAGGGTTGGGGCCGGGGCTGGGGCAGTTACCCAAATTCAACAGCAGCATTGACAAGAAGAATGCCCACCAGCCAGAGAACCTAAGTGAGTCAGAGGACCTGAGTGTCAAGACGGGAGGCAAAGGTCCCACATAGATCACCTGGAAGACACTTAGTTCAATGCTAATCACCTGTGGTGGTTTGAATAGGAATGGCCCCTCGATTTGAGTGCTTGGTCACCAGGGAGTGGCACTATTAGGAGGTGTTAAGACCTTCTTGAAGTGGGCGTGGCCTTGTTGAAGGAAATGTGTCACTGGGGGTTGGGCTTTGAGGTTTCAAATGTTCAAGTCAGGCCCATTCTCTCTTTCTCTCTCTTTCTCTCTCTTTCTCTCTCTTTCTCTCTCTTTCTCTCTCTCTCTCTCTCTCTCTCTCTCTCTCTCTCTCTCTCTCTCTCTCTCTCTCTCTGTGTCCATGCTCAGGGGCCTCCTACAAAGCTTCCTATCACCCTTCTGCCTCTCTCCCCTCCACGGGGCAGAGAGAGAGAGAGGACCCCCACTGGTTGGGGTGAGGCGAATGGGATTTTAAGCGAGAGGAGCAGCCCCTGAAGGAGAATGAAGAAAACCAGAGAGCAGCCAGCTGCGGGGATCGCGGGAGGGAGGGGAGGCCGTCAGGGCCGAGGATCGAGGATCGCGGGAGGGAGGGGAGGCCGTCAGGGCAGAGTTGGTGGGGATTGCCAAAGGGGCTTGGAATCCAAGGCTGAGAATGGATTTCAAGTGGTCCCCGATTCCCTGTGATGTTACTTTCCTTCCCTGCCTTGGAGAGTGGTGGGATAGAAGACCTGTGCAGAGAGCATCTCATGGCAACGGTGTTGGTGGGATCAGGGAGGAGACACTGCCATTGTTTGGGTCGGAATAAGGCGAAGCTCAAACACCTGTCATAAGAGAAATGCAGAGGAGATGAAAAATTCTACACAGACAAGAAGTAAGAATGCGGGATACTGAAATGCATCTCATGTACAATCCCTGGAAACAGTGGTGATGACGTCATTCTCCTTCACTTTTGAACATGTAGATTTCAATAGAAACACCGAAGGCAGGTGACTGTAAAGGTGAAAGATTTGGGTACATTCACACGATGGCACCAAGTCATCTTTTCAAAGAAAGCTTTTCCAGAGTTGGTCAACATTAGTTCACTCATTATTGAACACAGAGCTTCAAGATTAATAGACATGTAGACTAAATGACATCATGTGTTAGTCATGGGCTTTAAGCAACCAGTGACTTTTATGTCCCCAACATTGTACCTGAACCATGAGGGACACTGAGATTGTGTGTCAGGCAGAGTGGCAGTTCTGCAGCAGGTGACATAGGTCCCTTGCTCGAGTGTGTAATGTGACACAGTTGGAATCCAGAGTGGGGAGATTCAGATAATCAAAAATCTGGCTGTAGAAGGAAAAAAAGCCAGGCTGCAGGAGAAAGCCAGGAGATACAGGCCAGCAGTACGAGGTCCAGTGCATGCATCACACATATACAGTAACTCCAGCATCACACATACACAGGAACTTGAGCATCACACATACACAGGAACTCCAGCATCACACATATACAGGAACTCCAGCATCACACATATACAGGAACTCCAGCATCACACATATACAGGAACTCCAGCATCACACATATACAGGAACTCCAGCATCACACATATACAGGAAATCTAGCATCATCACACATATACAGGAACTCTAGCTCAGACATATACAGGAACTCCAGCATCACACATATACAGGAAATCTAGCATCATCACACATATACAGGAACTCTAGCATCACACATATACAGGAACTCTAGCTCAGACATATACAGGAACTCCAGCATCACACATATGCAGGAACTCCAGCATCACACATATACAGGAACTCTAGTGTGCAAAGGGTGCTCTCTATTCCCAGGAGACAACAAGCTGTTCTGAGCTCCCCAGAGTTGGGCAGTTGGGTCTTGAGGTGCTTTTGTTTGTGGATCAGGGTGAGTAAGACCACTTTGGAATACTGGATGAGGGTCTGGGAAAAGCAACAGGGAGCCACTGTGTACTGCAGAGTGACGGAGACTAAATAAAGAGAAGTTTTGAAAGACAGTCCGACAGCAGGCTGAGGGATGGCACGTAAGTGAGAGACGGGGCTGTGAGGGAAGTGTGGCTTTGATCCAGCAGGCGGCATGTGACCATGTGACGGGACCAAGATTATAGCTCAGTCAGAGGAGCGGGAGAGATTTTTCACACTAGCGGCCCAGTAGGCTTAGCATCGCACCTTTAAAATCTTCCAGGGACAAAAATAAAACATGTGACAGAGATGTGGCTGTCGCCACCGTCTTACAGAATCAACATATTTTAAACTTCCTTCAGTTTGGACAAATCCTTCATTCAACTTTATGACAGAAGCCTCCGATCTAGAAATATCTCCGCTCATTTTTGGTGACTTTCCTGGTCATGCAGCTTTAGAAAGTCGAGGTGGCTCCTTCCTCAAGCTCTCCTGCATTGCAGGCCTGTGGCGGGAAAGATTAACATGCAGTATTTAATCTGTGTGCCTTCTGTGAGTGGTAATGATGGGAGTGGCGTGCCCGGGCTGATGGCGAGCTCTCTGCTGCACTGGGGCTGTGGGTTTCAGCGTTGCTGACCATTCTGTGGTTTTGTTGTGATATTTAAAACTTGATGAATGGACACAGAACACCTAACTGGCATCGTGTGAGTGATCATGGCATAATTTATGTTCCGAATGTGAAACCTCCATAAGCCAATAAATCCAGTGTCAAGACAATCCCAGATGTCAGGCCACTCTGCAAAGTGAGTACACAGGCCTCCGTGAATTTATGAGTGCTGATTCTCACCCCTCCTCCTGTCTGGAGACTTTAACTCTTTGCTGCAAAGATGTGTAAGTTACAACCGCCTCAGGACTCTCTTCCTCATTAATCCTGGGATTTGCCTCACATTTGGCGATGCGAAGATGCTAGGATGCTTTAAAAATGGCATTGCTGGCTGCTTTGCTTATCACTCCGATCTTTGTTCCTCGAGAGAAGTGCAGCGTTACCAAGAAATTCAAGGAAGACATTCCCATGTTGATTTCAGTGAGTTTCTGAAGTCATCTTTTAAAAAGTGTAAGATCTTTGCTCATTATTCTACATTTACTACTACTAAAGGATTATTTCCCATTTTGTGGTCTTATAAGTCAAGCTATCGTTTTAGTACTTAATTAAAAAGGAGTTAGAAACACACAGATATTCATTATAGAAAAAAAAGACTTTAATTCTATTTATATGAAATTGTTTTTTTAAATGTCAACAAAATGTAGATGAAGTCAGAGAGCTGGAAACTACTTGAAAATATCCCCAGAGCAACATAGAAGTGGGAAAACTCTGGGAGACGCTGCTCTGGGCCCTGTATGGTTTACATAAAGCAAAGCGAAGCCTCAGGATGCTGGGTATTTGGTCTTTCTCAGTTGTGAAGCTTGCAACTTGCTGTTTGTGTCTGGTGAATGACATGAAGAAGCCAGGGTTTGCACAGGTGCCTTGGAGATGATTCAGCAAACATCAGTGCACTCCAACAGCTCAGCGTAAGCAATTATCTCTAATTACCGGTCGAGTCTCGTTCTCCTTTCTAATGAGGAGGACCGAGGGAGGGGAGCGTGGCTCCAGGCACCAGTTTCATTTTGGAGTCAATGGGAATAGTTGGTTCTGCCTGAAAGATTTTGATGAATTTTCATGACTTCCAAGCCCATTCTATGGAGGAATTGCCGATGTCTTTGTAGAGCTTTCCTGAGACCTTCCTCTGGGGTATGTTCTAGTCCCAACTACTATCTGCAAAGCTAAGTAGCTCAGAACACTCCTGTAATCAGTGACAAGCGCCATGAGACATGTTCTGGAAGACAGTAAGATTTAGCTTCTGAAGACTTCAAATTAGTCAAGAATTCAACACATGTTTCTCCCAGCACTCAAAACAGAGGCCCACTGATGCTTAATGAGTTTCCTGAAAGAAAGGTCAACGCAATTTTATAATGTGGGTTTGGATTTGGAAATTTGGGTTATTGTTTTCCTCCTCCTCCTCCTTCCCTTCCTCCTCCTCCTCTTCCTCCTCCTTCTTATTCTTTCCTCCTCCCCCTCCCCTCCCCCTTCCCCTCCCTCCTCCTCCTTCCCCTTCCCCCCTCCTCCTTCTCCTTCTTCTTCTTTCTGAACACAGGAAGAAGAGGATGTGCTTCATGACTAGGCTAATTCGACACATGACAACTGGTTGAAAACAACGGCAGATACAGCTGTCTGCTGCCACACCAAAGCCACTTTCTGGCCACTGTGAAGGAGTATTGGAAGTCTTGAGGCGCCATCCCTCTCTGCTCAAGGCCCCAGGGGATTTGTGGTTAGATTCTTTAACTTCATCATTTTAATCTTCACCAACCTCCTGCCTAATGGCACAAGAAAAACCATCTCACAGTTTAGTCACAAGGCGAGATACAAACCTCTAGTTCTTATTGTTGCTTAAGCGGCGGCGCTTGTGGCTGTCCAAGCCATGGTTACCTTTCTAGAGCTATATTGAGAGAGAGAGGGAGAGAGAGAGAGAAAGGGAGAGACAGAGAGACAGAGAGAGAGAGAGACAGAGAGACAGAGAGAGAGAGCACAGAGAGGGCGCACCCACTTTTTTAGGCTGGGACACCATCGCAGGCTGGTTACATAATTAAGGACGTAATCCTTACACTTCCTGTCTCCTTAGTGGGGCTATTTTTTGTGCTTTGACAAAGGTGAATAAAAATACATATACTGAGCAAGAGAGCTGGGAAAGCAAAACCAGGAGGCTGGAGTGGACCTGGGTTTGGTTCCCAGCACCACATAGCGGCTCACAACCATCCGTAACTCCAGCTCCTAGGGATCCAATGGCATTTTCTGGCTTTTTCTAGCATTGTGTGCACATAGTGCACAGTCATGTGTGTAAGCAAACACTCATACACGCAGAATAAAAGTGATGACTCAGTGCAAACCGGCCTGAGGGCTAGCCGGCCCGAACCCGTAATAAGGTACTTCCTGAGAGCCACCCTGGCTCTGCTTGAGTGTCTTAGCAACAGCCGCTGAGCCATGATGGGGAGGACATGGACCAATGAGAGGCAGCCACGTCACAGCAGCAGATGCATATTCATCAGACCTTCCCTTGCGGGGTGGGGGGGGGGGGGGGGGGGGGGGGGGGGGGGTGAGGAGGGGAAGGATATATAAGGCTTGCACCTTCCTGAATAAGCTGAGCTTGTTGCTTCAACATCCTCCCCAGAGTCTGTGTGGTTGACTGGGCCTACTCATCCCTGCCCCAAAGGGAACAGCACAGGACCCTGCCACAGGTGCACAGCCATGTGTGCAAGCAAACACTTAAACATGCAGAATAAAAATAAATAAATCTTTTTTTTTTTTTTTAAAAAAAGAGCAAAACAAAATAAAGAAGAAAACAAAAATTTTTAAAAAAGGAAAAGGAAGGCCAAACACAGCAGAAAACGTGTTAACACAGCTGTTCTTGGTGACACAGTGAGTTAATTAAGTTCTCTGAGTTCCTTATTTGACAAGGCAGATGATAACCGCTAAACTCCAAGGCAGATGATAATCGCTAAACTCCAGGGTGTCGAAAGACGAGATGGACGTGGATAAAGTGCGTAGATGACTTGTGGGGCATGGGGTGTAAGGATCGGGCAGTGGGTGTCAAAGGAGAAACAGCCACTGAGAGAGTAATTCCCATAGAAGAACTGCAGAATATCAATGGACATGTGCACATTGTTCTGGAAAATCATTTGGGACAGTGATGTCTAACAACATACATTAAAAAAAAAAAATCTAAGAAATCTATAGCTACAGAATTATGGTGTTCCCACATGTAAATGATGTCATGTTGAATTGAAGAAGAGAAAATTCAGGGAGAGTTTAAAAAAAAAAATACCAGGATTTAGGATGGTGCTTTTTCAACTTTGGTTCATGAGAGAATTTGGGGGGAGCAGTTATTTATGCAAATTGAGGTCTCAAGATTCTATGTTTCTGAGAAATTACGAAGTGAATTTACCCAGAATAGCAATAAGGAGACTTGAGAGCATGTGGGGTGCTGGGGTGTGTGGTGGGAGCTCTGTGGGTAACACCATGGAGAATTTCACTTGGTGTTACCGGGCCATGCTGAAATGACCCATGCAAGTGAGATAGCCTGTCAACTCCTTGGTAAGGGTCTCCTCTGGGGTCCCCTTTCACAGGAAAAAAGAAAGGGTATTTATTTCCATCCTGTTTTAGTCATCTGGCCAGAGGAAGGAAGGGAATAACTGGTCTCCACAAGGAAGGAAAAGCCCAAGACAGTAATTTTCACTTTACTTTCAAGTAGAGACTCTTAATACACGTCACCCTACTGTCTAGTGTCTTTTCTCTTACTCTTCCATTTGTTTTGAGACAGGGTCTTAGTATGCAGGCCAAGCTGGCTGGGAAAGCTTGATCCTCCTGCCTCAGACCTTCCAACACTAGTGTGTCCCCATATCCAGCAGTCCATTGTACCATGTTTTTACGGTTATTCATCTGTCTGTCTATCTATCTATCTACCTATCTATCTATCTATCTATCTATCTATCTATCTATCATCTATCTACCTATCTGTTCTCTATCTACCTACCTACCTATCATCCGTCATCTATCTATCTATCTATCTATCTATCTATCTATCTATCTATCCATCCATCTATCCATCATCTAAACTATCTACCTAGCAATCAGCTCTTCATTTTGAGTCTTTGGCAGTGGATTTTTGAGGATATTTAAACAAACAAACAAACAAACAACAACAACAACAACAACAACAACAAAAACCTAAAAAGCCTGCCAATTAGTTCTTCAAGCCATTACTTTGCAGATTGTTGAAGTAGTTTTGATGGCCTAAAGTAGGAGATAAAAAAGAAAGATCTAACCTGGCAGGAGAGTAAACAATTCAGTGGACACCTGTGTGTTTGAAAGGCTGGCCTAGCTTCCTGAATCCTTTTAAGCAAAACTGACAGGGTTAAAATAAATTGTCCTGTTTCCGTTTCCTGGGATCAGGCTCCACACAAGTGAAAATCAAGGTTTTCTCAAAACTTGACTCAATTGAAATCCCTTTGCACAGGGAACCTAGGAAATTACGGAGGGAATTTCCACTGAGCTCACTCACTTGGTGAATTTTGGAGACAATGAGGGGGAGTATGGGGAGAGCTGGGAGTTGGGGACCCTGGATCCTTTAGAATTGGCTCTGGTCAACCACTCTCCAGGATACAGATACTCCCCTGGGTCCTCTGGGTCCTTAGGGCTCCCCATCACACCCCTGTATCATCTTTCATCTGACCAATGACTCCACGACCCATCTTTAACTATTGTTTCTTTCCCAGTTCCCTAGCGTTTGAGATTCATGCTTCTATACAAACCAGCTCTGCAGATTTACATTGTTCTTAGAGTTCGCCTTACAGTTAGGCTATCCCTGGGTTATGTAATTAGTATTTGTGGTAGCAACTAATCTTTTATATCAACATCGAGTTTGGAAATTGTATTTCTAAAGCACCTGGCCCAGCTACAACCCTGGCTCCCTCTTTTAAAAACTGCTCAGCTGTGTCACATCCTTGGGGACCCACCATTTCTTTATAAAGTCACTTTGAAATGATTTCCTTTTGAGATAGGTTCTCACTCTGCATCCCAGGTTGACCTGGAACTCACAACCCTTCCTTCCTCAGCCTCCTGAGTGTTGGAAACAGGGCTCCATTCCCATGTCTGGCTGTTTATCGATTATCTTTGGTTGTGAGTCTAGCTTTTAATGGCTGAGCCATCTCTCCAGCCTTATCACCTATTTTTAAAAATGTTGCTGATGTCTAGTGAACACACAAAAGAGATACACTGTTTCAGATGCAATTAATTTTTCATACTCACAGTCAAAGAACACGCACACCAATGAGTTTCTCAGACCTCTTCCTCAGCAAAACTAGGAATTCCATTTTCTTGTTGTTTAGTATAGTTACTTGGGGAGTTTTAGTATTATAGCAAATGGCATTTTCTGTCATAACTGACATGAGTGAGCTCATCACCTAATGGACAGCCATATGGTTTGGAAATAGTTGAAAGGTTTTTTTTCTATTAGTCTATTTACTTCTGAGTTCAGCTTTGTGCCAGTCATTAGTTAACTGTTCTAGAACATGCCAAATAGTAAGATTATAGCGGTTACCTTGGCTTCCCCTTGAGTTTTGGACTGGCTTCTGATATTGCCACTTAAAGCTTGGTGCTATCTCCTGCTTGTCTTTTCCAAGTAGGGAAGTGCCTGACACAGGCAGCCCCTAAGATGTCTCCAACGACTCCTGTCTTTTGAAACCATGTCTGTCTACAGTATCCATCCCTATCTAATTAAGCAGATATGTAACCAACAAGATACAACAGGCACAATGTTTTAGTCTAGTTCACACCTGCCATAGTAGTTTCTGTGGGAAATTTTTCCAAGTGTTCATTCTGGAGGAAGCCAGAGCAGTGATGTGGGAACTCAAGAAGTACCAGCATTCTGAGAAAGGGACCCTTCCTGTCAATTTCTGGCTCTAACTGACTAGGAATGTGAGTGAGCCACCTTGGAAGCCAACTGGTCTGGCCCCAGTCTGCTCTCCAAGTGACTGAGTCCCAGGACTTACCACACTCTCTGAACCACCCTTGAGCAAGAGCATCACGCTGAGCTACTCCTGGTTCCTTGGCCCATAAAATCTCTGTAAATTAGCAAATGCCTATTCAAACTTCTGATTTTGGGTAGGTAATTTGCTACACAGCAGTAGATAAGAATAACACTCTAAAAGTTGAATTCAAAGAATCGATTGCAGTCGTGGGGTTGAAGGCATAATTCCTAGGTGCACAGGAACCTGCACTCAGTCTCCAGCATCACTAGATAAATAGGTAAAAAGCCTAGTTTGACTAATTAAGGCAACTATCGCATTGAATGTAACACTTAAGAGAGGACTTTTTCCTCCATTTATCCATCAGCTGGGCCATGTTACCCAGGCTGGTCTTGAACTAGTGACTCAAGCTCACACAAACCTCTTCCCTCGGCATTCTGAGAGTTGGGACTGCAGCTATACATCACTCTTCAAATCTGGTTAGATTACTATTTTAATAAACTCCGTGACTTTTGCCAGACATGGTAGCACACTCCTTTAATCCCAACAGGAGGCAGAGACAGGTGTTCTCTGTGAGTTCAAGACCAGCTTGCTCTTCATAGAGGGTTTCAGGCCAGCCAGAGCTACATAGTGAGAACTTGTATCAGAAGAAGTACAAACAAAATTCTTCGATTTTAAAGTCTAGCTCTCTTTGGGGGAATTTTGTGTATGACAATCATCAAGATTGGCTTGTGCCTTTCTCATTACTAAAATAAGAATATAGATAGTACTTTCACGAATTGAGTGGTTTTCCTACACTTAGAATTAAAAAAGAATCATCTCTCTCTTAGAAGCTGAAGAAACTTTTTACCATGACCTTTGGGTTGAGCTTTTCTTGGTAATTTCCTTCAATCCCTTCACCGCTATTGGTCTACCCAGATTTTCTGCTTGAATCAACATTTCAGGTCTGCTAAACTTTACAGTCATTAGTAAGGGTTTGTGAAATTATCTTTCATGTTACTGACCTATAGTTTTCTTTTTGTTGTGAATTTTATAGTTTTCACAGATCTGGTTGAAATAAGATGAATTAGCAGAATTAAGCATGTAGGGGAGGAATGGCTATTTATTTTCTCTCTCTCTCTCTCTCTCTCTCTCTCTCTCTCTCTCTCTCTGTGTGTGTGTGTGTGTGTGTGTGTGTGTGTGTGTGTGTGTGTGTGTGTGTGTTCCACATGAGTACAGTTCCCAAGGTGGCCAGAAGAGGGCGACAGATCCCCTGGGGCCAGAATTATGGTTGTTTGTGAACCACTAGTGTGGGTTCTGGGAAATGAACACTCTTTGGGAAAGCAGCAACCACTCTTAAGCACTGTGCCCAGCTCTTCAGCGCCCCCCGGAGGTCACAGTTGCCTGATTCATGCGCTATAGCAAGACCTAGTCCAGGGCAATGACTTGTCTACTTTACCTAATGTTGATATATTCAATATTCAGTAGAAAAACTCTAGGAAATTGGCCAATAGAATGCTAGGAAAACTTTGAAGCTAAATTATTAAAGAAACACACTCACACATTTTGCTTGTCATTCCCCCAAAGAAATATTGCTTTGTTACTGATGGTTAAAGAAAGTTATATGGAAACATGGAGGCCCTGACAAAGGGACCTTATGCATGATAGTTGTCATGCTTACTAGCTTGAGGTAGCAAAGTAAGGAAAGTTGAATGTATTAACAGGGATTTAGCAAGTATTTTCATTGTACGGTACTTCTCTTCATTCCTCATCCATGGAGAATTCTAAGAACGATATGAATGTCAGAAACCACAGAGGTACCAAATTCTGAAGTTGTTATATGTTCCTTATATGTGCATGCTATGATAAGATTTAATTTATAAGTTAGGCACAGTGAGAGATTAATTATGGCCAATAATAGAATATGCATGGCAGTGCACTGTAACAGAAGTTATGTGGAGGTGTGCTATTGATGTATATAGGCACACATACATCAATACTTTCAATATCTCTTTCTGGTTGATACTAAGCCTTCTTGTGGTGGATGGTATGTGTTGTTACAATGTTTGTGTGATAAGATGAAGTCATGTGAAACACAAACACACACACACACATTGTGATGTTAGGTGACTGGGGAAGGGTTACATCTCACAAGTACCATGAGACAGCAGCAGTCTCAGAGCAGAGATGACTACAAAGTGGTTAGCACCAAGCGGGTAGCATATATAGTGTGGATGCGCTGGGTAGAGGGACCCTTCACTCTTTGGATGGGCTATGGCAGGATAGCGCTCAATTTCACCATGCTGCTCAGAATACCATGCAATTTAAACTTATGAACTGCTTATTATCTTGAATTTTCCATTTACTATTGGATCACTGGACCACAGGTCCTAAAACTACAGGAAGAGGGCATGGGTAAAGGTGATCCCTGTGCTCCTTCATTGCAGGAGAGGCTCTTGCCCTCTCTCTCATCCTATCATGGTTCTACCCTCTGCTCCACGCTGGCAACAGCTTCTCTCCCCACTCATCATTCTCCCTGACATCTCAGCTGACGTGAAATAAGGGCTTCCCTTGGCCTGCGACGTTTAGAGCTATTCTTTATGGGATGGCTTGAACTAACTGACCCCTGCTGCTTGCTCAGCACTGGCAGCTAGATCCAGAGAGGGTTTTGATGGCTGGTCCAAGTTTTCCCTTTCTTAAGACATCTCTTAAAAATTCTAAGGAGAGGCTCGGTTTAGATATGAGTTTTGACCCCACGCTCTTGTGATTAATCAGCACTCGGAGAGGCCTTTGCTCAGCTGCTGCTACGCTTCATCCCAACATATGAAATCCCACATGAACTTCCTGGTGGGCCACACACGGCAGGGGTCCCTTAACCCTGCAAGGTCTTCTCAATCATGCCCTGCGTCAATTTCCCTGACTGTAATAGAAAAGTCAGGAGACACTGTCACCTTCGCAGCGGCCAGGGACACTGATGCATGCACCACTGTTTCCCAGTGAGCTCAGAGCTCAGAGCCTAGCCTTTCTGGGGCGATGTTTCTGACATCCCTCCCTCTCCCTCCTCTCCCCCCTCCCTCCCTTCCCCTCTACCTCTTAAGCTTTTTGTCCACATACCCTGTTTTCTGCTCACACCTGCAAAGGAAATGCAACACCTTCTCCCTGACTGAGTGTTCTCCTAAGACCATGAGTCTTGGCGGTCTCTGCTCATGGCAGCCGCCTGCCCGGGACCACCTCACAGTGGTTACGTTTACCATTCAACACCAATGGGTGATTTTTAAAATACCAGTGATGCAGGGGTTCTCATCCTCATCACATTATACAGTAACTAAAAAGTAAGCCTCTTCCAACTAGTAAGAACTTTCAATGCTGACACGTGGCATCAGACACAAGACAGGGCTCCGGACCTCTCTTTTCTTTGTTGATCTGTACCCATCAGCTTGGCTGACATGGTTTTTTGAGGAGCTGTCCTTTTTAAAGAGGCTGTCCCTGCAAACTGTGTCATATGTTTCTCTCCATAAGTAAGTATTTCCTGTTTGTTGGTTAAAGCAGCGCTGCTGGTGGCTGGCCACTGACCGCAGCAGCCATGCCGGCGGGGGAGCATGCTGGAGGAAAGTCACGAGCCATAGTTACCTTTCTAGAGCTTTATTGGGAGAGAGGGAGAGAGAGAGAGAAGGGAGAGAGGGAAAGAGAGAGAGAGAGAGAGAGAGAGAGAGAGAGAGAGAGAGACTGCACAGAGGGAAGAGAGAAGGGGGGAAACACAGAGGGTCTGCCCGCTTTTTAGGGGCATCCTTATCCCAAGATGATGACTTCAGGACAGAACCTTTACACTGTTCAGGTTCAAATCACTTACCTCGTTATGGGCTATTAACATATTTTACCTGTTAATGAAGATGTCCTTAGAGATGACCCTGTGAAGGACACTCCAAGTCACACGGAAACCAATCAAGGAAGGGTGCAATATGTCACCAAAGCAGAGGTCAGGGCTTTGACTCTGTTCCAGTCTCCATCACTGTCAGGACAAGAGTCCTTGGGCTTGTGGGGGTGGGGGCGTTGACCTCCTGGCTTCCATCATGGTAAAATGATGGGGTGGTAATTATAATACCCATTTACCTTCCAGGTTTGCTTTTCAAATTACCAAATGGCATAACATACTCAAATATGCCTTATGAAGTAAAAATATCAGAGGGTATTAGAAAGTCTTGCACTCTCTGCCCTTGCGGAGGTGTGTGGCAACATATAGAGTATGTTTACATCCGGTAGTCAGAGATTCTGCGCCTGGAGAAGGCTCTAGAAATATTCACAGCAGGCCATCAGCATCACTGGTGTTACAAGTACTCAAAACCCACCCCACCCCGTGTTTAAATATCTTCTATCGGGGTGAACGTGCATTGTTGCCTATGGCTTAGAACATGCATTCATAAGATGTCTTCCTTAGCGCTTGGTTTCCTAGCTGCTCCGAAGTGATCCTCCAGCTGTGATGAACTGTGATGTCACAGACTCAGAGACACCAGAGACTGTGGCCTCCTCGACCTCTGAAGCCGAGAGCCAGAAAGGGTCTTTCCCCGTTGAATGATGATTTATCTTGGATTCTTGTTAGAGAAACAGAAAGTCGACTAGCAGGGGAAGAGGCCGGACGGGGAGGAGAGAGGCTTCCTTTCTTTATCTTGGGGACTTTTACTCCAAGACACAGTGATGCTGACCAGGATTGAAAGTGGAGGGACCTCAGCAGTCTTCCCTCACGTGCGCTTCTGCCCTCTGCAAGCTCTGACACCGGCTAACCTTGGAATCCACAGCTCCTGTGAGCATCTCCCCCCATAGGCAGCATCCGGTGTTTGCTTCCAGCCTAGCAAAGCCCTCGGATTCCTCAGTTGTTATACTCCAGGGAAGCTGCTTCCACAGCTCTACCCTAGGACAAAGACCTTCTCAGATCCTCGACGCTGAGCTGTAAACATGCCTGGGAGCTATGAACTGAACTGAGACTTTACCGGAAAGAAGCAGTACATACATAATTAGGATGATTCTGCCGCCCCTTGATCCTTGCCTGGAGGTGGACATGAGACCCAAGGTAGAAATGCTTGGGTGGGGAGTGGGGGGTCATGCAGAGGTTTGGAGTTCAGCATTCACTTACTAATGATGTGTTTCCCATCTCCCGTGTGTCAGGCAAGGTGCCTGGTGATGGGGTTACTGCATTAGCTGTGGGGACCACTATGGCAGCTTTTGGTGGGCACCGGCTGCAGAGTGTGGGATACCTGGGTGGGTGTCTGCGTCTGATGCACATGGCCTGTGGACACTGCGTCGTCAACATGGGTGAAGAGGAGGTGCTGCCATCTCTCACCCAGAAAAAAAAACGCTTTCTGGACCCTGCAGTGTGGCTCTCATGAAGCCTGCCGGCGGAAACGTCAACCCTGCACGCCGGGAGTCTGGCTTTCTTCCTTTGTTTTTGCCACAGCAAAGTAGAGAGACAGAAACGCTTCCTAGCGAGCACACCATTGAATAGTGTGAATTCTCGTCCAGCCGCGACAGAAGCACTCTGACTTCACCTGAATTAAAAACAAATTCTAATAAAACTCCTGATACAAATACAAAAGTGCCTGTTGGCAAAATTCATACCATGTTTCCCAAGCTCGCTGACATTTATTTACTTTTGCTTTAGAAAGGAAAAAATGGCCTTCCTTTTCAGACTTTAACTATTACAGAAGGAAATTAGAGTGTATGGAACACAGAAATTGAATTATAACCCAGTACAGTGAACTTCTCTTTCCAGAAAGCCAAATGCTGTTTGCATTGAAGCTGACATGTTCCTTTGGGATCCGTCTAAAGATTTTAACTTTCTTCCTCATATACTCCACAAATTAAATTGTCGCGACTTAATACTTCATTCATTTTCTTTTTGTACAAACGGGGCTATTACAGTAGTCAGGCTCTCAGAGACAAAAGTGGGTCATGCCTTTCCAGAGACAGTTTAGAGTTCACAAAGGATGACTAGAAGTCACTGAAAAAATAACATGCGGGCATTTGATGATGGTGGCAAAAAGCTGATTCTGCCTGAAGTGGTACACGAGCCGGTGGGTTTGGAAATCAGGGCCCATTGATTTATTACTTTAGAAAGTCCTCTGGCTATTTGGTGAGCTTTTTATCAATTCTACTTTTTTCCGATTACAGTAATTACTCTAAAAATGTATGTAGAGGGAGCTGGCTTGCTATGCAGTAGGACTATGTTGGAAAACCCAGCAGAGCTCCCTCCCTGGCCTGGTTGGGCCAGTGTCCCCCAAGACAGAATTTTCATCTTCCAATAACTAGTATGTTTCAAAGAGAAACGGAATTAGACAGCCATCTGTGAGGAACATGTAAGACCTAGGGTGAACAACCCTGGTCAGGAGTGATAAGCAATAGAACGACGTAAGAAAGCCACAAATGGAGTCGTGATAAGCTATAAGGTATGTGTGGAAGTAGGGATAAGACTAGAAACCTAGCCAGGAAAGAGTATAAAAGATGAAGCCCCAGACCCAACCAACAGAGCTTGCCAGGCCCTCGCGTGAAACGACTCTCCTCCGCCAGAGACGTGAGACGTGGCTGACCAGGGGAAGGCTGACCCAAGATCCAGAGGAACAGACGTGGCGAGTCCAGACCTGTATACCTGGAGAGGTACTCCCACTTCCATTTGGAAGACAGGATAAATATTGCTTGTAATCTTACTGGGTGAATAAATGAGTGTTATACCAAGTCTGAATCAAGAGTGATTATTCCTCCCCCATAACCGGGGTATGTGCTCACTACACCATCCATGAAATAAAGGCATTTTATTGTGAGATGTTGTTACCATAGAGGTAAAACCACACTCATCTCCAAATGCAGCAAAGACAGCTGCGGGTTTAAAAAAAAAAAAAAAAAAAAAAAAAATCGTGAGGGAGCAGTGGATGTGAAGGTGAGGCATCCAAAGCAGGGAATTTGTGAGGCTGGAGACATGGCTCAGCAGTTAAGAGCACTGGCTGCTTTTGCAGAGGACCTGGGTTTGATTCCCAGCACCCACACTACAGCTCACAGCTGTCTGTAACTCCAGTTCCAGGGGATTTGACTCCCTTTATTGGGCTCCATGGGCATTGCATGCACGTGGTGTGCATATATGTGTATGATTCAGGCACACACACATGCACATAAGTATTTTTATTAAGAATTAAATAAAGTATATGCCAGTTTGAAATCCATATTTGTGGCACCTGTTCCTCTCATGAGCTGGTCAGAGCTGTAGAAGATAGAACCCGACCTCTCTTGAGACGCAGTGGGGCTGAGAGCCAAGCTCATGACTGCACGGATGAGAATTCTCTGACCATCCTGGTAGACCTTGTAATGAGATTTATCACTTATGAGTCACAGAAGCAATGACGAGGCGAGGTCAACCTGCCCCAGTCAGCTGAGTTGTCGCACTTGTAGGTATTTTAAGCCACCATTTTTCTCTCTTAGGATGGATATTGAACTTAATGGTCTTAGATTTAAAAACTGGACTGTTCTATTATACTTAATTATTAAAAACTGAAATTCATCTCTTGGGACAATGTCTATCATATTTAATAAATAGGCTGAATGTTAGATTTTTCTCCCTAAGCTAAAACTTAATAACTTAACCAACTAATTGTTATTATGAGTTTACCATGTTCTGGGTGTAAGGAATGTGTGTGTATGTGTGTGTGTGTGTCTGTGTGTGTCTGTGTGTGTGTGTGTCTGTGTGTGTGTGTGTATGTGGTGTGTGTGTATATGTGGTGTGTGTGTATGGTATGTATATATGTGTTGTATGTATATGTGTGGGGGTGTGTGTGGTACATATGTGGTATGTGTGTATGTGTTGTATGTATGTGTGTGTTATGTGTGTGTTGTATATGCAGTGTATGTATATATGTATTGTATGCATGGTGTGTGGTGTGTATGTGTTGTGTATGTGTGTGTGTGCGTGTGTGTGTGTAGTGTTGTGTATGTGTTGTATGTATATATAAGTGTATGTTGTGTGTGTACATTGTGTGTGTGTGTTGTGTTGTGTTGTGTGTGTGGTTTGTGTAGTATGTGTGTAGTGTGTGGTATGTGTACATGTGTGTGTGCATTGCATGTGTATGTGTGTTTGTTGTGTTGTGTGTGTGATGTGTGTTACGTGTATGTGTGTTACATGTATGTGTTGTATGTGTGTGTGTGCGTGTGTGTGCGCGCGCGCGCGCACACACGTGCGCATGCATTGTGAGGGTGTCTTCTGCGCTCAAGGAGAATGAAATAACAGTGACAAAAGCTGTGAAGAGAACAGCGAGGAAAGGCGCGCAGAACAGCGGAGGTGACCTTTGACCCGAGACCCAGATAAGGTGAAAGGTGAAGAGCCCAGGCTCGGATGGCCACCCTGCCCGCACTTCTTGCTGTAGACAGACTGCTCTGCACTCTGCCATTTGATTGGGTCCCAGCTCTCTGGACCCTTCTGCTCACATCCATCTCAGTCCTGGGTCCTCCTCAGAGCAGGGACACACAGGGACCAAGGACAGCGTCCAGGAGGCCGGCCCTCTCAGCCTCAGTTTGCCACTACGGCTGCCCACTCCCCTTTTGTTTCTGCCTCTGGCTCCTCACTTTACATTTACATTGACTGTTTTTTGTCAACTAGACACAAACCAATGCCAGTCTGGGGAGAGGCATCTCAGGTGAGGAACCGCCTCCATCAGACTAAGCTATGAGACATCTGTGGGCTTTTCCGGTTAATGATTGTTGTAGGAGGTCCCAGCCCACTGTGGGTGGTGTGACCCCTGGGTGCTGTAAGGAAGCAGGCTGAGCAAGCCATAGGGAGCAATCCAGTGAGCCCCTGTGAAGCTCCTGCCTCCAGGTTCCTGCCTGATTCTCTTCATGATGGTCTTTTCTTCTTGGCCACAATAATATATTATAGAGATTCAGCTGTGTATTACAGTGTTGCGGTAGCGCCCTCGCTACCACCACCCGTTTACCATGTCCAAGCGAGGGGCTGTGGATCGAAAAACAGAGACAAAAGACAGCGGGTCATTCGTGCCAGGGGATGCCCAATGCCGTTTATTGAAGAAGGGAGGGAACCTTAAATACAGGCTTACAGCACAATGGAGGAACCCCGGAGGGCAGAAGTTTGCTACTGAATGTTTTACATTCTTGCACCTAAGCTGTTTACACCAAATGCAGGATACACAGACAAGGAACTTCCCTTAAGCATTCAGGAGGGTGGAGACCAGCAGGGAATCAGCATAGGGAGGACATCTGGTCAAGATCAGACAAGCAGGGTGGCAATTACCCAACTTGGGAGTTCCAGGGCCCTACAGGTCCCCCCTTTTTACTAAAAAATGAGCTTCTGACTTAGGTTGTGTGGGACTTCAGCAGGTTGCCTTACCTGTCATGGAGACACTTGTCCAGGCCACACAAGTGCTCTGTCTTAGGTTGACAACCGCCCCCCAGCATTACCCGTCTCTGAATACTCATTATCATACAGGCTCAACCACGTGAGCTGTAGGGTTAACTGCTGCCAAAGATCTCAAAGTGGCGCTGGGCTTGCAATCTGTGTGACACATAAAAGACCAACAGAAGTCCTAACCCACCCATAGCCGGTAGGCTAGAGGCAACTGAGCCATTCCCTTCCTTAACAAGCCTTACTGCAAATTGGAGTCCTTGTAAGATGGTATCCCAAAAGCAAATGGAACTTGAGTTTATTGAATTTATAACATTCAAAGTCAATCGAAATGTATATAACTACTGAATTAAATTTATCATGCCCAATAGAATGAAAGAGTAATTAACTATGGTAGCTACTTTTGCTGCCAGGGTCTCCGTTGTGCTAGCTGTAGTGAAATGGCAATCCCAGAAACAGTAGCAGCAGTGGCTGCCACTGCTATAACAGCAACAATGGCAGCAGTGGTGTCAAATTCTCTTCTGGAGCGTGTGAGCATCATCGGTGTCTAACTGCCACAGTCCACTGGCATGGACACAGCTCCAGGAACACGAACCACCAAGGCCCATTTCTTGATCCCAGCATGACTTAAGCTGGCAGCTCTGTAAAAGAACAACTAAGAACCATAAAGAAAAAAGACAGACAGACAGAAGACAAGGAGCAGAACTAATGGTCTCATAATGGCTACATTCAGGCTCACAGATTTTAAGGTATCTTTAAAAGTGGTTAGATGAATTTCAGGAGGCCAATAAATGTTGCACAGAGCCACTCCTGAAAAGTAGGTACTACACCAGCTTGAAGAGGGTTGCAAAAAATGAAAGGCTAGCTGGCATGCTACTGTTAACAAATGGAGGTCAGTGACCTTCAGGGTTATCCTTAATCTCCAAGGTGTCTGGGTAACACATTCTCAAACATACTTGAAAGAGCAGTTACCATACATTACCTTCTGAAGAATCCAACTGCATGGCTGCAGTTCCTAGGCTTATGTTAATGCTTGCCAAGGCTGGCCATATTGGGCTCTCAATCCCCATTGGTATCAGAAGGGGAGAGTTTTTCACAAAGGCCCAATATGTCTCTGCCATGCTGGGATTCAGCAGCAGCCACAGGGTGCACACAGCACTCAGGAACCCAAAGAGGAACCTCATTGACCTGAGGAAAGACACAAACAGAACCCCGGGCCCACACCAACACTGGATCTGGTCCCTTCCAAGTGCTAGTAGAAAGATCCTTCCATCCCACCAGAGGATGATTTGCAACAGGAGCCCTCCAGTGCTTATCTGCAGCGGATACTCTAGCAGAAACCACCAATAAAAAATTTAAATGTATAAAACAAGGGGAAGAATAGAATGTGGGGAGGAGAGATGAGCCCCTAGCTCCCCCCTTTTTACTTTAGCAATACATGTTTTTAAGGTACGATGGCAACGTTCTACTATAGCCTGTCCTTGAGGGTTATAACGAATACCAGTCTTATTAACGATAGAAAAATCTTGGCAGAATTTTGAAAATCCTGTACTGCTGTAGGCAGGACCATTATCAGTCTTTATGCATTTAGGCACTCCCATATAAGCAAAGGCATGAAGACAATGATTCGTTACATCCTTAACCTTTTCCCCTGAATGGGCCGAGGCAAAATTAAAGAGGAATATGTATCAATAGACACATGGACATATTGTAATTTTCCAAAGGATGGCATGTGTGTGACGTCCATCTGCCACACATGATTAGGTAAAAGTCCTCGGGGATTAACTCCCAAATGAGGAACAGGTAAAAATTCAGCACAAAGAGGACATGATTTAACTATCTGGATGGCTTGTTCCCAGGTTATGCCCGTGTGATAATGAAGAGATCCAGCATTAAGATGATAACGTTGATGCAACTGAGTAGCCTTTTCAAAGGCAGAACAAATTAATGTGACAGCCATATGAGTAATGGCATCAGCCCTCTGATTACCTTCACTTAGAGGTCCAGGCAATCGAGTATGAGCTCTAATATGGCCACATAAAGGTTATGTCAGCAGGACCATATGAGTCCTTGCACTTGCAACAAATATCCATGAATGGGAGAGATGGATGGTATGCAGGCTGTTGTCTCCAAAGGCATAATTGTGTGTGCCACATATTAGCTATCAGTAGAAATATTTACACACTCATCAGAAAACATCTGTAAAGCAAGCAACAGTGCCTGTACCTCTGCCATCTGAGCGGAAGTGCCCTGGACTTTCATTCTTTTCACTGTTACCAGAAACTACCACAGCAAACCACGTGATGTGCCATCAGTAACTACTACACGGGCCTGAGGAATAGGAGTCATCTGTACTATCTTGGGAAATATGACAGGATGCAATTTCTAAAAATTGACACACATTATTGGAGGGGTAGTGAGTATCAAACTGACCCTGCATGGAGCATGTCAGTATGGTCCAATCATTATCATTGGCTTGCAACCATGCTATTTGAGACTGGGTGTATGGGGTCACCACAATATCTGGCTCCTTACCAAAAGTTTGAACATTGATCTTGATTCCCTTGAATATAATCTGAGCAACAGCCTGAGGATAAGGAGTAATGGTTTTCGCTGGAGAAGCTGAGGAATATACCCATAGAATAGGACCTGTTTGCCAAAACACTCCAGTAGGTGAATGAGTAAAACAAAATATTCATGACCCAAGTAATGATAGGGAAAGGATACCTATACCTTTTCTGGGGCTATCTGTAAATTAGCCAGGCTAAGAACCTCTTGTAATTTAAAAAAGGCATCAAAAACAAGTATTTTACCTTTAGCAGCCAATAAATTATCCATAAGTCAATCACAATTAAATGCCAATGTTTAGGAATTGCCACAGGGGCAGGCAAACCAAGCTGTGTTGCTCCTGTGAGAAGCACAGTTTTATTTACAGCTCTAAGATCCTGTAACAGTCTCCATTTTCCTGACTTCTTGTAGAGGCCAGTTGGGATCTCAGGATTCTTGTGAAATTATAGATATATCCAGCACCAGAATCCAATAATCTTTCAATCTCAATCCCATATAATTTTAATTTAGGCTGTTTATCATTAATAACTGTTTGTCAAACACCTTTTCTCCTGAACTTCCTAAGCCTCCAGTTCTACATGTAGGCACCATTTTGCATTTAAAATATGAAAGCAAATAATAATTGAGCAATTCTATCACCAGCTTCTATTTCTATGGTCCTTTTTACATATGCCAATTATAAAAGCATTAAATACAATCTCTATAGGATTTGAAGAGGTAACTTTAGGCAATAATCTTGAGTATGTTTATAAAATCTTAAAAAGAAGAGGATCCTTTTTTATAGATCCCAAGTAACACATTAATACAAAAAGCCAATTACTAACAATGTGGACCAAACAATTTATCTGTATTTTATTTACTGGAGAAATAATTTTGTAACCTCTTTATCAGTAAGAGATTATTTTTTATGGGTTTATCTTAGCAACATTATTTAATAAGCTAACAACCCAATCCATTTTAGGTGTTATATTTCTATAGCATTAAACCAAGAATTTCTAGAAAGCAACTTAAAGGGCAGAGCCAAATTTTCAGTAATGACCAACAGACAAGAGCATACCTAATATATAGTTTAAAATTATGAATACTGTTCCTTTAGCTTATCTACCATGAGAATCAACCATTCACCCAAACATTTATTAAGACAATCAAAAGAACATAACATCCTTATGCAATGAATGATTAATATCCCTGGAAATTCAAACTGCATTGACTTAGCATTCCATGTCCTGACTGAAACCTTTTTCACCAGAAGTTGTTGGGCCCGTTTAAACTTTTAGCACCTGTGCCTCTCCAGGCCTCTGCTCGCTTGGCATGGGCTTCGGATTTGTCTCCACAGGGTTCTTGGGCTCTTGTGCCAGCACCTACCTGAGCTGCGCTCCACCACAGCTCCACCTCCCACCTGCGTGTACCTGCCAGCCTGCTGCTCTGAGCCACCTCACACACCATCACAAGTGTCTTTGTCCGCCACCCACGCATTCACTCCCATTTAAACTCCCTCTTATTCCCATGAAGGGACTACCTAATAATGAGTTATTCCCACCATAAGGGAAAAACAGAAAAACATTTCCCATGAAGGGATCCTAAATATTGAATTATTCCCACTCAGAGGGAAAAATAGACAACAAAATTTTAAGCTCTCGGCTTGCTTGATTCAGCCAGCAGCAGTGAGGCCTACCTGTCAACTCTCTGTAGTTCAGATGCTGCCGCTCTGTGCTGGCAGGCAGAAAGAGCTCAGAGTTCTAGTTATCCTGAAACTTCTTCATCAGAAAGAGCCCTTTCTTCCTCCATTCCACTGGAAAGAGGCTTTTCTCTTCCCTTCATCCTTCCTCTACAAGGCCCCAAAATCTTTAGGCCTAGTTTCAAAATTTTTTCCCCTTTTTACCAGGAAAATCCTTTTTACTTGATTAAATTTTTCTCCCTTTTCTAAGGGGAAATTTCCTTTCCTTCCTTCTCTATTGGGAAGATTTCCTTTTTTATTTTAAATCTTTAGCTGTCTTGCTCTTTCTTAACTTTGGTGCCTTCCTGCTTCAGCAGTCCAATTAACTGTGAGCTAGCTGCACCCATTTCAATTCACCCTTTTCTTTTTTCTTTAAATTGCTGGCGCCAGCCTTACCCGGGTGTCCATCAGCTCTTCCCTTCTTTCTTGGATCTCGGTGGGACCTCCATTTGTTGCGGTAGCGCCCGCCCTACCACCACCCGTTTACCATGTCCAAGCGAGGGGCTGTGGATCGGAAAACAGAGACAAAAGACAGTGGGTCATTCGTGCCAGGGGATACCCAATGCTGTTTATTGAAGAAGGGAGGGAACCTTAAATACAGGCTTACAGCACAATGGAGGAACCCCGGAGGGCAGAAGTTCGCTACTGAATATTCTACATTTTAGCACCTAAGCTGTTAACACCTAATGCAGGATACACAGACAAGGAACTTCCCTTAAGCATTCAGGAGGGTGGAGACCAGCAGGGAATCAGCATAGGGAGGACATCTGGTCAAGGTCAGGCAAGCAGGGTGGTAATTACCCAACTTGGGAGTTCCAGGGCCCTACATTACAGCTATACTTTGACCAGCCAAGGGTCTGTCAAAAGGCAAGACATTTATTATGAGTATTTGGTGTTAGCCAGCTTTTAATATTTCAGCTGTCTTCTGCTATAAAGTTCTTGCATGCCCAAATATTCCCTGACCATTTGGCTAACAGTTCAGCTCCTTAGACCTACTGAACTTCTAGGTAACTAACCCTCTCCCACTCCATCCCTCATCCCACCCCCCAGTCTAGGAGACAACACAGGCTGTAGAAGCATAGATTTGTTTCTTGTGCAAATGAAGCACAGACCATCCCCTTCCTTCATGCCTAGGGGCATGACAGAGAGATTGACTAAGGACAACAGGGCTTTTTACATAACAAGGTGCAGTAAGAACTGGAGCAGAATTCCAGAGGTGGTCACAGAACTGCCTGGCCAGAGAGAGGAGAGGAAGACAGAGGTTCTGTAGAGGATAAAGCAAGGCATTAAGCTGAGAGGTTTTTAAGCCTCAAGAAGACAGCCTAAGGGAAAGGTAGGACTGATGGGGTTGGAAGCCTTATTTCCCATGTCTGCAGCAGAGAGGCAGAAAATAAAAAAACAAATGTGATCCGGAGCCCAGGACCCAGGCGTCCCTAAGGCCAAGGATGGATCTTCACCAGGCACAGGCTGCTAAACAGCTCATCAGCCAAAAAGCAGGGTCCCCCCCCCCCACCCCCTCGTCCCTCCAACCCCCCCACCCCCCCACCCCGCTGTGTGAAGCAAGGATTCCTGGGAATCCAGAACAGCGTCTACTGCTTCGTCAAGCCGGAAAAACGTGCAGCTCTCACACAGCCCCAGGACGCACCTGATGGGTGGTCCAACCATGAGGAATATCTCAAACTGCAGACGTGGGAGATGGCTAGAAATTTAGGCCTGTGAGAAGGGCCGACCATAGCCAATAAAGACTGTGGTCGGGGGTTCCCCAGTTTCAAGAATACTCAGTGAGATGTCTGACGCTCAACGGTCATTCTCACAGATTCAGGGAACCATTTATGCTGGTTGAAAAGTGGGGGACTCACCAATCGAAGCAGCAGTGTTGCGTGCAGATTCCTGCAGCCAGGCAAATGGACAGTGGCCTGTTGCAGACGGAGCAGACTCCCCAGTTTACAGGTTTCCAGGTGCAGGGTGCCTGGAAGTGTCTGTTTTCAGATTTCAGCTGTAAAAATAGTCCATGTTGTAGTGTATTTATAGTCACTGTTTATCCTTGCACTTCTGGCTGTTTCCTGTCTCCTCAGTGTTGGCAGTATGTGCCATTAATCATCCCCATGTTCTTAATTTCCTATGATATCATTGCTCTGGGGTTATTGTAGAATGATAGTTAGCATGTATGTCTTTGTGCTGTGTGCATGCAGTGTCTGTGGAGGCCAGAAGATGTCGAATCCTCCTGGGACAGGAGTTACAGATGGTTGTGAACTGCTATGTGGGTACTGGGAATCCAACCTAGGCCCTCTTCAAGAACAGCCAGTGCTCTAACCACTGAGATACCTCTCCAGCACCCTCCTGTTACAGTTCTTAACCAGGTTTCCCTCCACCTTTCTGGTGTCATGAATTGAGATGTCACACATGTTCATGTTTCCCACCAAGGTTAGCTGTTGCTTCTTCTTCCTCCTTCTCCTCCTCCTCCTCCTCCTCCTCCTCCTCCTCCTCCTCCTCCTCCTCCATTTCTTATACCTACTTACCTGTACTAATTTTTTCAGAGTTATTATAACAAATTACCCTAGGATAAGCAATTTATCAGACAGAAACATCCTATCTCACAGTTCTGGAGGCTCCTGTCTAAAATCAAAGTGTAGTGGGTTTGATTTCTCCTGAAGTCTGTCACTTTGCTTTGCAGAAGGCCACCTTCTCCTGGTATACTTCTGGTGTTTAATGCTGATTGTCAACACAACAGGATCTGGAGTCAGTGGTGGCATGTCTGTGGAGGGGTTTCTAGATTGGGCTTAATGTAGGTGACACCATCCCGTGGGCTACTTACAAAATGACATAAAAGTTTTTAGATACATTAGTATTACCAATCTGTACTGAGATCCATATTATAGACAAAGCACGTGATGGGTATCTGTAAAACAGCAGAAGTGGACTCGTACCTTTGAGTCCCAACAAGAACTGCAGATTTGGGTTAGAAGCATGTGCATTTTCCTTCTGTCCAGAGAGCCAGGTACAAATTGGACAGAGATTTTTGACCTGATGAGAAGCACTTTTAGGTTTACATTTAGATATATTTAGATGACATCTAAAATAAATATTGAGCTTGTGGTTCAACAGTAAGTAGTCATTGCTCTACCAGCTTATCAGGACTCTTAAATATTAAGCTCTGACTTATTTAAACTTTTGTATCTTAGAACATTTTCCTAAAAGTGAGCTAACAAGCTAGCTATAGCCTTGCAGAAGGACCTGGTTGTCTGATGCTGTCATGCTGACAAAGTTAGAGCTAGCCTAGCCATCAGTGCTATCAGAGATCTGAGAAGGATAAACTATATTTGAGAGCAGACCAAGAAGCTTCCAATCCTATGAATTATAGGGACCAGTCCCTACCCAGGTCACCATAGCACTGGAGGCACCAGTCAGAACAGCATCGATCTTCTTCCAGCATCAGGCCCATTACGATCCTGTTTCCTGACTTCAGCACCAGCGGCTCCATCACAAGCTTCCCATTGACATAGGTCTCAGTTCCTTCACCAGGCTCCAATGAGACCATGACTTCTCCATCAGGCTGGGGGATGCTTCAGAAGAGACAGTGTTGCTCCCACATGAACTGTCCAGTCAACTTGATGTCCACATCTTCCTGGCCAACCCTGGTGACACCATCTTTGCTGTGACAGAGAAGACACTCAGACATCAAGGGGTCCTCATTCAGATTTTCCAGGTGGGGAGTCTTTTTTGGAGGAAGACACCCACAGTACCACCATCCTCTCAGACAGCCACGCCCTTCTTAGCAACGCTTCTCTCTCCATTGTCAGGGCTTCTGTCTTACGAAGCTTCTCCTCCCAAGTCTCATTCAGCTCGGCAATAATCTTCTCTGTCTCCTGCAGCCTCTCCATGGCCTCCTCAGGCCCGATCTGGGGCTCAGCACTGGGGGAGAAGGGGGATTCCAGCTCCCTATTATGTGGAGGAGGAGACGATGGGGGAAGCTGGGGTGGGAGAAGATGATGCAGCTGACAGAGCACCTCCAGGAATGCCCCCTTTTACCTTCAGACCTCCTAGAGCAGAGGCTGAGAGTCCCTGAGGAATCAGCAGTTCCCGTAAATGCGCCACCTCTTCCTGCAGCTCTTGGGTAAGCCAGGCACTGGGGCATCTTGCCCTGTGGTCAGTGTAGCCATAGTCCAGGCAGAGATGTTGTGGTGCCTCCTATGTAATCTTCTTTGAAAACCTTGGGTCACTGCTAGGATCTGGAAGCCTGTCTGATATAATAAGCTTTTAGATCAACATTTAAATGCCATATTCTGCAGATCTCTGAAGTATGAGGGCTGTGAGGTGTATCTGAATAGACAAACTTTGTTTCTAGTTACTTGTTTCAAGCTCAACCCTGGAAACATATGCAAGGGACTGAGTAAATGAGTATATCTCTGTAATATTACATCAGTACTTATTTACCCTGACTGACTGTTTATGTTCTCTAACTCTCTACAAACAGTAGCCTAAAAACAATGCTTTTAAGGTGAAGCTCTTCTAGCATCAAATACGGGTTCCAGTAAAGAAACCAAAACAAAATATTAATATAAAACATATATATGTCTCAGTTTATCCAAATAACTTAAGTTTCACGAACTTAGCAAATACAAGGAGGCTAGACAACATTCTTAAGCCTGAATGTACCTGGGGTAAGGAGAAACATTTTTATTCAATGGTATTTCATAACTGCAGTTTTGCCATTGTTGAATCTCAATGCAAACATCTGACATACAAGTGGTCCTAGGCCACCATTATAAAGGATTCTTTTAACTCCCAAAGGGTGAAGACTCTGGAGTCAGAAGCTGTTTCAAGCCCTTTGTCAGACTGCTTAGGTCATTGTCTTGCTGCATCACAACAAATGAACATCCCAGTTTCTGGTTAGCATGTGGAGCTTATGGCTGTGACCCTAATTTTTAGCCTTTTATTTTAAGTCCAAACATTAGCAATATAGAGCATTTTATAATCTGAAAATGTCCCATATTCTTCAACAATAAAGTATCTTCTTTCACTTTAAGGGGGAGAAAACTTGGCATCATCAAAATCTGTATAAAGTAAAACCAAGCTCCAAAGTGCAAACAACCCCAAAGTTCAATATCTGGGATTCATTTATAATCCTTTTGGTTCTATTACTTAGAGGCTTGGATGATTTCTTTGAGCCTATCTTTGGCAGCACATACATAGCCTGCCTGCTTTATTTTATCATGGCTGGTGCTTCTGGTGATCATCACCTGGCAATGGTATTTTTTTTAGAACTGCTAAAGTCCACCTTTACAACTAGACTCTGTTTGGGACTCTAGCACTACCATATATTTGCAAACCTCAGCTGTTTTCCGATGATTCCTTTATGTCTTTAAAACTATCATCATTTTACCTGGATAAATCTTAAATTAAAAGTTTAGCTGCCAGAGCAAGGTATATTCCTGTGTATAAAAGCATTGAGGTGTAGCTTTAATATTTATCAAATACCTATTTATTAAACATATGTTGCCATCTATTTAAATTCTCTCTTGGTGTTGAACATTCGGTAAAGACATAAGCACTTAGGTGTTAACCTGAGTAGATCTTTATAACCTTAGTAAAAGATGGCTGCCAGACACATGGTTGCCCATGAGGTCACCAGCCAAGATGGAGAAAGCCACGCGGTTGCTGTTTAAAGCACGTTTTTTCCCAAACAATTACTTGCACACATACACACAGTTAGATCCAGGTTACATATATACATATGTACAGTTAAAGCTTGCTTACATTTCCAAGTCACATGTCTGTACATATACACATATAAGCAGTTTGCAGAATCATTAGCCATTTTAAAAATGAAAACCAACCAGAATTAACTTTTAAATTCAGTATTTTCAGGTATAAAAAACCATAACAAACAGTTTACATCAAATCCCCTCTGACTTCCTACAACTTTCCATGTACCCTCAGTCCGTCCCTTTGATCCCTCAGACATTTACTCTAGACAAATCCCACTTTTTCTTTCTTTCTTTTTTTTAAACAGAAACTCTTACCAAAGTCTTTCTTGTAATTTTTCTCGGTAATCTAGAATATATTGTAAAGTTACAATATTTTAAACAAGAACAGAAATACATGCATATATCATAACAAGAATAACTGTAAATTTGCACCAGCACTGTACCACAGACAAAAACTGTTGGTGAGCCTTATAACAGAGCCACAGTTGACATTCCATTCTTGGAGCCAGACCTTGATCAAGGTTTAGCCCCAGGGCAGGTCTTGGGAGCCCAACCCAACAGCATGGAAGAGGAAGAGGACCAGGAAGGTGTGCACCATGGGGACAAAAGATTGCTGTTAACCTCAGGTTTTCAAGTAATCGAGAACGGCAGACTGAAAGTGACTCCATGTCCTGGTTGGGCCACTTGTAGGCCACTCCTCAGCTGTGACCCTGGAGGGGCAGTTAGTTCTCCACCAGCCCCCACACTCTGAGCTCCTCGAGGCTCCTGCTGGCTCCCGCCAGCTCTGCCCCATGTCCACAGCCAGAACCTGCCGGCCATATCCAGGCCCCACAGTGCTCACAGCCTGCCAGAGCACACAGCCATGCCTAGTTCCCATGCAGCCTCTGAGCCAACCTGGATGCCACCAACGTCAGGCTGTAAAGACTCTACTCCACAGCTCTCTGAGTGAGCTGGGGCCCCGAAGCAACTGTGTCTAGGTCCTGTGATGCTCACAGGCCGCCTAGCACTCTCAGTGGCACCCTGGGTCCCGGAAGTAGCAGCTGTGCAGCCGCTTTGCCAGTGACCAAAGGTTAAGTCTAGGGGTGAAGACGGGGTATTCCCCATAGCAGAGCGAGAAAGTCGACGGCAAAAACCAACGAAGAGAGAGAACAACAAAGTCACTGATAGATAATTACATGTAATCTACGCGCATGCGTGGAGTACACACAGGAGTCCCTGCACGCATGCGCGGCCCAACCTTTAAAAAGCCGGCGCCACCTTGCAGGACTCTCTCTCAGGCTCTCAGTCTCTCTCCTCCTCCTCCTCTCCCCCTTCTCCCCCCTCTTCTCTCCCCACCCACGTGTGTTTCACCCAGGCCTGTCACCTCTATCCTCTTTAATAAAACTCTCCCGTGGTCTTGTCATGTTCGGGACGTATTCCTAGCGCCGCATAACTACTAACATTGGTGCCGTGCGAAAACGGGCACTTCCGGGCACTCTGCACCTGGAAACCCGGGAACCGGGACGGAAACTGCGCTACACACACCGGGAACTCTGCTCCGTTTGCGACAGATCACTCCCCATTAGCCTGGTCGCAAAAATCCACATGCAACACCGCTACTGATCGGTGAGTTTTCCCCTTTTCTTTACTGGCTACCGCTGGCCCCCATTGCGGGCCCGGATTTCCAGCCACCTCCCACGTCTGCAGCTTGAGATATTTCTTAAAGGGACCACCACCGTCAGGTGCGTTCCGGGGGTCGTGTGAAGCCGGCACGGTCTTCGCACCCGACAGGGTGGCTGACTGTGAGGGGCTCCTGGGGGGACCTTCCTTCACACAACGGGGCCCCCACTTATCGGCTGACGAGCTGATAAGGCGGCTTGTGCCCGAGATCTGTCCAGACCTCCGGGAGGTCTTGGCTCCGGATCATGTTTATTTTTCGTTTTTGTTTCTCCGCTGCAGACATGGGAAATAAGATTTCCAACTCGATCAGCCCTACTTAAAGATTCCTAAGCTTATCCATCTCTGTACTGAGAGATGGCCCAAGTATGCTTTAAAAATAACAAAAAATCCCAATCTTTTACGGGAGTTATCTAATTCTGACCAGCGAACAGGCAAATGGAAAGAGTTGCTCTTTATCTTAGCTTTCTCTCTCTCTAAAAGCTCTAAAAAGGTAACCATGGCTTGTGATTCTTCCGCCAACCAGCACGCACCTCCTGCTGGCCACCGCAAGCGTGGCTTTCCATTATTGATACCGCCACGATTTTTCACAGTGAGTCTGCTGTTCTAATGGCTGAAATCTGAGCTATATGTTTGCGACGGACAATCCCTGGGAGTTGTCCAGGCTGTGCTGGCATTGGCAGGCACATTTTTGCTCGAAGCAAGAATGGCGTCTGGGTCTACCGGGTGGATCCAAGGCAGCACAGTCGCAGCTCCTCCCATCCCTTGATGAAAGGGGGGGGACTTTAGCTGAGCTTAGATCTTACTTCCTTCTCAGGACGCCTGAGTTGAAGTCTGATCCCGGTTTGTTATTTTAATTTTTTATTTTCCACTCAGTTACAGCCATGGGACAGAGGGCAGATACCACCCACTTACATTGGCGGATGGGGCGGGTATCGGTAAATCTGGCCGCTTAACAGCTTTGCGGTAACTGGTAAACCTGACCACATAACAGTGTGGCGGGTACTTCAGCCAGCAAATGGGAAAATAAGAGTTGCTTCATCTCCAAACTTTCTGCTAAAGCTCTAAACCCTTTCCTTTCCCACTAAGGCGTCTGCCACATGTAACCTCTGTCTGACTTTCGCGCCATTGGTGGGCGGGCTCAAATGTGCAGGCTTGGGCGGTTCCTAAGAATTGCCCTAACTCACCCCAACTCCACCCACTCATTCTCAAACTGCCTTGAGAATCACAGACGGGTCTAAAAGTAGCTGAGATCTAAACAATTAAGTTTACAATAATCGGGATGGCTCCTAAGCCAAAAGGAATCAGCTTATAGCCTCAGGCAAGTCTTCCAAAGGATTGGTTTACTGTCTGCCTACTGGCAGACCTTCCAAAAGCTGTCCTTAAGCCACCAATCATCAGGAAAAATTCAGGACATAGAACAAAATCCATCTCTTGTTCCCGGCTAAAATGTTAAGTATCTGGAGAACAAGGCTCCTGACCCCACGGGCAAAAGAGTCATCTGTGGCATTTAAGGTGTGTCAGGAAAGAAAAGCCCGAAAACGAAATTGCCAAATGCTGGCACTTCGCTGACTCCTAAAAGCTGTTGGGTCCCTGTTTTAAATAAAAAAGGCCATGGGCTAGCAAATGCCCTGCCCATCAACAGCCTTGTCCTTGTGCTGCCTAGAAAGACACCCAGTCAGCTGACTGCCCCCAGGCGCCAAGACACATGAGTACAGCAAGCTAAGACCTCCAGCAAACCTAGGCTTGGCTATAGACACAGCAGGGAACCCAGAACTCAGCAGGGAAGCGATCAGTTTCATTCCTTCTGGACACCAGAGCCATTGACTCAGTCCTGGGAGTTTAGGATGTTACTCCTTTCTATTGTCAGGAACAGAGGACAGCCTTACTTCCCTCACCAGATTTAATTGTACTTTCAGAGTTACTTAATGAAAAAGATTTCCAACTAAGATAAGAGCTCATTGTCTCATTTCAAAGTTACCGCCTGTGTTTCTCATGTGCATACAGACAGGGTCACACTTTGCCTTGTACCTAATTCAAAAAAATAAGTTCTCTTCCACTCTCAAGCTCCAGAGGACACCAGGATCCACTGCCTTGTCACCAATTCCAGAGGAATTTCCCAACTAGGGCCACATAGAGCTGGAGGCAAAAGAGACCGTCGAAATATCCAGGCGGTAAGGTTATAACAGTTTGTCACTGTTCAATACTCAATAACTGATCACCTGTGTTTCCCAAACGCTAAACTAGCAAAAGAAACAGGTGCCTTAAATAAACCACCTCAAATGAGGCTTGTCTCAGGTAAAAAAACCAACCAGAGTACTTAAACATCACAGCCACCTTTAACATGTCTCCAACCAGACAGACCAGACAGATCTACCTCAGATAAATGTCAACTCCAAAAACAAAATAATAATGAGTCTTTTCTCTAAGCTTTTTATGTCACCAGTGTTTTGTCAGATAGAAGGTTCCCAGCCACACCATGGAGGACGGACAGCTGCAGGATCTCATCCTAGGATCAGCCACACCATGGAGGATGGACACAGCTACAGGATTTCATCCCAGAACTTCAGGAGACGGCTTCCCCATCTCCCCCCCAAAACCAATCAACGTCCACCATTCAGCCTGAAGCAGTCTTTGAGAGAAACGGCGTCCCATACCCATCTATCCACATTTTTTTTCTTTTTTAAAACATGAGAGTCGGGAATGATAGATAATTACATGTAATCTACACGCATGCGTGGAGTACCCACAGGAGTCCCTATACGCATGCGCGGCCCAACCTTTAAAAAGCTGGCGCCACCTTGCATGACTCTCTCAGGTGCTCAGGCTCTCAGTCTCTCTCCTCCTCCTCCTCCCCCCCCTCTCCCCCCCCCTTCTCTCCCCACCCACGTGTGTTTCACCCAGGCCTGTCACCTCTATCCACTTTAATAAAACTCTTCCGTGGTCTTGTTGTGTTCGGGACATGTTCCTAGCGCCGCATAAATACTAACAGTCACAACACAATAAGATACAAAAAGACATCAACAATTTCCTGGGATAAAGTGCAAGTCAGCACTCCCTCCTGGGGTGGGAGGAAATACCCCAAAACATTCCTAACAGGTTGCTTAATGCTCCTGATCACTTCCTGGAGGAGGCTGCTGAAACCAAGTGGTCACCTCTGAGGTGGCCTCAAATGGCTCGGGACCAGGGGGTCCCTTGCCCAAATCAGGGAAGGAGGCGTCCCTCTTTTCCCTCCAGGATCACTGTCCGGGCACGGCTGTCCCAGTGAGAGCCTGCAAAGTACAAATCAGTCAACCAGTACAAAACAAAAGTAACAAGACAGAGACACAAACAAGACAGAGAGCACTCTTACTGATCTGTGCAGATGGACCTCTGGAGCTCTTAGGGGTCCCGGTGGGGGGGTCCTCTGGGGATCCCGGAGGAGCCCCCAAGTGTTGTGCCCAGATCATGACCCCCAGAGAGACCACCGAAGATGAGCATGCCAGAATGCAAAAGCAAGGTTTTATTCTGGATATCCAAAAGCAATATAATCCTAGGCAGGGACTTCGTCCAGCAGATCCAATGCAGTAGAGGCTGGAGGAAGTGCCCGCCTCTGTGCAAGCTCAGTTTTTATAGGCAAAACCCACAAAATTTCTTAGAGGGGAGGGGGTTAGTACAGGTGCATCCTTGATTGGTCCAGTTTTTCCCGGGTCTGGACTTTGTCTTATTTCAGCTTATCTGTTTGCCCTGTCAGGAGTTTTACAGCCCATCTCCGGGTCTGGTCATGTTATCTCCAGAAAGGGGCATCTCGTGGTTAATCAGTCACCACCAGACATCCTGACTTTGTTCTTTTGAGAACACCTGACTTCACCTCTCCAGGAAGGGGGAACTGACTCAGTTCTGTTTATTTTAAGATATCTCTTCCCTCAGCTCTTCTGGGTTTTTGGGGAAACTGTGTCTGGGCCTTTGGTGGGGGTCTTTCATTAGCTGCTCTGTCACTGTCCTACAGATGGCTTTTGGAGTGAAAGGAATATTGGGCATATAAAGTGATTTTAGTTAGTAAAAGTAAATGTGTGTTGTGTGTGTGTGTGTGTGTGTGTGTGTGTGTGTGTGTATGTGTACATGGGCCTTATTGAACTTCCTGACTCTTCTGTAGGTAGCTGTTTCACTTTCATGAGTTGCTAGAAATCCTATCTCAGGAAAGGACATTTGCTGTGAGCCAGGTGCAGCTGTCCCTCAGTATGGGTGGAGGGTTGGTTTCAGCAAAGCCCCCTCTATCAAAAAATATCCAAATCTGCATATGGGCAAGGCTCTGTTGGAAATGGTGTGGGTTTCTCACAGAACATACAGGTATTCCCACTGATGTTAAATCATTTCAAGAGGACTCATGACACACAGTGAGAACACTACATACATTAGTTCTACTGTGCAGCTTAAAAAATGTTGACAAGATAAAAAGGACTCGAAGTATTCAGTACAGATAAAATTTGTCTTTCATCCGGCTTACTTGAATCTAAGGATATGGGGAGCTGGCTTCAAATATCATATAACATATTTAGAAGAAAAATGTTCAAAGCTGCATACTATTGCTGAAAGATTTTTTTTAATCTCCCCCAAAAAACATCTGACATACACACATAAAATATTTTTAAGCTTCATTCATAAGAAAAATAAATCCCTTGCAAGAAGATTGAAGAAACCACTGATAAACAAGAAATTGTACTTTGCTCAAGACAAATTAGTTTAGGGAGACCCGCTTTGAAAGTGTTCCGTGGTTTCCACATGACTTAGCATAGAAGAAATGACCACATCGGAGGGGGATCTTATGCATTGCAGGGTGCTCAAGGACTGGTGACCAGCTCTGTCGGTGACTTTTCCAAGTCCTTGTTTTATGAATCCCTCATACTCCACATGATTTCCGTCCCTCTCATCCAGCTCAGAGCAGAGCACACAGGGCAGAATTCATGCGCCATATGGCCGTGTGCAGCTGGAGGTCAGCAGCGGCTCATCCAGATCCAGCCCTTCTAACCTTTACATCACTCTAACTGATCTACAGTCTAGGAACTCAGTCTTGTTGATTCCAGAGATAAGCTATTGATTGGTGAAACAATGCCACGGTGATTAATCATGGAATAATTATTCATGAGGCACCTTTAATTTCCCTTCTACTCCTTGGGACCCTGTGGAGTACCCTTCATCTGCCCTATCACTAATGCTATTGTGGTTGGGAGATGTGCTGTTTAATATGTATTAGATATTAAACAATGAGCTGGTCGTGCAGATCAATGTTTTTAAATACAGGGAATGTTGCAGAGATGAAACTTTCTCTTAGACTCAAAGAATAGGAAGATCCACAAGGATATAAATTATTGAGGAGGCTTTCAGTCTGAAGGAGACGGAACTGAAGGTGAAAGTCGATGCACTGATGGTTAAAGAAATGCACAAATCTACTGAGGCAATATTTGTGAAATGTGGTAACAAAGCAGAGTAGAAAAATATTTTTTGTGGTGCCCTATTTTGCTTTGTGTTGCTGTGATACAACACTGATCAAAAGCAACCTGGACAGGAAAGGGTTTATTTGGCTTGTACGTTACAGTCTGTCATCAAGGTAAACCTGGGCAGAACTCAAGGCAGGAACCTGGAGGCAGGAACTGATGCAGAAAGCATAGAGGAACCCTGGCTTGCTCCCCTTGGCTTGCTCAGCCTGCTCTCTAATGCAACCCAGGCCCATCTGCCCCAAGGTGACAGCTCTGTGGGTGTGGCTCTCCTCCATCAGTCAGCGATTTAAAAAAATGCCCCACAGACATATAATAGGAGAATCTGATGGAAGTGATTCCTGGACTGATGTTCCCCCATCCCAAGCATTTCAAATGGACAGACAAAAGTAGCCATCACCTGTGGGAAATGAGACAGAAGGACAATCGAGGGCCATCCTCCAGCCTGGGACTTGTGCCTTATTGTACTTCCCAACCCTTCTGTAGGTTCTTACAGAAATGTCTATGCACTCCACAGTTTCTATACTTCTCATTATATTTACTCATTTGCTTGTCCATCTTTACATTCATCGCTCGAGGAACATGCAGAGTGCTTGCCTCCTCGTGTCCCCAGGGATGAGGTTAGAAGAACGAAATTTGTGGTCAAATTTAGAGTCAGTATCTTCCAGCAACTAACTGAGCAATGATTGACAGCCTTCTGTGACCATGAGTTGTTGGACATCTATGGATTCAATCAATTATGAATCAAAAATAATTTTTAAAACTTAACACCTGTACTAAATATGTGCGGAATTTGGAAAATAATTATTCCTTAAGCCACACAGGGAAGCAGCTGTTTGCAAGGTATTTGCATTGTGTTACCTTTTATATGAATTGTCTAGAGGTGGTTAAGGCTTATGAGAGCCTGTGAACAGGCTCAAAGAAAATGCTACAGCAGTTTGTGCCAGGACAAGAATCCATGCACAGTAGTATCCATGTGGGGTCTAGAACAAGTCCCTCACAGAAACTGACAGATGGCTATCATAGCTGTATGTCCTTCCTCAAAGCATCAATTAAACCTTATTTGTCGGTGACAAGATTGCTCTGGCTGTGATAGTGTTTCACTGGGTTTCTTTCTTCACCCTCATCAGTATTCTTTTATGGATTATTCCTCTGCTTTCCATGAAGTTTTGGATGCGTTCCCTGGAGACTGTTGGACATTTTGAGTCACACAGTGGCAGTAGAAACTCTCCAGAAGCTCATGAGAAGCTTCTAGGTTCTTATCTACCCCTTAGCCTGGGTATTGAACTTGCGTTTGACTCCATGAATTATTCATATTTCTATACTCCTCCATATATGATTCTTGTTTGGTTACTTAAGTTAATGGGTGTCAGGGTGTATTGCCAATGGCTGTAGACCCTTTGAAGTTCAAATGGGCTGTGCCCCAGGGGACAGCCAGTGCAACAAGCGACATGTGAGTTCTCAGGAGTATTGGCTATTGTCATATTGTTTATTAAGGTCTCACGACTTGGCTCTTTATTATAGCGCAGTAGATGTAGGAGGCAAAAGGGGGACCTGATGTGACTAGTACTTGGGGACATAAAAGAGACTCTTGATCCATAGAGAAAAGGGGATTTTCCCAAGCTAGGGGACAGGGGAATAATCACATGGAAGGGATAGCTATGTTGTCAGATAAAGGATGACAGAGACAGAAGGTCTAGAATCTGGAAGGGAGGAGTACCGTGGTAGAGTGAGGGTTAACTAAGCAATGTCTCTGGAGAGCTGGAAGGCATGGTGTGGAGCATCCTGGTGGGGTGGAAACAGGTTGGTTGTCACTTAAACAACCTGATTCAGAATCTACAGCACTTCCTAAATTAAGCTACGGAATCTGCAGACTCCATTAAGAGCAAGGGAAAATTACAGAAAAAAATAAGTCTGTGATGCAGACGAAATAAGGCTTCGCGCTTAGCTCTCATGACGGCTATGTAACCAAGCAATCCCCTCTCAGCATTCACATGTGGGGGGTCTCCAGGCTGGGTAGTCCAAAGTGCACCATCAAACAGCCAATTCACTCAGCGTTCGTGGTTGAAATCAATGACAGAAGAAACCAGTTTTGGTCTTTCTACGATGTGGGTGGAAAAACACAATCTTCTATCAGAAATACTATAGTGTAAGCTGCTAGACTGTTCAGCTCTGTAACTCTGAAAACGTGTGCCTCAGAAAGCCCCTTTAGCTCTGCAGATCCCTGGAAATATAGGCAGATGCTCTAGGAGAATGATAGCAAGGAGATGTGTGGTGGTATTGTGTTCCCCTGTTGCAGTAGCGCCACCCATTTACCATGTCCAAGAGAGGGGCTGTGGATTGGAAAAACAGACACAAAAGACAGCAGGTCATTCGTGTGGGGTGGCAGGGGGGAGCCGAATGCCATTTATTGAAGAAGGGAGGGAACCTTAAATACAGGCTTACAGCACAATGGAGGAACCCTGGAGGGCAGAAGTTCACTACTGAATATTCTACATTCTTGCATCTAAGCTGTTTACACCAAATGCAGGAAACACAAACAAGGAACTTCCCTTAAGCATTCAGGAGGGTGGAGACCGACAGGGAATCAGCATAGGGAGGACATGAAGGTCAAGGTCAGGCAAGCAGGGTGGCAGTTACCCAACTTGGGAGTTCCAGGGCCCTACATTCCCCGAAATAGTGTGCACCCTAATAAACTTATCTGGGGTCAGAGACAGAACAGCCACAATATTAAACATGGGGATAGGCGGGGTAGCACACGCCTTTAATCCTAGCATTCCAGAGGCAGAAATCCATCTGTTCAAGGATACAGCCAAGCATGGTGACTCACGCCTTTAATCTCAGGGAGTGATGGTAGAAAGCAGAAAGGTATTTAAGGCGTGAGGACCAGAAACTAGAAGCATTTGGCTGGTTAAGCTTTTAAGCTTTTGAGCAACAGTTCAGCTGAGATCCATTCTGAATGAGGATTCAGAGGCTTCCAGTCTGAGGAAACAGGATCAGCTGAGGAACTGGCAAGGTGAGGAAGCTATGGCTTGTTCTGCTTCTCTGATCTTCCAGCATTCACCCCAATAACTGGCCTCAGATTTGATTTTATTAATAAGACCCTTTAAGATTCCTGCTACAGAAATTTTGTATGATTTTAATCTTTAGAAATCAGACACACACGCGCCCACCAACACAGACACACAGACACAGACACACCCACACCCACCCCACCCCCCACACCACACTGGCTGCCTTCCAGTGATGCTTGTAACTTTTCCCTCTGGCCATAGGAAAGGAAGCACCCCATGACCTCTTCCTCGTCACCCCTAGAAGAGCAATCTGAAGGCAGCATTAACAACCCATCATGTACATGTGTCCTCAGCTCCTCTTTCCACAAGGATTGCAGGCTTATTGCACTGGGCAAGCCTTCTTAGCTTGCTTAGTCCTTTAAAAGTACTCACACTTCAAAATCAGTCACATCTCTAAGAACCAGAGCTTGAGGATTCACAGTCAGGGGGTGCACAATTCAGTCCACAAGCATCACTACCCACAGCTCTCCTGAGACAATACTCACCTATTCTCCTGAGATCAAGGGTAGGAGATGTAAGAGAGTCATTAGTTCCTTCTGGTGCTTAATTAACAACCAAATTAATAATAATTAACTTAAATTGAGCATTTTATTGTTCACTAGATACTAACTAGGCTGAGAAGCAGAATCTTAGCAGCCAATATGTCAATACTGGGGCAACCCAGGAGGTTGATGTAGTAGCTACCCAGAATGCTGTGGGAACATGCCAGTGATGTATCTCAGCAGGTGCAACTCTTCTTATGGAGTCTTGAACTCTTGAAATCTTACCTGCTCTAGTTTTTCATTACAGGTATCGCAGGACCTCTCTAGGCAGAGCGTTCCCACCCTGTCGGTGGCTCTGGTCTCTGAGAATAGAAGTCCTTGGCAGTGAAGGTCAGACCAAGCATGAGTCCCTGCAGATTCAATGCACACTAGCTCCACAGTGTCTGGGGAGAGGTGCCTGCAGTCTCCAGAGAATTAGAAGAGGACCCTAGATACCACATGAGGGGGAAGGATGGGAGAGTGGTACCAATGTGTTCCATGTGTCTGACGAAAAGATTAGTGGCAGAAATAATGACTTTGGAACAGAGGCCATTTGGGGGAGATGATTGAGGGGATTTGGGACCCTCAACTTACATCTTAACCTTTCAGATCATGGATGTAGAACAAGAGATTCATATTACAGAGAAAATAATTGTCAAACACAACAACTTGATCTAAGACACATTATTACTAACCAACACCGTTAAGGAGCCACCTCTAGCTTCAAGGTTTCAGCATTTGTGGTTGTTTAAAACTTCTTTTTCTAAGCAGCACAAATCCCAGTGGCCCTACCTTCAGTCAAGGTCTTTGTAGTGAAACTGCTTCACATCGAGAGTTGTGTCTGGCTTGGCTGAATGGAAGGAAAGCTAACACTTTCAAAAGGGCAACATAAGTGCTTCCCAGATGGTTTCTTCACTACAGCTGGTGGTCAGAGCTCTGGAGTAAGTGTCCCAGGCCTTCAGGCCTGTTCTCTGCTCTACATCCAGAACTTACACCCAGCAGCCTCTCCCAAACATACCACCTGCACATCAAAAAAGTCTTCCTAGATCATGCTAAGACACAACTCCCTTCTTCAAGGGATGCTCCTAGTTCCGATTTTGTGAGGTTTTATTTTAGGGGAGGATTAAATTATTTTGCTTGCACATTAATTTAGAGACTTACAGCCTCAAGATCGCAAATCCAGCAGACTCGAAGCTTTAAGCCAATAGCATCCATATTTCTTTTTACCAAAGGTCTCATTTGCAGAAATATTAGCTAAAGGAGATTTGTAACCATTCTAGGACTCTCTCAGGAGTAGTGAGTGCATCCATTTAAATGTAGTTAATATAGAATTTGAAACAATAAAATCTATATGAAAAAAAAAAGCCCTCTGGGGAACCTGCACTTGCTGTGGATATCACTCTGTATAAATAAAGTGCTGATTGGCTAGGAGCCAGGCAGGAAGGATAGGGTAGGCAGGACAAGGAAGAGGAGAGGGCGGGGAACAGGAAGGCTGGGAGGAGACACTGTCAGCCACTGCAAGGAGAAGCAACATGTAAAGACACTGGTAAGCCACAAGCCATGTGACAAAGTAAAGACTAACAGAAATGGACTAAATATAAGAGTAAGAGCTAGACAATGGTAGGCCTGAGCTAATGGCCAAGCAGTTTAAATAATATAAGTGTCTGTATGATTATTTTAACATGGGTTGTGGGCCCGTGGGGGCTTGGTGGAACCTAGAGAGAAGCTCTCCAACTACATGCACTGAGTTTTAAGGCTCAAAACTACTGAGACTAGCTCAAGAACAGGACATGGAGAAATTTGAAACTTTTTAGAAGTGGATGCTGGGATTGGAGGTTGTCTGGTTGGGCAGGGGTTCTCTTAGAATTATTAATAGAATTTATTTGTAGAAGGGTTTAAGGTTTGTAAAAGAAATGAATAGGAAGTATGGAGAATTCTCACACATCCTACCATACTTGGCTGCTCCCTGTTCTCTTTATTAATCCTGTGATGGTGTGGTACCTGCTTAGAGCTGGTAAGCCGATATTCATGTTAGTATATTTACTGAGGCCCATAGTTGGTATTATGTGGACAGTCTGTGGGATTTGGGCAAATGCATATTACATGGACCCATCATTAAAGATTCATATAGAATAGATTCTATGGCATAAAATCCCTCACATCCCTAGACTTTCTCCCTTTGAGTTCAAGAAGTTTTAGAGTTTTTCATTTTATATTTAAGCATATGACCTGAATTTGTCTGTATTTTCCTCTTGCTAGTGAGTTTCATATTTTGATGTTGTCTTCTGATTCATCACATTTCCCTTCCAGCATGGAGGCCTCCCCTGGGTGTATCCGACAGGAAAGGACTATGGTAGAAACATCCAGCTTTCATCAGGAGTCTCTTCGTCTCCCTCCATGTCTAGAGGACACCTGTGCATGTGCAGGACCTGAGTTCTGTGAGAATTTCCTCTTACTCTCTCTGTTGGGCAATTTGGGATGTGTGTGTGTGTGTGTGTGTGTGTGTGTGTGTGTGTGTGTGTGTTTGAGAGAGAGTGTGTGTATGTTAGTGTGTATGTGTCTGAGTGTGTATGAGTGTGTATGTTAGTGTGTGTGTGTGTGTATGTGTGTGTTTGAGAGTGTGTATGTTAGTGTGTGTGTGTCTCAGTGTGTATGTGTGTGTTTGGAGAGAGTGTGTGTATGTTAGTGTTTATGTGTCTGAGTGTGTGTGTGTGTGTGTGTGTGTGTGTGTGTGTGTGTGTGTGTGTGTGTGTGTGTGAGAGAGAGAGAGAGAGAGAGAGAGAGAGAGAGAGAGAGAGAGAGAGAGAGAGAGAGAGAGAGAAATGAGAAGGGTGTCTTTCTTTTCTCTTGCTACCTTGAAAGCCTTTTCTCTCTCCTTCATCTTTGAGGCTTTGGTTACAGTCCAGGGGAAGCACTGGCCGAGTTCAATGTGACTGACAGCCTTTGAGCTTCCTACATTTTGATGTTTCTTATCCTTCTGTGGGTTAGGGGCCCATGTCGCCGTCTCTTTAAATCGGCTGTTTGCTCCTCAGTCATTCTCAAATATTTTCTAATATCACTCACCCACATGTTTGTTTTTCAAAAGGTGTCTCAAAGTTCTTACAAGCTTTTATTACTCATCTTTTTTCTTATTTATCTGTTTTTCTCCGCGGACAGCCTGTGTTTGACATCACTAATTTTCCATATTTCAGCTCAAAAATTTATGTTTGTTTTTAAAAAACCTTGTTCCCACCAGTGCTGGTTGTTGTTTGGGTCAGCTTGGCATAAGCCAGAGCCATCTGGGAAGCAGGGAACCACAATTAAGAAAATGTCCCCATCGGGTTGGCCAATGAACTTGGAAGTGGGTCATTTTCTTGATTGAAGTGGGAGGGCGCAGCCCACGTGGGCTCCCCTGGGTAGATGGTCCTGGGTGGCATAAGAAAGCAGGTTGCACAAGCTTTGGGGAGCCAGGCAGGAAACAGCACTGCTCCCTGGCTTCAGTTCCTGCCTCCGGGTTCCTGCTTGAGTTTCTGTGTTGGCTTCCCTCAGTAATGGTGTGTGATGTGGCTGTTAGACAAATAAACACTTGCTTCCCCAGGCTGTGCTTGGGAATGACACTTATCACAGACACAGAAACCTTCTTGTTCAGTTTCTCTGTGGGAATATTGAATCGTTGATGGGTGTGTATATATATATATATGCCTCTCTTCTTGAATCCTGTGAACTATTCTAGAGGCTAAGGGACGTGGGAGAATGGAGCTGATGAGTGAGGCAGACTAAAGTCTCATGCAATAGCCATCACTATTTAGAGCATCTGACAATTTATATACAAAAGGTCATATAAGTAAAGTTGACATGAGTTCAGGCTAAAAACATTCTGAACAGCAATAGCATGTGGCGATGGGTCATGTGAACCAAACCCAGTTCTATCTGCTGCAAAAACACATCCCCAAAACAATGCCATGTGTTTAAAGAAAATGAGGTCACAAAGTCTTGTCCTGTTTTCTTGGAGATTTCTCAAAGGCACTCAGAATCCTCCTCACACAACTCCATTCCTGAACCGTGTTCTGAGAGAAGCCAACAGTGTATCTTTAAGATGTCTATTTCAAACTCTTTTCTTCAGCATTTACTTATGATATGACCATATGCTTGGCTTTTGTTACCGGATTGTGACCCATAGGTGAGGCTATAGTTTCCTGAAGTTGTGGATACTGGTTGCCACGTGACGTCACCTGGGAAGTGAAGGAACAGGTACTTATGTCAGTCGCCATGACTTCATGCCCATCTTTCCACCAGTCATGAGTAGGCTGCTTGTTTTCTCTGAGTCCATGTCTGTGTCTACCATCTCATCACACAGTACTCCATGTCTGTGTCTACCATCTCATCACACAGTACTCCATGTCTGCGTCTACCATCTCATCACACAGTACTCCATGTCTGCGTCTACCATCTCATCACACAGCACTCCATGTCTGCGTCTACCATCTCACCACATACGGCACTCCATGCCCACTTTTACCTGGGTGCGATGCTGATGTGTTTTTGCTATTTTAGTTGGACAGGGCAACAGAAGCCCAGGACTGTCCGAAATGGGTAGCATGTGAATGAGAGCATCTAAAAAGGCTTATCTTTCTCTTTAAGTCCCTCCATTGAATTTAAACCCTCCAGCTCACCCTTCTTAGTCAATTCTTGTGCAGCCATCTCCCAGCCCACCTCCTCTTGATTACTTTTCACACTGCCCTGACAAAGTGCCTGGCAGAGACAAGCTGAAGGTGGGGATTTACTTGGCTCTTGGTTCAGTGTGTGTGTCTGAGGGTGAAGTTCCATGTGTAGTCACATGGTTTCCCTGTACTCAGGCATGACATTGTAGTAGCAGGAGGATGTGGGAGAGGAAAACTACTCCCCCATGGCCAGGCAGGCAGGACAGAGAAAGGTAAATGTTAGGTTCCAACCACCTTTCACCCTTTTTCCTTTTATCCTATGCAGTCAGCATCCCATTGGATAATACCACCATATCCAAGGTGTGACTTCCCGTCCGTTACTACTTTGGAAATGCCCCCATGAGTTCACCACAGCTATGTTCTAACAACCTCCTGAGTGATTTTAAATCCATCAAGTTGACAGTGAAGATCAACCATCGTATCTGATTTTTAATGCTAGAAATTAGCTTTGACCTTCACATGCTTTTTGTGACCTTGCAATTTCCCCTGTCCTGGGATCTTTTCATAGGATGTTTTCTTTTGTCTGTGTGGCTGCATGAAGGGGGTCTTTGTTTTTCACTGAGAAGTGAAATCCCATTGTATGTACAAAGGTGTTATTCAACTGCTCATTCTCCTGTGGAAGATCATTAAGGACGGTTTTGGGTTGAGGCCCCAACAAAGAAAAAGAACGTGAAAATTCATCAACATGTCATTATTAAAAATGATTGTAAGTAGGGGGTGTAGAGATGGTTCCACGGTTAAGCGCACTGGCTGCTCTTCAAGAGGACTTGGGTTCAGTACCCAGAACCCACGTGGTAGCTCACAACCATCTGTGACACCCTCTTCTGGCCTCCACAGACACTGAACACACACATTGTATAGACAAACATGCAGGTAAAATGATCATACACATTAAGATTTAAATAAAAAAGAAAATACAATTATAAGTATGTCTAAGGAATAATGAAAACAGGAAAGCTTCAAATCGAATTATACCAAAAGCATTCCATATTAAAACTTGTGTGAGTGGAGATAAACAGTGCTTTGAAGGAGATTAGTAGCCTACTGTGTTATCATTTATCATTGTAGCCACAAAAGAAAACCATAAGCTAAAAAAAAATAGCAGATTAGCCCTTAGCACTTGCCACAGCAGAGAAATGCATAATTTATCCTTTGACCACATAACCTTCAACTGTAATAAAATACATGAAGCAGGCATTTTTCAGCCGAAGGACAATAGGCAGCTACAGGTTCCCGTTTTTTGAGAACAAAAAACACACACAAGATAAGCCCCACAGTTATCCTCTCCTTTGGTTTGGAGAACTCCAAATTTCAGCACACACAAAAAAGTGCATCGTATCTTGTTACAGTTTGGATCTTCAGTGTTCCCCCCCAGAGCTCATGTCCCCGCAGACTAAGCTCATGGCTTAGACTATCTGAAGGCACTGTTGGGAGATGGTGGGATCTAGAAAGCCTAGCAGGAAGACCGAGGTCACCTGGGCTTGTGTTTGACCTTGGCTCCTCCCTCTCATCCTGGGTTCCCTGTCCTCCCACGAAGGGTGTAGCCTTGTCATGGCGCCGGGGAGGGTGGGGGGGGGGTGGGGTGCCGGTGGGGGGGTGGGGGGGGGTTGGGGGTGGGGGGGGTGGGGGGGGGGGTTGGGGGTTGGGGGGTGGGGGGGTGGGGGGGTGGGGGGTGGGGGGGGGTGGGGGAGTGGGGGGGGTGGGGGGGTGGGTGCCCCACTTTGTCACAGACCCAAGATGTCTGGATCAAGAAAACAGAGAACCTCTAAAACTAGGAGTCAAAGCGAATCTTTCCCCCTGTGGTGGTTTGGAGGAGAACCCCACCTCCACCTCAGAATTTCATCAGCTGATTCCTAGTTGGTGGAGCTGCTTGGGAGGTTCAGACAGCCGCCTTGCTGGAGAAGCGCGCCTCTGGGGGAGGTTTTAGATCATAAATCCTCAACCGGCTTCCCACTCCCTGTCTCTCTACTTTGAGCTAGTATTGGAATGTGTGAATTCACAGCGTTCTGCTCCTGTCTCATGCCTGCCCTTGCTACTATGCTTCCCTGCCGCCGTGATGGCCTCTTATTCCTCTGGACCCACAAGCCCAAATAAACTGTCTTTTGTAAGTGGCTTTCTGTCATGGTGTTTCGTCACTGTTGTGCCCAGATCCCAACGAGCTTATCAGAATGCAAAAGCAAGGTTTTATTGGGGAGCAATTCAAGCCTAGGCAGGGACCCCCGTCAAGCCATCCAACACAGTAGAGGCTGGAGGAGGTGTTCACCCTGAATAGTGCATAGCTTTTAAAGGCAAAACCCACAAGGTTACATCAGTTTGGGGTGCAATTCTGATTGGCTCAATTCTAGGGACTTTCCAGAAACCTTATCTTTATCTTACATCAAGGGGGGAGGGGGTGGATGCCTGTTACCCTTCCTCATTGACTACCCTCAGGTGAGGACATTTCTGTGGTTAAGCAATTACCATGGAGATTAGGGTTGGGATACTCTGTACTTTGCACTTTCTAATTCCTAGAATCTGGGTCGACTGGTTCCAGTAACTCAAGGCCTATGCCTAAGATGGAGAACGTTTAGGCCTTATTTTAAAAATGGTCACAGCAACAGAGAAATCGATTATAGCAAATACTTTGCTATAGTAGTGGACAGGTGACGTATTTGTCACATAATCAGAAGCAGTGTGGTAACAGGGAGGGAAAAAAAATATCCATGCACCTTCAGGGGGAAAAAAAAATCCATCTACCTTAAAAAAAAATCCATCTGCTTTCTGTGCTACCAGTGTAACAGGCCACTTAAACTGGAAGTCGCATTACCCGCCTCAGAAATCTGCATTGACATCCCATTAAGACTTTAAACACACATCAACTTGAGTGTATGCATTATGAGACTGGAATTATGAACGGGTCTGCAAAGCTTCTTAAACCACCGTGGTAATTTTATGCACATGAAGTCCATTAGGATTTATCTAAATAATTTGCATCTTCTTGTCTACCTGTCTGGTTTTGTTTTCCAGATTGTCCTTGTAGAATCATTTCCCCGAGGTTTGAAGGAAATAATTTAACAGTTCTCTCAAATAAATCTTGTTAGCAGACGCTCCCATTTTCTAAATGTGCAGAGTTTTCTTCAATTCCTGCGTCATACCTGCACAGAACGCTGACTTGGAGGCTGGCTGCTCTGGTCGTCACATTTTCAAACTATGGCGTCCATTGGATTTTAACCGCCATTTTTTTTGTCACTGAGAAAGCTGCTCAGAAGTTGCCACAGAGTTTCCTTTCTCTAAGGCAGTTAAAAAAAATTTTTTTTTTGTCTTTGGTTTGGTGTTTTAAAGTCCCACTACCGTGTGTCTAAGCACAGCTATCTTTGTAGGATGCTGTTCATGACAGAGTGCACTTCCTAGGAACATGTAATGATCTTAAGGCTTGCAAAATTCTCAGTCATTATCATTGAATGCATTTCCTCTGATTTCTTCTCAGTTTCCTCCTTAAGACTCCACTCATTGGCACATTGCAGTGTCTCCTTCAGTCCCCTGAGTATCTTAATCACACATATTCCTCCTCACTTTTTTCTCTTAATTAAACGCTGATTCACTTTTCCTGACATTCCCTCTCTTCAGCTGTGTAAGACCTGCTATTGAGCACATTCATTGTTTTGATGCCATTATAGTGTCACGTCTCTGTTAACTCCCAGCAGCATTACCTTATTGTAACATTTGTAGTCACTGCTCGGCCTCCATCTGACGGCTCCGTCCAGACTTGCTGGCCTCAACTCACTGCCTACTGCTTCTGTGATTCCCATGCATAGTTTCTCTTCTTATCTATGTGGCTTTTCTGTTTCTAAGTCACATCCCTAAGATACTAAGTGGAAAACCTTCGTTCATTCCTTTGGTAGAGTATGCCTACTTCTTTTTTTTTGGGGGGGGGAGTTCAAGACAGTGTAGCTTTGCGCCTTTCCTGGAACTCGCTTTGGAGACCAGGCTGGCCTCGAACTCACAAAGATCTGCCTGGCTCTGCCTCCTGAGTGCTGGGATTAAAGTCATGCACCACCACCACCCGGCAGAGTGTGCCTTCTTCTAAAAACAATTTTGTCCTCTCCCTCTCCAGTGTTCCCATGAGACAGAAATACAATTCTCCAGGTATACATTCATCTTCACTCAGCTAGATAACTTTCTGTGCCTTGAACAATTCTAGAAGCTTACAATGTGCTTTGTACCTATGTCATCCATGTCATCTGTATCTACTATCGATCTATCTATCTATCTATCTTCCTATCTATCATCACCTATCTACCTATCTTTCTATCAATCACCTTTCTAACTATAATTTACTTTGAAAAAAGCAAAATTAGTGGATTGAAGTTATGTAGGCTGTTCAGCAGGATGTCTGAAGTTTGGAATAAAAGGCTCATTGGGAAGATTGCAGTTGGGAAAGGGGAGGAGCCAGGCACATGGAAGAGGAGGATGGACTTCTCGGTAGGAGCAGCAGCTGATGGTGGTCCTGAGGTAGAGGCATGCTTGGCACACACACAAAATCAACACAGTTGGGGAGGAAGGAGCATGGATAAGAGTGGCTGGAGATGAAGTCAGAAAACACAGGAAATCAAATCCCTAGGACTGATGCTACAGGCAATTTTAGATGTTGGGTTTTGCCTTGTGTCGAATGGCCAGGCACTGGAGATTTTGTGCTAAGATCCACCACATCTGACTTAGGTCTGCTCTGGATTCTGTGTTAGGACTAAATTGCCAGCAGAGCATAGGACTAAAGCAGGTGGGTCAGTCAGAAGACGACAGCGGTATTCCAGGTGACACGGACCAGCAGCCTTGCGTGCTCCGGCACCAGTGGAGCAATCAGATTCCTGATGTTGTCTGAGGGCTGAGCTGACAGGATGTGCTGATGGATGGGCTGTGGGATGAGACTGGGGACAAGGGGTCCAAGATGGCTCCAAGATTCTGAACAGTCAGCAGAATGGACTTTTTGAGATGCCAAAGTCTGCTGGAGGAGCAGATATTGTCATGGGGGAGGCTGAGAAATGATAAATTTTGAGCATGAGTTTGAGACATTTATTAGCTGTCCAAATAGAGATGCCAAATAATTAGTCAGATATATGGATGTTAAGTTCAAAGAGAGGTCTGGCCTGAAGAAATGAACCGGGAGTCATCAGTACATTTTAGTACCTAAATGTGTGTGTGACTGGTTGGAATTATCTTACAATTAGATGGATTAGCTGGTCGGGGGCTGTGGGGAGTGTGAGGACTAGTCTTGGACTTTCCAACATTAAGGGTTTGGGGAACAGGGAGAGGTCAAGGAGACTGAAGCTGAACGGTCATAGCTATGAGAAAGAAATGTAAGAATCCCAGCAAGCAAGTGGGTTAAAGAGGAGACCCTGCACAATGCCAGCGAATGTGGCTGCATGGCCAAGTATGATGAGGGCTGAGAGTTGACTTGATTGAGGAGGGATCAAGAGAACGCAAGAGAAGAGAAAGTGGACGGCCAATCCAAATGAGCTGTGAAACCCATTTACAAAGAAACGGCATGTTCTTTGGGGAAAATGTGAGCATGAGAGACAGTTCTGCCTCTTAAGTACAAGAAATTATAGAATGTTCTATGAGGGTGAGAAGGGAGCATTTTTGAAGTGATGTTGCAGAAAGAGGTTGATCGAGTTGTCCCTGGGAACACAGATGGTTAGTTCATAACAGGAGGGCGAGCAGGTGTTGGTGGGGGGCAGTGCTGATGGAAATCTGTAGAACTTTCCCTTTACCTGTGAGAGAGCTGTACTCTGCCACCCAAGAAGATGACACCTGGCTTTGTCAACTTGCTACAACCTACAATTGCCCAGGAACCAAATCTCAATGAGAGCTTGTCTAGATTAGGTTGGTTTGAGGGCATGTGGGCATGGGGAAAATCACCTTAACTGGTGGGAAGACCCACCCACTATAGGTGGAACCATTCCCAGGGCAGAGACTGTATCATAGTAGAGGCAGCTCTCCAAGCAGCATGCATGCCGTTTGTCCGTTGCTCTCTGCTCTTGATGGTGGATGTAACAAGAGGAGTTCTCTCAAGGTCCCGCCACTGTGCCCCCCCACCATGATGGACTGTAATCTGGAACTATGAGCCCAGCAAACCTTCTCTCCCTTCAGTTGCTTTCTTCAGAGGATTTTATCACAGCACCAGAAAACAGAGATGGTGCCTTTGCCTCAATGAGAAGTACTACTGAGTCTACAAACTTATGCTATTGGCCACAGAAAGAGCAAATTCCAAGGCAGGTTCTGTGAGTGCTCAGAACTTCAAGTGTGGTGTGTATAACTCTGTGGCTGGGAGAAGGTTCCTACTGGGGTGAGATCCCGGAGTGTAGGGCCCTGGAACTCCCAAGTTGGGTAACTGCCCCCTGCTTGCCAGACCTTGATGTCCTCCCTATGCTGATTCTCCGCCGGTCTCCACCCTCCTGAATGCTTAAGGGAAGTTCCTTGTCTGTGTTTCCTGCATTTGGTGTTAACAGCTTAGGTGCTAAAATGTAGAATATTCAGTAGCAAACTTCTGCCCTCCGGGGTTCCTCCATTGTGCTGTAAAGCCTGTATTTAAGGTTCCCTCCCTTCTTCAATAAACGGCATTCGGCATCCCCTGGCACGAATGACCGGCCATTTTGTCTCTGTTTTTCGATCCACAGCCCCTTGCTTGGACATGGTAAATGGGTGGTGGTAGCTCGGGCACTACCGCAACACGGGAGGAATGGGCACACTTGACCACTTAGGGCCTGTGATGACAGATGAGCCTAACCGGGTTCTGTGCCTTTGAAGGGAAAGATCGGTGGAAGCTCAAGTCGTTTTCCATTGCGCCTCTGAGGACACTAGAAGAAGCAGGGCTAATGAGCTGGTGAGGGATAATGCTGCTTTTGTTCTTAATACAGATTTAAGCTATGACTTCATTACCAGAATGTGTGCAGAAGGCTTCCTGTGATCAGGATGTATGAAAGTATGTGGTTTTTTTTCATGGTTCTGAATTAAGTTTATTTTCCCCAAATTCCCACAAGGTTATTTAGGTTGTTCAGAGTGTCGTGTCATTGACGGTACAAATGGGACACAGGACTGTAATCTAATGTGTAAAGAAGCGAGATCACATCAGTTTCGTGGGCATTGATTTAAAAAAAATTCTAATACATAATTTTTTCTAATGGAATATTATGAAATATTGAGTTTTCCTCTTAGGAAACATAATTGGGGTGTGATTAAATTATTTCTGCCCTCGTTTTATTCTTCATCTAATTTGCTTTGTAATTTCGAATACCTACCATAGGTAGGCATCATAGACAGACATTCAATGTGTTTTCTAAATGAATGAGTCTATTCTAATTTTAAGCTTTTACGTTTTTTTCTCCTTAATTCCCATTACTGCTTGATCATAATACATCATTTTCAAGGGTCTCTAAAGACAATGATTTTAGGATTAGCAACATAAAACCTAAATCTTACTTGAAGAACAAATTAAGTGCTGGAAGTCCAGATCAATTTGCATGATTGAATTGATGTGTAAATTGAAGATTTAGTCATAGGATAATGGACCTAAATCATTTACAGCAAGAGACTGGGATGCTGTTCAGAGGTAAAGATGAGTCTAACATACGTAGTGCCTGGGTTTGAGTTCAAGCACTGAGAAACGAAAATAAAGTTGTATAAAGTTTCAATGGACCTAGCGATGTCTAGGTAGCCCCTGGATGGAGGGAGTGGGAGAAGAAAGGATGACTGGAAAGAAGGAAAGATGGACAGACTCAGGGTAGAAACCGGAGGAAGCTTTTATAGTTTTATTTTATGTGCAAGTGTGTGTCTGTGCATCACTGGTGTGCACGAACCTGTGGAGGACAGTAGAGGGCGTCAGAGCTTCTGGAGTTAGAGATGGTTGTGAGCTGCCACGTGGGTGCTGGGCTCTGCACCAGCAGCCTTGCTCTTAGCTGCTGAGCCATCTCTCCAGCCCGGTAAACTGAAGTTCAGCTTGAATTATTTATATTAGTTGTTATAATGTTTCCTAAATGCAGCCCGCCCTCCCTCCCCCCCTCCCTTTTTTTCTCCACGACACAATAGTGCTGTACAAACCCTGTGGCGCGTGCGCAGTCTGTTCCCAGCGCTTAGGTCTCTCTGGGACCGTTGAGTTTGACGTGTCTTTCTCTTCTTCTCCATTCCGTCTGACCTAGCCTTGAAGGAAAGCTCTTCCTTTGATGTGCAATCAAGAATGGAGATGACCTCCATTTTCAAAAGCCAATTAACAAATTATATAAATAATTGAATAAGCAACCAGAGTCCTTGAAGCAGAAACCGAGGAGGATGGCTTTCCGGTTGAGTTCTTCAGTACGAGGTTAACGGATTCGGCCTCTAGAATGGTAGACAGAGGACTCAGGAAAAGTTGATCCTCTAGAAAAGCAGCCAGAACACTCACGAAACCAGCAAAATCTATTTCTTTCTGGAGCCTGAAATTAACCAAGGCACCACAAACATTATCAGGGGCTTGCAGTGGAATCTAGCGTCAGAGTGTGGGTGATCCTGTTAGCCTAGTGGTTTTCACTTCCTTATTCCCAGCAGCCTTTTCCCTGCTTCCCTGTGGCCTTGAAAGCCAAACTGAAAGCTGGAAAACGTTTACCTCGAAGACACAGGAAGGCACAGAATGCATCTGAGCTCCCTGAGCCCTATCCCAGAGGATTGTGTCTACTTGACCTGAATGGCAGCTCCCTTCAAAGTTCCTCTCTCAGCTGTCTTTATTTGATTTCTCTCAGAATTGGTTCTGTGCAAACAGTTTCATACCTGAGGCATTTTTCTCAAAAACAACCGCAGCCGCCTGAGGGGGAAAGCATTTGGAAAGAAGAAAGGACTGGCAGTCTTTCTCCTTTTAAAAAAGATTTATTTTATTTTCAGTTATGTGTATGGGTGTTTGTCTTTGTGGGGCAATGCACATGAGTGCAGGTGCCTGTAGGGGCCAAAAGAAAGCATTGGATCCCATGGAGCTGAGACACAGGCGTCTGTGAGCCCTGACATGGGTGCTGGAAACTAAATCAACTTCTCCGGAAGAACAGAAGCACTCTTAATCACTGACCCATCTCTCCAGCCCCTCTGGATCAGAATCTTAAAAAAAAAAACAATTTTGAGTGACATAGTCACTGTGAGGTTTGAAAAACTCTGACACGTTCTTGAGGATTCAGAAAACCATGGTCAAGGGCAAGGCTGTAAACGTCCCTAGGGATAACCTTGGGGGACCCCAATATCTCATGTTTGGATGGCTTTGAGTCTTTGGGCAGGCAGTAAGTGATGGCCAGATAGAGTTCTGAAATGCCTGCCGGAATGTGGACATTCCTTGATGTATACACGAGTCTCCACAGAGCGTGAGGTCAGTATGTGTAAGGAGCTGCTGTCCTTTGAAGTATTATCTGACCATCAATCTAACGGAACAGAGATCTCAGCAGCCACCTGAGAGAGCAGAGACTGTGAAGAATGACCTCACCACACAAACAACCAGCTGCAACATGAAACCCCAGGATGGGGGAGATCTCACATCCCAAGTGTATTAAATGTTTGTTTTTACACACACACACACACACACACACACACACACACACACACAAACATGCAAAGAAATTGAGGCAGACAGGGCATGTACACGGGGAAAGCAGTATTGCTATAAGCCATTCCCAGAGAAGCCTAGACTCACTAGAAACATATTTCAAATAAACGACCATAAATGTATTCGAAGAACTAAAAGAAACCGCAGTTGCGGAGTTAAAGACAAGTATCAGAGCAACATCTACCAAACAGTAAACATCTATAGAGAAATAGGGACTTGAGAAAGGAAACAGAGACATTTTGGAGCTTACAGTACAATAACTGAAGGCAGATGGGCTTCAGAGCAGCATGAGATGACGGAAAGAAAAAATCAGAATTAAAACAAAACAAAACAAAACAAAACAAAACAAAAACACAGCACCAGGAAGGGCATTTGTTGTTTTATAAATCACATGGTCATAAGGACTAAGAAGTTTCATGTCTGCTGTCTCCAAACTGGAGACCCAGGAAAGTCAAGGTAAAATTCAATGGAGTCTGAGTCTGAGACTCTAAGGGGCCAGTGTGGATTGAATCCAGAGACCAACGGCAGCAGAGACTGGAGCTCTGACAGCCCAGAATGGAAAAAGTTCCCAGTTGTTAGAAAGACAACATGTGCTCCTCCTTCTTTTTGTTCTGTCTGCGCACTTGGAGGATTGAGTTACCCCATCCCTCTTATCCACAAGGATGATCCCAGCTAAAACTCCTAGCGATAATAGAGAGGGTGCCTGAACTGGCCTTCCCCTAATAATCTGATTGATGACTCCCCTAATTGTCATCATAGAGCCTTTCATCCAGTAACTGATGGAAGCAGATGCAGAGATCCACAGCTAGGCACTGGGCTGAGCTCCTGGGGTCCAGTCGATAAGAGGGAGGAGGGATTATATGAGCAAAGGAGTCAAGATCATGATGGGGAAACCCACAGAGACAGCTGACCAGAGCTAGTTGGAGCTCACTGACTCTGGACTGACAGCTGAGGAACCTACATGGGACTGAACTAGGCCCTCTGAATGTGGGTGACAGTTGTGTGGCTTGGGCAGTTTGCGGGGACACTGGCAGTGGGACCAGGACTTATCCTTGGTGCATGAACTGGCTTTTTGGAACCCATTCCCTATGGGGGGGACAACTTGCTCAGCCTTAATACAAGGGCAAGGGACTTGCCTTGCCTCAACTTGATATGCTAGATTTTTTTAACTCCCCATGTGAGGCCTTACCCTCTCTGAGGAGTGGATGGGGGTGGGATGGGGGGAAGGTGGCAGTGAGAGGAGGGAGGGGAGAGAGGGGGAATTGTGGTTGGTATGTAAAATGAAAAAAAATTAAACTTTTAAATAAAAAATGAAGGGGTTCATTTTTATTTAAAAAAGAGGATGGAGGGCTAGAGATGGCTCAATGGTTAAGAGCACTGGATGCTGTTGAAGAGGATCTGGATTCAATTTCCAGCATCCACATGGAGGCTCACAACCATCTGTAACTTCAGTTCCAGGGGATCTAGTACCCTCTTCCAGCTTCTGCAGGCACTGCATACACATGGTGCTCATACATACATGCAGGCAAAACTTGCATACACATAAAAATAAATAAATCTAAAAAGAGGAGTCATAAGTGTGTAAGAAGGAAAGAAAGGTAAAAAGGAGGGCTGGTGTTGTAGAATATTATTTTAAGGCTTATTGCTTTTGTTTCTGTTGCATTTGTTTAACCCAGTGAAGCTGTTCGTCTAATGAAGATCTGAATGGCCAATAGCAAGGCAGGAGAAAGGATGGGCAGGGCTGGCAGGCAGAGAGGATATATAGGAGGAGACAGCCAGAGAAGAAGAGAATGTCAGGGGCCAGCCACCCAGCTACACAACCAGCAATGGAGTAACAAAGAAAGGTATACAGGAAGAGAAAAGGAAAAGCCTAGAGGAAAACATAGACAGGATAATTTAAAGCTAAGGAAAGCTGGCGAGAAACAAGCCATGCTAAGGCTGGACATTTATAATTATGAATAAGCCTCTATGTATGATTTATGTGGGAGCTGGGTGGTGGGCTCCCCCAAAAGAGTAAAAAAACAAACTCAAAAGAATGATGTCCTGACCAAATAACTCTATGCTTCCTTTCTAGACAGTTATACAATGGTATAAATCTCAGAGCTGTGGCTCTGTTCTATCACTTGACAGTAAGAACAACATAAGATGCAATGACAACATAGAACATCAGGGGGTGCCAGTCAGGCTCCAGCTCCATGACTGTTAAGTGCAGTGCTGATTAAACACTTCGAATTATTTCTGTCTCTTTCTTCCTGTGCCTGATAGTAACGCCACATCAGCTAATTTCAAAGTAACCAAGACTCTGGATAAAAATGTCATTTGATACCAAAACATGTCAATTTCCTCATCCTTCCCTGCTTCCCATCTGCACAACCCACAGTCACATACCATTTACAAGCTATTGTGTATTGTTCCTGAAGTTTAAAATCTGTCTACCTACAGTAAGCTATATCTAATTTTCTTCCCCTCCATACTTTTTTCATTTGGTATCACACTGCATCCATTTGTATGATTGGGTTAAACAAATTCTTGATTTTGCTATTGGATTTTTCTCAGTTCTAGCAATGATCTCAAGGGAAGGGTTTTTGGTTCACCCCACTGAATGTTAATGGTTGGACTCAACACCAGGATAGTCTTATTTTAAAACCATAGAAGCCATCTTGTTTTGTGCTATCAGGCTGAATCTGAAAAGTGAGTCATGGTTTGAGGCGTAGCAGGCTTCTTGGACTTAGGATACATACAAATCACTGGGGGCCATTGTAAAAATGCGGATTGGGGTTCAGGAGGATTGCTGTATTTCTGTATTTTACTTGGATTCCAGGTGATGCCTGGCCCATAGAGGATCACATAACAAGAGAGAGGAGGGGGTGCTTTGTCATTAGAAACAGCTGAGGACAATGGTGAGCAGCAGGGTTAGGTAGCAAAATAGCTAGACCCACAGAGTTAATGTAACCTGAGATCTCAAGGGGAGAGGTGGACAGGTGGCCCACAGCTTCCTGATCCACCTGAACCACAGTGTGTGACAACCAGGATCTAAGCATGACTCCCCCCCCCCCCACACACACACACAACAGAAAGTCTTTCTTTGTCCCGTTTTCCAGACCAGAGCCAGTTTTGAGACCTGGGACTCAATGGCAGAGGAGAGATGGCCTCCGAGAAAGGAAACATCACTGTGACAGCAAGTGGGGTGGTATTTCTGACTGAGATTCTGTCCCTTACACAGGGAAAATTCTGCCTAATAAACAAATATGGACTTTCTAAATCCTGAAGTATTAAAACTTTCAGGAGAGTGTCTCTTCCTCTTGGGCACCAAATCATGTTGAAAGTCAAGGCACAACCCTACATGAGTACTTCATTTTTCAAACAGAAAGTCTGTGGTTTTAAAAACACAATGGCAGGTGCTAGGCAGCCCCGAAAAACAAAACAAATGTAGAAATAGCTAAATCACAGGGAAACAGCTCCAAGGCGGATTGTAAAGTAACAGGAGCAGAGCAAAGTCACGAAAGAACGATTTGGCTCTGGAAAGCAGAAGAGGAAGTCGTCCAGGCCACTTTGGGGCTGAGCTCAGATCCTTTGGCTGTACTCTAAAAAGGGAACTCTTGGTCCCATGCCCATTGCTTCAGTCTGTTTTAATTCTTCCATACAGTCAATTGTTTATGCACCCTTTGGACTTCCTAACTTGGTGGGTCAGACAGAATCCAGCTCACAACGTTTATTTCTGGTTGAATGGCTACCTGGTGGTACATGCCAGGTAGTCGAAATCAGGTTCCATGACTAAGTCAAGATTTGGGTGTCAGCGGGTGCATCATTAACTGTAGACAGCTCCACAATCTTGGGCAGCGATCGGGAGACTCTCCCATTAGGATTTGCTGTAAATTCCACATGACATTCTTCCTCTCCACAGATGTTGTATGGCCTGAACCATGGCCTGGATCTGCTGTAGGATTCTTTCTTCTCTTTGGGGACACTCAAAGCTGGAAGCCATCAAATGCCTCAGAACAACATCACCACATGTATCTCACACACTGCTGTGGTTAGTTAAAATTCAGTTGATTCTGCAAAGGTTTGTAGCTGCCCTCCACTATATAACAGGTGAATTTAAGAGGGATCTGTAGGAAGGTACTGCGTCTTTTAATTGCTTGAGAATGAGGTTCAATTTTGTCATTTCCCGTGGCTCACCCTTTTTGCCTGAGAGGTAGCCTCCTCCACCTGTTCTTGCTCACATGCAAGTGAACACATTTGTGAATGTGTATGTCCATTTTCATAACAATTGGTAGACTAGAGAAGTGGCCAATGGGCCTAGTGTGAGCTGTGTCTGGGGAAATGCTCCCATTTACTCCCTGGCCTGCATGTGCCCTACTTATTTGAAGGTGGGTCCAGCTCTAATAGTGTTCTGCAGAGACACTGGCCCTCCCACAAGTTGAGAGTGGGTGTTGTTTAGCAGTGGCAGGAAGGAACACCAAACAAGAAAACTCACATCGCAGGTTTACTGGAGGGGAGAGAAGCGGGCACAGAGGCCTGCCTCTGGGAGAAGCGGAGAAGAGAAGGGGAGGGGAAACGGGCAGAGTTTGCTTTTAAAGGGGGTGTAGCACATTGGCACAGGTACTATGTAGGGGCTGTCATTGATGACATAGTCTGTCAGGATCCTAAGCAGGTCAGCATAGATGCCTGAGTACTAGCAAGCGCATGCGCACAGGGAGTGTTCTTAGTGGCTGCAGCTGAGGACCCTGCGGGCAGGGCAGCATAATGCCTAAATGCTAAGGGTGGGGAGCAACTAGGGTCCTCCGTGGTCATTTAGCAATGACGGTGTGTTTTATCATAATCTTGAGAGCTAATCTTAAAGGAATGTTTTCAAAGCTCGCAACTTCTTGGGGACTCATGGACTGATTCTGGCTTTGCAGAGTCCTCTTTGGTCTGTTCTAGTATGACTGGTGTGCAACACATAATCCCATGTAAACCCTGCTAGACAAGGCCATCCTAAGGACCAGTCCAGGGAGACTTGCTCGGTGTTCAGCTGCAAAATGATCCACAGCTCAGGCAGTCTGTTAAGTTTAGCTACCTACACTCTTGGAGCTAAATTCCACAAGCACTCAGCTGATGTCTACAACTAACAAAAGCATGCTGAAATCTGGTGTGACAGGAGTTCTTAGAGCCATATTTTTCCTGTTTCCTTTAGCTGTGAAAGCAATAGTGATCTCATTGTGTTTGTTTATCATTTGTATTTGCATTTGAGCTGTGGAAAGAATAGAATACTTATGCTCTCTCTACATAGTTCTGTGGATCAAAAGCAGGGCTTAGTGCGTGCTAAGTACATATTCTCCTGTCGAGCCATCGGTGACCTTTTGATGACATCAGGCTGTTACTGAAGCATGTGATTTGCTGGGTTTCAAATTTTCTGAAGTGGGTTGTTGATGGGCCTGCCAGGGCATGGCTGTGAGAATTACAGGAAGTGCTAGTTCATATGTGACTACTAAAAAGTTTCATATCACATTCAAATCTACGCCCCAGAGCTGTTGTCTTTTTCTGTCTGAATGTCATGCCACACAGAACTGGTTTGATTCCTCCTCATGTCATTTGTAGTAGCTACTGTGACCCAAATCATCTATCTTCTCAATAGGCCATGTCTTCTCTTGGTTTACCAAACTCTCTTCATGTGAAAATGTTTGCAATTTTCCCTACCGAACACACTCCAGTCAGCTCATTTTGCTCATCAAATATAGCAGCAGACCTGATGTGGGTGCAGGTGTGGGCATGAACAGGCAGTTATGTCTTTCTCTCTGGTGGCTTGCTTCTAGGACCTTATTATAATGACCAGTATTTACATCACATTTTTCATCCCCACAGAACATTTTGACTGGGATGCAGGTCTTTCTCACCCAAGGTGCCGTCAAAGCCACATCTCCAAATCAACTCTTGTCACTATGATGATTTCATTGTACCTGCTCATCCTCACAGAACTGACCATACTGACTTTCGTCTTGTAACAGTTAGCTCACTGGGTCAGCCCATGGAGATGTCTGAAATGAATTCTGCTTAGATGTTGGATGCTGGTATTCCCCAGAGATCTAGGCATGGAATTCTTGGTCCTCAGAATGGTGTTACTGGAAGATGTGGGAGAATATTTAGGAGTCTTATGAGAGCACCTTAGGTAATAGGGAACATGCAAAAGGGATAGTGAAACCTGGCTTGTTCTACTTTCTGTCTTTGGCTTCCTGGCCATGAGGTAGGGAGAGGATTCTCCAGTCTGTTCTTCTATGTCCAGCCCCAATTGGGTCCCAGCTATGATCCCAGACCAAACCATTGCCAAGGGTCAAACTATTAGTTCACAACTTTCCTGTGTGTAAATCTCTGTCAAGGTCTTGGCTCCATAAATCAATTAAGAGTCAAATTAAAAGTGGAAAGCAGGAAAGGGAGATTTATTCAGTATGGCCACATTAAGATGTGGGACACAGGGATGCGGTGAACACGTGATGTCCATCTTCTGGGTCTGGAAGTGGGATTAAACTAGACGGCTAAGCATACTCACATCTAAGGAGTCCTGACCAAGCTATGGTACTGCCCACCACTAACCCACCATTGTCTGGGCTTCAGACTCATTCTGTAAGGTGGTCGGACAAGCTCCTCCACCCAGAATTTCAGAGGAAATCCCCACCCTTTGGGGTCCATTGTTTCAACCACCTGATGCCCAGACAGAATGACACAAGGGACTCTTTGGGATGTCTTCATTCCAGCCATGCCTGTTACGGCAGGCACCTAAATGTGTGTGTGTGTGTGTGCGCGCGCGCGCGCGCACGCGCGCGTGTGCACACACACACACACACACACACACACACAAAGGAAAAAAAACAGGAAGAACATTTACCAAACAGCTCACACCAGTCTCTTACATCCTTAATATTTGGTTAGCTCTTAAGTGCCGGGAGCTGTGATATGGCCCACACAGTACGGATGCAAGACAGGTGATCTGTCCCCTTAAGGTCAGTCAGGAAGAGATGAGCCAGGCCTTGGACAGGTCTTCTTGACCGCAGACCAACCCCAGTTATTCTTACTGAATGTTTCTATTTGCTTTGAGCAACAGGATTCTTCCAGGTCAGCTTTGCTCATGGAATCCGGGAGGGTCACAGCAAACTTGTGGAGACAGACTGAAATATCTGTCTGGTCATTTTCATTGTTTTTTCCTGACTCACATACCCCCACAGACTTCAAGTACCACAAGGTCCATAATTTCTGAGGTCTGACCTAGACCTGACCTGAGGATTGCTTCTGCCAATGGGGAGCTGTTCTGCTCTGTGCCAGGGGTTACCATACGCTTTCCAGCTTGGAAATCTTGGAATGTGTGGCCATCCCCTTGGTCACCAATGTTGTTGGTCATAGCAACTTGGCTGCACTCAGGAGATCGCAAGAGCAAGGAATCAGGGATCGATGTGTTACTTGGGTTGAATGTCCTAGTCCAGGTATTGCATCGGCTCTCGGGTTTCTCAGGGGGAGCCTGTGGAAGAACAGAGAGTTCTTATTCTCAGACAGGCATTCATTCTCACACTTGGCTTTTAGGAAGCAAAACAACAAAACTCACCAATGGAGAAGGGCATGGCTCCCGGAGGCTTCCAGAGGCTCCCCAGAGCAAACAATCCCAGCCACCAAGGAGGTTCTGTTCCCCTCCAGCCTAGAAAAGCTTCCCAGTTTCCCAGTAGATACTGAGCCTCACATTTGCTTTTGACCTACAGTTGTGCCTCTTTCCTTATCAAAGTCTGTTCTTAAAGATTGACTTTATTATTACAAATTATGTCTATATGCATGAGAGGGCAGGTGCCCTGGGAGGCCACAGGTGTCAGACCTCCTTTCTGTAACCGGAGTTACAGGTAGTTGTGAACCACAGGACTTCGGTGCTGAGGATCCAACTCACGTCGGCTGGGAGAGCAATATGTGCGTGCCCTTAACCATGGAGCCATCTCTCCAGCCCTTCAAACTTCACTTCTAGTCAGTAACCAAAGTGACCGTGGATTCACAAGGCCTCCTTAACAGGGAAGTGCCAGGAGTTTAAGGGAAGGATGTATTATTGACTGTGGTTACATCCAAATGGTTTCAAATGCAGCATGTGCAGGGAAGTCTCGGTGGGGGTTTGATTGCCTGTCCTTCAGGCAGAGCCAGGGCAATCTTCAGTTGTGACAAACTGCCCATTCTTATTGAGACTGAAAGCATATTGGGGCTGGAGGGATGGCGCAGCAGTCAAGAACACACACTGCCTTGCACAAGTTTGGTTCCCAGCACTCATGTTAGGCAGCTCACAACATCCTATAATTCCAGCTTCAGGGGGTACAAGCCTTTAATTTGGGCACTCAGAGGCAGAGGCAGGAGGGTCTCTGTGAGTTCACAGCCAGCATGGTCTATGTAGTGAGCTCTAGGACACCCAGGGCTACACAGTGAGGCCCTATCTCAAAAACAATTGAGACCCAAAGGAGGAATACATTAAGATGAAGGAGTCAGTTCCCTAGACCTAGTGGAAATAAGGAGTCACTGAGTGGCTTAAGCAACAGAAACTTAATGTCGCGGCTCCGGAGTGACAAGCCCCACGGAGTTAGTTCCCCTGGGGGCTGTGGATCTGTCCCAGGATCCCTTCTCTCTGTGACTTGCCCATGGCTATCCTCTCCCTTTCTTCACAGTGTTCCCTTTCTCATCCGTCTTTCTGTCCACATTTCCTCTTGTCATGAGGGCATAAGTCGTACTGGGTGAAGTTCACCCTAGAGATTACACTTTACACTTCCTCTGAGGACCGTGTCCCCACAACGTGGGTTATTGAGCCTTCCTGAGAATGTGGAGGGCATAAATCTCAGTATTGCAAAACATCGCATCTTCTAATGATATCTGCCTCCTCCACACGAGTCATGACTCCTTTGTGACTTTTTTATTTTCTTTTTTCCTTGATTAGGTTTATAAGAAATTCATGACTCTCTTTCCCTCTTTCCAAACAGCTGTTGATTTTATTAATAGATTCCACTAATTTTCACAGTCATTTTAGTATTTACCTTTCCAAGACTTTCTTCTTAATTTTTACGTGTGTGTGTGTGTGTGTGTGTGTGTGTGTATGGTACTGAGAACCGAACCCAGGGCTGGATGCATACTGGGTAAGTAATAGCTCTACCACTGAAGGGCACTTCTATCCCTACTCTTTAGTTCTGTAATAAAAATGTTCAGGCCTATGACTCGACTTTAGACTCTGATTTAGATCATAAAGAACACAACAGCCACATGATCATGGGAGTCAGACTATGTGGGTTCAAGTGTTACTTCTCTGTCCATAATCTCTTGAGACTGTGATAGAAAGCAAAGTGAGATCATTGGACAGTTCCCGGGACAACACTTCAGTGATTTGTTTGTTAGGGATAATTATAGTAGTTGAATTATGTTACATTTCTCTTTTCTTGTTTGTGTATGAGTGTTTTGCCTGCGTGTGTATCTGTGCACCATTTGCATGTCTGGTGCCCATGAGGCCAGAAGAGGCTGTTGGATGCCCTGGAACTGAAGTTGCAGGCAGTTGTTACCATGTGAATGCTGCGAGTCAAAACCAAGTCCTCTGGAAGAGACACAGTGATCTCCACCATCTTTCCACCCACTAAAAATCACACGGAAATGAAGCTTTTCTAACAATGTATTTTCTCTGCAAGGCTCGTCAGTCTCCCCCACACCTAGGAACTTAACACAACCTTCAGCGTATTGCTTAGGGGCCAGGCTAAACATGAAATTACTGGCAACCCATGAAAAACATGTCCGCAGAGAGACCATAGAAATGATACATGTTTATAGAATGAGAGCTAAAGCAGGAACAATAAATCCCAGCTGCGTGTTTAACAGAGGATTAACACATCTCTCAGCCCTCATCAGAAAAGCTGCTTTCTGCGGTAGATAGTGATTAACAGGGAAACGTGCAAGTCACCAACGTGCAAAGAATGACGGAGCATGGACTGCTCAGCTCAGCTCTAAATGGGACATCTGTGCCACAACCCTGCCTCCCAAGACACAGGGATCTATGTAAAAGTTAAAACCTTCCTTTAAAAAAAAAAAAAAGAAAAGAAAAGGGGAAGTGCTGTGGGTATCGCTCTGTATAAATAAAATGCTTTTTGGCCAGTGGCCAGGCAGGAAGTACAGGCGGGACAAGAGAGAAGAGAATTCTGGGAGGTGGAAGGCTGAGGCAGGGAGACACCGCCAGCCGCTGCCATGACAAGGAAGATGTAAGGTACTGGTAAGCCACGAGCCAAGTGGCAACTTATAGACTAACAGAAATGAGTTAATTTAAGATAGAATAACTAGATACCAAGAAGCCTGCCATGGCTATACAGTTCATAGGTAATATAAGCATCTGAGTGATTATTTTATATGTGGGTTGTGGGACCGCAGGGGCTTGGCGGCACCTGGAAAGTTCTCCAACTACAAATGGCGCCCAACGTGTTGGCAAGAGTTTCCACCTAAAACCTGACTGAAAAGAAAAAAAAAAAGATTCTAAAATGGAGTTAAAAACAGCTACCTAGTTAGCGGCAGCCTGCCCGTTTGAGCTACTATGGTGGGTTCCTGGCGTGTGCCTCTGACCTGCAGTGTGGCGGGAATGAGGAGTCTACAGGCGGCACTTTACTCTGCTGCATGGTGGATTTAGCCTTTGCTAGTTTAAAAAAAAAATAGTTTTTGGGCTATGCACTGCTTTGTTAGAACTGTTTCTGATAGTTGATGGTACACATGGCTCCAGACCCAGAGCTGGTGGTAAACTGTACCACAGCCATGTTGGGAAGCTGAGGTGGGCAGAGCCAGCAGCAACAGTGGTGTTTCAGTCTGGTTTATGTTGTCTTTGGGATTTTTAATTGCAGAAAAACATTTGATCATAAAAGCTGTTGAGTTAAACAAATACGTAAATTTTAAAGGTACCTTAACTTCAAAATTTGGATATAAGGATATGTTGCTTTGGAAAAGAGTCTCTGCTTTTGTTTCCACAGAAAGCAAGAGGCTGTGGATTTGTTCCAGATTAAGATACATCAGGTTTGATTAGCAAAGACCCCCTGAAAGGTCTCCAATGACACCATGGCCCAGATGATACAACATCCAAAATGGTTTCATGACAACTGGCTCAGATGATACACCCTCACAAACTACTCTATAATCCTAAAATTTTCTTTGTCTCCCCATAAGATACAACGCCCCCCTCCAGCAGCAAGTAGTAAGAAAAACTACACCCAAATTCCCAAAATTACCAAGCTGGCTTTGGAGATGGAATTGGCTCACTCCTTCTCTAAACCCAGGCATATTGTTAAACAAAAAAAAAAAAAAAAGGTTAAGAGATTTTTGTGTCCCAAATCAGAAGAACCCTCTGATGTGGGACAGAAAAAAACAAACAATATTTTTATTTAAAACAGGTTGATTATAAATGCGATCTCTTTCTAAAGAAGAAAAGGGGATATGATATAGATATAACAGGATGAAAGGGTAGATTAAGGAACTTACTTCTAAAGAGCAACAACTTGTTTAAAATGTTTTACATTGGTATAGATTTTAGTCTATCGATACAAACTTAAAGTTAATTTTGTTATACTGTGTGTATATTTCTACTCGTGTATTATGTTTGTATAGCTCATTTTAAATTGTAATGGATAATTAAAAATAGATTAATAATTAGTCATCTATGATAATCATACTCGTAGCCATGTTAGTTAAGTCTTCTAGGTATACAAAGAGATATTTCAGATAGATAGGTAATCTTCAAATACTTCAAAGACCTACAGAATATGGCATTTTAAATATTTTTAAAATTCAGACTTTCTGGACAGTGAGACATTTCTGTTCCTGGCAACACCAATTTACTTGAGAGAGGAGAATGGGCATTGAAGACACTTCATATCTTATCTTCACCTTGGCAAAAATAGCCATTTGGGCAAGAAACTGTTCTTGCCTGGAGTGCTTGATTGACTGGACATGCAGGACCCATAGAAAGGTTGACCACTAAACTTTGCTTGACAAAATGGTCCTTCAGGTTCCTGCTTCACAGAGGAAACTGCCGGACATTCTACATCACATTGAGAGAAATGACAGAGACACTCTAGCCCTGTGGGCTGAAGACAAATGCCCCAACTTTACAAAGGAACATTAGGTGACTGTCCAGGCTGCCAGCTGTCTCTGTCTACCCTGCAAGACTCCCAAAAGTTGCTTGCATCCTTCTCCCAATTCTCAGATAATATTATATCCTTCTGAGGTCTTTGATGTGGTTGAAGACTAGATAGTTATAATTTCCTCAGTTATGATAAAAGGTAAGTTAGATATAAAACCTTAGATTCACAAATATAAGATAGATAGGATATCTTCTTTAATATTGTAATTGTAATTCTTGCTTTGTTATCTGAAATTTTGCTATATAAAAGTTAAAACCTTGCTTTTTGAAAAAAAAAAGAAAAGGGGAAGTGCTGTGGGATGTTCTGTATGCCAAATGTGTTGATCTGATTGGTTAAAATAAATAAAGTGCTGATTGGCCAGTAGCCAGACAGGAAGGATAGGGTAGGCGGGACAAGGAAGAGGAGAATTCTGGAAAGTGAAGGCTGGGGCAGAGAGATACTGCCAGCCACTGCCATGACAAGAAAGAGATAAGGTACTGGTAAGCCACGAGCCATGTGGCAAAGTATAGATTAATAGAAATGGGCTAAATATAAGAGTAAGAGCTAGACAATGGTAGGCCTGAGCTAATGGCCAAGCAGTTAAAATAATATAAATGACTGTGTGTTTATTTTACAAGTGGGTTGTTGGACTAACAGGGCTTGATGGCACCTGAAGAGAAGCTCTCCAACTACACTAAACCAATTGTAAAAATTAAAGCAGTGGAATCAGTTAATAAAATCAACAGCTCTTTGGAAACAGATAAAAAGGCATGAATTTCTCATAAACTGTGCTGGCTAGTCTTATGTCAACTTGACACACAAACTAGTGTTATCTGAAAAGAGGGAGCCTTAACTGTGAGAAGGCCTCCATAATATCCAGCTGTAGAGCGTTTTCTTAATTAGTGATTGATGAGGGAGAGCCCAGCCTATTGTGGGTGGTACCACCCCTGGGCTGGTGGTCCTGGATTCTATAAAAAGCAGGCTGAGCAAGCCACAAGGAGCAAGCCAGTAAGCAGCACCCCTCCATGGCCTCTGCATCAGCTCCTGCCTCCAGATTCCTACTCTGTTTGAGTTCCTGTCCTGATTTCCTTCAGCAATATGGAAGTGTAAGCCAAATAAACCCTTTCCTCCCCAACTTGCTCTTGGTTATGGTGTTTCATTGCAGCAACAGAAACCCTAACTAAGACATAAATCTAATCAAGAAAAGGGAAAATAAAAAGCCAAGGAAGAGGAAAGAGTGTAAGAGCCCCAGGAAGTGGATGACTATAAAACAAAACAGTGTTTTCTGGAAGCAGCAGGGTTTTTGCACATATGGAACCACAGCAATTATTAAAGCATGCACAAGACCTGAACAAGCTAGAGCCAGATCCGTGGGAGGGAGGGGGACAGGACAGGAAGTCCCGCCCCCAACTGAGGCGCTATTGGCAATTGATAGCGGCTAAGAGAGGGAGATTCCGTTTTTTCTTTTAGAGTGTGGTTGTTGGTAGGTTGCTCAGATGGACGGCCAAACCCAAGGGTAAATGAGCAGCACAAATTGGACTTGATGTGTTTAAAAACATGTGAAGACAAAAGTTGAGTGGGTAGAGAAGGGAAACATGGATCTTGGAGGAGTTGAGGGAGGAAATGAATGTCATCAAAATACATTGCAGAAAACTCTCAATTCTTTAAAAAAAAAGAAAAAAATGCATTGTTGCTCTGTTCACAGCAGGAAAATTAGTACGCTATGCATACTATGGATCACCATGAGGGGTGGGAGGAGTTATAGGTCAATTTTTTGTAGCAAGTCAGTGGACTAGAAAATTCTGGACTTTTGAATGACGCTCAAGTGTGCACACAATGGAAAATTAGCAAGTCCATAGCTCAGTAAAATGGAATATGTGCTATCAAGAATGACATGTGCGCCAGGCAGTGGTGGCACACACCTTTAATCCCAGCACTCGGGAGGCAGAACCAGTGGATCTCGGTGAGTTCGAGGCCAGCCTGGTCTCCAAAGCGAGTTCCAAGAAAGGAACCCTGTCTCGAAAAACAAACAAACAAACAAACAAACAAAAAAGAATGACATGTGCTGTTACATGGATGAATGACATGTGTTATTACCCAGATGAGCTGTGGAAGCATTATTCTAAGTGAAACAAGTCAGACACTAAAAAACAAATTTATATAACTCCTCTTATATGAAATTCCTACAATGAGTTTCTAGAAATAAAAGATGAAACTAGATATCTATTCCAGTGATCCTCAACCTATGGGTCCTGACCCTTTTGGGTCAGTCCGTAACAATGACAATACATCCTGCATGTCAGATATTTACATTATGATTCATAACAGTAGCAAAATTACAGTTATGAAGTAGCAACGAAACAATTTTATGGTTGAGGGTCACCATAACGTGAGGGACTGTATTAAAGGGCCACAGTGTTAGGAAGGGTGAGGGCCACCGGGCTAAAGCTTTGCACAACAAAGCAACTCCACATGGTTGAAAGAACTTAAGACACGATAGTCAGAAAGTAGGCAATACATTTCAAGATCTAGATATGAGCAAAGACTTTCTGAACCAGACTCCCAGGTACCTGGAAATGGGGCCGATTGTCAACAAATGAGACGTACACCCCTGATAAAATTAAAAATCTATTCAGGAAAGGAAACGGTTAATTGAGTGAAGCTGTTTGAATGGGGAAAAAAATCTTTACTGGCTGCACATCTGATAGATACCTAGAATACACAAAGAACTCAAAGAGCTGAGCAACAAGAAAATAATCCAATTGAAAAGTGGGCCCGGTTGCTGAATTCAGAGTTCTCAAAAGAGGAAACGCAAATGCCCAATACATATTTTAAAATTTGTTCCACAACCATGCATTTCCGTCATTCACCAAGAAAACATGGTAACAAATGCTGGAGGGTGTGGGGGGAAAGAGGAACACTTCCTCCTGCCAACGGGATGTAAAGTGGCATAGCCGTTGGGGAGATCCGTGCAGAAGGCCCTTAATAAACTAAACTGGGGTTTTCAAATGACTGGTACCACTCCATCAGTCTAACCAAAGAACTATACACCCCACCAGAGACACTTCTCATCCATGTTCACTGTTCACTGCTGCTCCTGTCATGGTAGCAAGGAAATAAAGCCAGCCTGGCTGTCCATCAAACGATGAATGGATAATGGAAATGTGGTCTGTATGTGCAATGGGATTTTATCCAACCATGAAGAAAAATGAAATCATGCAATCTACAGGAAAATGGATGGAACTGCAAAACATCCTATTCAGTGAGGCCACTCGGGTTCAGAAAGATAACCAATCACCCTGTGGTCTATCTCTCCTACAGATCTATCTCTAGCTTCTATTTTTATATGTGTGTGTCTATGTGGGAGTGAGGGGCGCAGATGCCCAGAAACTTTGGGGGAGGAAATTACTTTCAACAGAAAATTGCCCTATAATTCAATCATTTTCCTCTGCAGTGTGTTTAAAACTGAAAGAGTCATGATTGGATTAGGATCTGACCACTTGTGAGAAACTTGGAATCCTTGATTGCGTTCTGTGGAGACTGTGGTTCACACTGGCTTGTTCACACTCGCTTCCAGAAGCACTTCTGATTAGCCACGCGACTGGAAAGTGCTAGTGTTCTGTTTGTGCACGTCTACACGGTTAACCTTCCCCTTTGAGTCTTGTGTTCCTGCCTTTTGTCTTTCCTTAGTTCTCTTTACACACATCTAAATCAAATACAAATTTAAGAAAATCAAGTTAAAAATTTTTCTCCTTTAAGAATAAAGGCTTTAGGTTAAGCAAAATATATATAAATAATACACATCCAAATTCCATATATGTGTGTATTTACCCTAATAAAAAATTATACATGTGATTTTATTATATAATATACTACATACGTTTATGGTATGTAATATATTTCAATCATGTGTATGGTTTTTACTAAGGTTGTAAGACAGAAAATGACAGCTATGCATGCTTGTCAGAGGTCTTATATATTTGATACCCTTTTCATGACGAAATCACAGAAGAGCACAACCCTAAGATTGATTGCATTCCGACTCTGGGTTAGCTCACTCTGCATGTAACAGGAAATGTGCTGATTTGTTAAGTCTCACCAGGAGAGAGAAAAGTCATGTCGTACATTTAAAGGGTGATTGGAAGCGTGTGCTGGCCCTTCCAAAAGTACTAAAGCCACAAGGTTTTAAAGAAAGAGGTTCTTGTTTGCACTCACTTAACACCGGCTAAGGGTCTTCTCATCTTGGCTCCAACTTGTATTCTGTTTATAATATTGATTTCAGAGAATGATGCATTTTAAGAATTTTCATACAAGGTCAAATATATCACCAAAACTCCTCAAAGTTGAGGGCTAAACACAGAAAGAAGAGAACTGTAACCATCCTGGCAGGAGCAGAGACATTCTGAAGGGTCACACCTGTACCCCTCCCTTCTGCCGCCATACTATTGAGGACCCCCAGAGAATTAAATTTTCCCTCGGCATCTCAGGCTAGGATAAGGAAAGGCATGAAGGCCTGGCAACAACCAGGGGAGGGAGGCACTTGCTGCCCTGGAGAGATTTCACACAGTTCGGAGAGCACCTCAGATCGCCCTGCAGGACAGATCCTGAGCTGAGGCGGGAGGAGTCAGAGAGGGTGAGAACCAGGCGGAACTGCCGGATGAAGTCTACCCCTTGCCGGCTCTTTAAACCACTCGGGTTGGAGATTTAGCTCAGTGGTAGAGTGCTCGCCTAGCAAGCGCAAGGCCCTGGGTTTGATCCTCAGCTCAAAATAAATAAATAAATAAAAATAAAAATAAACCGAAACCCCATGGCCGAAGTTCTGCAGAAACAGTAGCTCCTCTTCCCGGTGTGGCCACTTTGCATATGTACGTTCCTCTGCTTGTCACCATCTGTCATTGGTGTGTGGGGGTGGGGGAGAGCAGGCAAAAAGCAGCCTGTTGGGGCTTCCAGCGCCCAAGGCTCTTCGCCTAAAACTCCAGTCTCAAAGTTACAAATGGGGCATAGCTTTATCTTGGTGGAAACAAGTAGCAGCGATCAAATAACGTGGCCTGACTGATGGCATTGCATCCTCACTCTCTGCTGTCTTCTGAGAACTCTAGCTAAGCCTCAGGATGCTGTGCAGACAACGGCCTCTTCTGCCGGCACACTCTGACCGAGTCTGAATCATAGAAACGATGTGACACATGACAGCTAAATTCTCTACGTGGGGATAGAAATGTACATTTAAGTGGACAATCTGAATTTTATGGCCCACCTAGGGAGCTGTTAATAAGGCGCAATAAGCAAGTTACCAGAATGAACTAGTTCAGGGAGCATCCTGCTTCTCAACACATGATCACATTCACAGAATGTGCCTTCATTTTGTATCGATCCGGTCCCCTGCCTTGGTTCTGACTCCTTCCTGCTGCTTTCTCGGAGATGCAGAGAGAACAAATCGATCCTGGGAGGCTTGAAGAAGTTCTGTTTTATTTTAAAGTGATCGATGGCAACAATTTTCATCTTTGTTACTCTCTCGTTATGAGCTGGCAAGCTTCAGAAAGTTTTCCAGAAGAGAAATGGCAGGTAAATGGAAACATAAGGTTCCTACCTCACCCGCAGGAGGTTGGAGGAGATACTTGGATCATGCCAGGAACATTCAAAATACATCCAGAAAGATGCTGTATGCATTCGCAAGGAAAACGATTTATAATGATGTTAGAACCAAAGATATATCTTTCATGTCAGGCATATATTGAGAAAGTGAGATTAGATCATGAGTTCTAAATGCAAATAACTGTTTCTCCTACCTTTTCTGGGAAACCTGGTCACTGTCTCCTGTTCTCGGGAGATGTGTGTTCTGATCGTATTTTCCATTAAGGAAGGTAGAGTGGAGCCTCTGTGGGGGCATTGGACATCTGATGTACTTTGCATTTCCTACAGTTTCTCCTAGTTTTGTCCAGATGGGTAAATGTGTGTTTTGGTATTTGCTGGTGATTCTAATTCCATATCATGTGATGAACATTATTTAGATGTTTATAATAAACTGAATGTTGGTGTTGCCCTTCCCAACAAAATTCTTATGTCAAAATCCCATGCCCAGTCAGTGATATTAGATGATGAAGTCTTATGAATGACAGGAAATGAGGTCATGGGGCAGAAGCCACTGTGAGTGGGATCAGTGTTTTTATGAAAGAGACTTCAAAGAGTTTCCTCGATCTTTGTACTGTGTGAGGTACAAGGAGATAGCCAAACGGGTGCCTCACAAAACCCTGGTATCCATAAACCCTCAGTTCAAATTTTCCATATCAAGAACTAAGAACTTTTTGTGTTTTGTATGCCACCCAGCCTACAGTAATGTGTTACAGTAGTCCAGAATGACTAAGGAAATATTTAGGTAAGTATCTTCACTCTTTAATCCAGGGCAGGGAAATGGCGACCTCACATGAAACTGAGGGTTTGCTATTGGGGAATTAGGTGTTAACTTTCATATTTCAGTATCTTCTGACACCAATTTAAGCCTCTTACTAGTGACAAAAGATGGCTCTGTCTACCACTGCCATAAGTCAGACAGCAGTAGGGGGTTTTGCTCTCTGCAGTATTGAATCACAACACCTTGTTATGTATTTACAAACACAAATCTCTTTTCTTTTTCTATTTTATAAAACTAGACCTTGGAATCTGGGTGTACTGGTGTATGCTTTAATCCCAGCACTCAAGAGGCAGAGGCAGGATCTATGAGAGTTCAAAGTCAGCCTAGTCTATGGAGCAAGTTTCAGGATAGCAAAGGCTACACAGAGAAGCCCTGTCTCAAAAACCCCAAAAACAAAACCAAACAAAAAACTAGACCCTGGAAATTAATTAAAATGACTATATATATATATATATGGGTGGGTTTGAATGCAATGTTCCTTTATCTAGTGATAAAAGAAAACCTTCCGATAAATTTAAGTAGAATTCATTTGAGCACAGTTAAGAAATCGAGAGATGTCAGAACCAGATGTCTGAAAGTTTTATGCTGCCATGTGGGCAGTCCAGGGACCAGAGGAAGTAAAACACAGAGACAGCATGCTGGGTTACAGAGAGGCGTTGATTCCATTCGGGTTGGGAGCGGTCTGAGCAGCTGGCTTCCTGGGACTGCCTTGAATAAGACTATCTGTTCGCAAAGGTACTCTTACACCAAGTTCCAGCTCATTTATACACTACTTCAGCTGCTGCTCCCTACATAGAACTTTGGAGTCGGGAGACAGACTTCTGTCAACAGCCTCCTACCTAGTGAACTGCATGGGACTTGCTAATCATGAATTGTGTCACAGGGTGTAAACACATGTGAACAGATGTAGTTTACTCTTGGGTACCACAAAGAGGTTAGACATCTTCTCTTTTTAAGATTTTTTATTATTTTCAATTATGTGTAGGTGCAGGTATGTGCACATAGGTCTGTGGAGGCCAGAGGCACCAGATTCCCTGGAGCTGGAATTACAGATGGTTGTGAGCTACCATGTAGGTGCTGGGAACTGAACTTGGATCCTCTGGAAGTGCAGCAAGTGTTCTTAATGACTAAGTTGCTACTCTGGCATGGTAGACATCTTTGCTGAGATGGAAATTCCATGTTAAGTTTTCTTTATTCTCTGTGTCCAAGTACTACTAATTGTAGCTGTGAAAATGGGGGCGGGGTCATAGCTGGTGGGATTGGTGACAGTCGTCTTTACTTTGTCACCAGGGCCAGGAGTATTTTGCTGTTGGAAAGGGTAAAAGCCTCCAAGAATGGTTCTTCTCAAGCTTGTGACAGGCAGTCTGGTCTCCTTGGAGAGAAAAGGGCACTCTATACGGAATAGGATGAAAGACATTCAAAGTGATCCCAACTCAAGATAGAAGGATGGACATCTCAAAGATGGAGGAAGTTCCCACTATCCATCATACCTCCAGGGCTCTGCATCAGTTGTATGGCTTTGTCACCAAAGGTGACTGAGACTTCCAGATGGAAAGCTTGGGCCAAAGGAATGGATCTGAGGATGAAGACATGAGGAGAACTTCTGTCACAGATGGCCAAGGACACTGTGAGAGAATGCTTCAGTCAACTTCACTCGGCCGTCAAGTGACCCAATAGAACACTGGTCTCAGCTCCCCCGCCCCCTCAGTCCCGGGGGGCAGAGCAGGATCAGGCCTTAACTAGTGCTCACTATTCAACAACACTTCTTTGATTTAGCCCTGTCATCCATGCAGGAGCTGTTTTTAAGACGTACATGACTTTGGAAGGGATAACACATTCATTCTCTCTGCAATATACTTCTAGAGCATACAGGCCACTCCCAGGGATGAGGCCCCGTACTGGTTGTCCAATGCAGAGTGGTCAGCATTAAGACCATATATGCACAAGGCCCTGGGTTCGATCCTCAGCTCAAAGGAAAAAAAAGACCATATGTAAACAAGCAGCAGAAATGGATTTAACAGGATATATATATATATATATTGTGTGTGTGTGTGTGTGTGTGTGTGTGTGTGTAACAAATATAAAAAAGAGGCTATCAACTTGAGAGTGGGGAGTCATGGGAGGAATTTGATGGATGGTTGCTGGGAAGGAGCAGAGAGAGAAAATGGAGAGGGGAAGTGATGTAACCCTATTTTAATGTAAAACATCATAAATTTTATGTGATCACTTTTACAAAGAATTTCAGTTACACATGCAACTGTTTTAACACTACTCCATGCATTGTTTCACTCTCCCAGGACATGTGTGGGAAGGTTTCCACAACTGCCCCCCTTCTACAGATGTATGGAAGGGGCACAGGCCTGGAGCTGGGGCATCTCTTTGGGTAGTAAGGCAGATTATATTTGAAGTGTTTTTGCAGCATGCAGCTGTTAACATCTATTATCTAAGCATTTGGTCACCCTGAGAGAATCGAGGGGTCACAGGGACCAATTAGCTGGAGCTCAGAAGTCACATTCATTATGGCGGCAGAGGCCATGCTCGGTCCTGTTAAGCAGAAGCACCTTTACCCTGTAACCGTGTCCATTCCGCCTTTCTCCCCTCAACCTGACTTCACTTTCACACTTTAGAACTGCAAAACACAAAGTGACATAGTGCCTATAGATTTTCAGTCTCTTTTTTAAAAATTGCTAAATAGCCAGGTGGTGGTGGCACACGCCTTTAATCCCAGTACTGGATCTCTGTGAGTTTGAGGCCAGCCTGGTCTACAGAGCAAGATCCAGGAAAGGTGCAAAGCTACACAGAGAAACTCTGTCTGGAAAAAACAAAACCAAAAAATGGCTAAAAAGTGACATCTATTTCTTCAAAATTAATATTAAATCTTAGCTCAATATTTGGGAAGAGAGGGTATAAGATAGACGCTGATATTTTTAGAGTGGTATGCCTGTCCACTTCCTGTTCATATCTGTGGAAAGGCCAACCGAATGTCAACACTGGAGATTCTGTAGAGCAGCCTGGAGCAGTGGGTGAACATCAGGAACAGAACCAAGAAGAGGGGCTCAAAGTTAGATTGTGTGTGTGTCTGTCCGTATGCACCATATTGCATGCAGCTTTATTATCAGGAATTGGTACATTATTATGTAGTTTTATTACCAGCAATTGGTTCCTATAATTATGGAGGTTAAAGAGACCCAGAAGAGCCGATGGTCTAATTCAAGCCTGAGGTGCTAAAATTCCAACTATGTAAATTCTAATTAAAGTTCACACTCAAAGGCAGAAAGCTGATGGCCCAATTTTAATATAGTCTGTCAGGGAAAGCAAAATTTTCCTTATTTTAGGATTTTGCTTTAATTCAGTTCTTCAACAGCTTGGATGGAATCCCCTCATACTGAAGAAGGCATTCTGCCTCACTGAGTCTTTCAGTTCCAGAAACCTTCCCAGGGGCTGGAGAGATGGCTCAGCAGTTAGAGCACTGGCAGCTCCTGCAGAGGACTGGGTTCGGTTCATAGCACCCATATAGTGGCTCACAACCATCTGGAACTCCAGTTCCAGGGGGATCTGATGCCCTCTTCTGGCTTCTGCTGGATAGCATATACAGACATGGTACACAGGCATAGATGCAGGCAGATCCTCATACACACAAAATAAAAATAAATAAATACATCTAAGACACATTTTACCTACATGCAATATTAAACACACATAATTATTTTTTTTAAAGGCATGTCTCACAGACTCAGTAAAGTTGACACAAATTGAAGCATTCCGTCACCAGTTTCCTCTGCATCCCTGGGACAGACTTTGGTGGCCCTTGTGCACTGCGCCTTCTGGTATTCACACCCTACATGGGCCCCTGTAGGACCGACCACTACCTACATTTGGCCAACAAGACATTAGCATGTGTGGCAAATGGAAAGATGCTCCATGCACTTGCATGCAGGTGCCTGTACTCTCAGAATTTGCCATTTTGAAAACCAGGACCATGCTTTCCAGGAAGCCCAAGTCGCCTCCTGGAGGCATGCACATGGAGAACTGAGACACCTGGGCAGGAGGCCAAGCTGAGTTCTTGGCGAGTGGCCTGTGCCAGATCCCGGCCATGTGGATGAAACAGCTTTAAACCTTCTGGGTATCCCATAGTCCCACTTGAAAGTGTCACACAGAAGGACCTGCCCATCACAAAAACAAATAGCCAACTGTTGTTATAAGCTGATGCATCTTAGAGTGTTTTATACCTCAGTAGGTAACTGAAGCAAGCCCCTTGCATTCTGCTTGTCTGTCCAGACACTCCACTTCCTCCTGGGATACTATCATAATCCTGCACATGACACTCTGTGTTCAACCACTCTGGTGTACACTCACCAAAGAAATCTTTCTAAAAACCACCAATGGCTCCCCGGGAGCAGACCCAGCAGAGAAAGCCTCCTTTACAACCTGGACTGTAAATATTATGCTAACCTAGGCCTGATTCATCCGTCCAGGTCAGTCTACAGCATCGTTCTCTGGGTGCCAATCACAGTGAATTCTGCTCTGCTTTGCCAAGGGCCAAGTTCTCTTGAATTGCCATGCCCATGTTCTCCTTACCCTGCGACTTCTTTTCGACCCTGGGGACCCTTCAGCACTCTGTCTTTCGCTGCCACGGTGCTTACCTCCTGCAGTGAATGTGTCCATTTTCTTACCTCCTTCCTTGAGAGAGTCTAGATTGCTTGGGGACACAGAATAGTTCTGAATCCAGTGTATGGCGCCCAGCCCATTCATGTGCTCAGGATGTGTCTCCTCAATGGATCTTGTTTACTCCTCTGTCATTGCTCCGGTATGACGTTTTAACTTTTGCCCAGAACAGATGGGAAAACTATTGTTTAAAGACTGATTCGACCAAGTGTGACCTAGTGAGGCAGAACCACTGTGACCAAAGAAATTCCCTACAAAAACCTCTTCAAGAAGGAGGGAGGTGTTTGGGAGCACTGTTTCTGAGAGCTGGTTCCAATGTTTCTGGGTCCACTGCGAGACAGTGATCTTTGTGGTGGTAAGGTATCCTGGCTGGTTTTATGTCAACTTGACACAAGCCAGAGTCATCTGAAAAGGAGGGAGCCTCCATTGAGAAAATGGCTGGCTGTAGGGCATTTTTTTAATTAATAATTGATAGAGGAGGGCCCAGCTACCGTGGGTAGTGCCATCCTCAGGCAGGTAGTCCTGGGTTGTATACAAAAGCAGGCTGAGCAAGCCAGTAAGCAGCACTCCTCCATGGCCTCTGCATCAGCTCCTGCCTGCAGGTTCCTGCCCTGTGTGGTGACTTCCCTTAGTGATGGACTGTTGATACCTGGAAGTATAAGCTAAAATAAACCCTTTACTCCCCAAGTCGCTTTGGTCATGGTATTTCCTCTCAGCAACAGTAACTCTAAGTAGGCCATAGGGTCTTATTGTTACTATTGTTTTGGTTTTGTTGGAAGGAAACATTGATGCTTGATGATTGATTGATGGAGGCTAATGACCTACTTTGCCAGCTTGTATAAAATCGTCCCATCTCATCTCCATCCTTGCTTCATTTTATGTATCCCCAGCTCACCTTTCTCTTCAGCCATTGCTGTGGTACTAGCTTCATGCACGTGTGGACAGACCACATTGCCCTCTGTTGTCTTCTGTCTCTAGGCATCTCAACTGCCCCTAGCTGGGCCGATGGAGTCCAGATACAATCATAGCACATGTCTAACCCTAGAACCAAATTGGAGAAACCTAAAGGGACAGGAGTGGTGGGTGAATGCTGCAGTCCTCTATGACTTAAATGAATATTCCAAAGCACATTCAATGAAGTTGCCATTATTACACAGAGCTTGAGTCCCATTAACAACAATGCCCCTTAAGGTGAGATTTCCCTCCTTTACTGTCTATACCTTCCACTTACCTAATCCCACTTTGAGGACTCTACTCTGGAACAATTCTACTTAAGTTATTGTCATGGGTTGATTCAGTGATCAACCAAGTTAGACACTCCATAACTTTTTTTTTTCTTAGCATTTGTGGTGATTTGAACTAAAATGAACCTTGTAGGCTCATATGTTTGAATACTCTCAATCCCCAGTTGGTGGAACTGTTTGGAAAGGATTAGGAGGTGTGGCTTTGTTGGAGGAGGTGTGGCCTTGTTAGAGGAGGCATGTCCTTAAGGCAGGCTTTGAGGTTTCAAAAGACTTGCACCATGTCTAGTATGTCTGTTTGCTCTCCATTTGCTTGGTTTGAGACATGAGCTCTCAGCTGCATTACCAGCCAATATGCCTGCTGCTTGCTGCTGCCATGATGGACTCTAACCCTCTGGAACCAGAAGCCCAATTAAACACTTCATAAGTTTTTTGCTTTTGTTGTGGTGTTTTATCATAGCAATAGAAAAGTTAACTAAGATATATCTCTTTGCTATATCTCTGATAGATTTTATGTATCTTTGTTTTGGTATTCTGGAATATAAACAGAACAGGAGGTTAGGTAGCCTGCCTTAATTTAGTGACACATTACCAGTATTTTGCATAATGCTTACCACTTGGTACTCAATAAATATTTACTTTTTAAAAATTTTATATGTTTTTATTTCATGTGTATTAGTGTTATGTCTGTCTGTATGTATGTATACCACATATGTTCAGTGTCCACGGAGGTCAGAAGAGGGCATCAGATCCCTCGGAACTGGAATTACAGATGGTTATGAGACACCATGTATGTGTTGGAACTCAAACTCAGGTCCTCCACAAGATCAATCAGTGTGCTTAACCACAGAGTAAACTCTCCAGCCCATCGATAAACACTTCTTAATTGGTCTGTATGAATGTGAGTCAGGCAAACTTACCACAAGACTTTGCTGGGGACTGGAGTTCAGTGAATATATCTACAGCTAGGTGGGTTATCCTGCCACCTTAAGAATGTAGTCTCTTGTAGAATGCCGGTCTCTCCTCACAACAGACAGAAGTACCAATGTTCCATGCCACAGCTCAGACATAGCTGCCCTGCCCCACGTCTGGCCCACTTAATTAGTGTCACAAAAGACAAGAAACTTGGGATCAGCTGTCCTGAACCAAACTTAGCCAATGGGCATCAGCTGCCCGTATTTGTAAGAAGGCGTGACTGGTCCCTAGCTGAGCCTCCAGCCTCTTGTTTACAGTGGAGTTGAGCAGGGGTCCACAGTGCCTGGACAGTTGGGTTGGTTTCCAAAGCATTTGAAAGAGAAGTTTCGGGGGTGGGGGGTTGGGGGGGAGGGAGGAATGATGCCAATCAGGACAGCGGGGCTCTGAGTGGGGATATTTAGAGAGTTAAGAACAGTGAGAACAGTGAGAGCATTTCAGAACCCAACAGACGGGGGCAGAGGGGATGCCTCTGAACCTTTCCCCCACTATCCAGCTGAGTGACTGAGTCCTAGTTTATACAGTATCAAAAGGGCACGAAACAGGTGGGATCCGCTAGCTTCAAACACAAGTGTGGGGAGCTGAAATACACAATACAGAAAATGGCCGTGGCTCGTAGCCTAAGAAGGAACAGCAGATTGTGGATGAAAAGGGCATATTACTGTGGGACGCGTGGTCACTAGTCACGCTGGGTCACTCTTTGCAAACTATCTCGGGGAATGCTATAAAGTTTTTTCTCTGTGAATTGCATTTAAAATTATTATTGATTATGCGTGCACGTTTGATGTACAGTGTGAGCCCACGTGCCGTGGCGTGCCCTTGGAGGTCAGAGGACACTTCGTGAAGCTGGTTCTCTCCTTCCACAAATTTAAGGTCACCAGGCTTGTGCAGCAGGCGCCTTTCCATCCACCAAGCATCTCTCAGGCCCTGTGAATTGCAGATTTTAACACCCTGTTTAGAGAGACTTCTGAGCAGGTCACAAAATGCTGCCTCTTTAAGGGTACTTAAAATCATTTAGAAAGAAAATGTCAGAAAATTGCCTGGAGAGCTTGCTAAAAAAATGCAAATTTCGGAATATCATCTCAGCAGCTCCCAGATAAGTAGAGAATGAGCCCGACAACCCAACTCCCCGGGCCTTTTGATGCAGGCTGCTCAGTGCTCAGCCGAGGAACACTGATTAATATGCAGCGTGACTTCGCCACACAAGAGCTTTTCAAATGCACTGACATTTAAGAGGCGTACAGCAGTAAACAACTCTATATTCTGTCGTCCCTGGAACACCATCACTGTCATCATCAGCCCAGTGACAAAGTTTAACATTCACCACTCACACCGAGCACTTCATTGATATGCTGAAACACACACAGAAGAAGGGCTTCCTTGTGTTTCTGCTGTGATCAACTGAGAATAAATATCTGTAACTCTCCAGCCCTTCCCCCCGCCCCCAAGCCTCTCTAGAAGGCCTTGGAGGTTAGGTATGAACAAACACACCTAAACAGATCAGGTAAAAGTCATTAAGGATATCTCCAGAAAGTTTTTTCTTATGCTTTGAACTCTGAACCCAGGAAATTCTAAGAAGGTAAAGATTCTTGTGAGCTGAAGAGATGGCTCTGCCCTTATGAGCACTTGCTGCTGTCTCAAAGGACCGGGGTTCAATTCCCTGTACCCACATAGAGGACTGTGTGTCACAATCACGTACAACGATACTACATCATCTTCTTCTTCTTCCTGTCTGACAACTCATGGAACAAGACTTATTCTTTACTACTGAAACCAAAGGAAAGTATATCTTCTCTTCTCTGTGCATAGAATATCTGTGGCTCGACACAGCCTGTTCTTCTAGAAGGTTCCATTGCCTGATCCAAGGTCAACGATGCTTGGCTTCACCCTCCAGCCAAGGATGCGGTCACCCATCGGTGTCTTCCCCAAGGTGGTACTGCACAGTGTGTGCTGCTTGGTGCAAAGAGGGATGATGGTCAGGGATGTCTGTGTTATGGTGACATCACCCTAGATGGTATGTGCTCTGTCTATGGATGTACATGACTAGAAGCCCTCATCACTTTTAGAAGGGTAGAGGCCAGACAGTGGTGGCACATGCCTTTAGTCCCAGCACTCAGGCACTGTAGTATTCCCTCAGGCTCTTCTGCCTGGGCCTGCAGGTTCTGGCTGCCTTGACCCCGGCCCTGACCCCTGCCAGGCTTCCTCCTCTGCAGGGAACAGCTTGGTGTGGGTCTCCTTCACAAAGTGGAGCCCCCCTGTGTCCCTGCTATGCAGGCCCCAGGTGCTGCTGTCCTCTGTGGATGATCCTCTCTTTCCCACTTCACTTAGACCTGAGAGCAGTTAGTCTGGGGCTCAGCTATTTGGGGACTCAGGCATTCCTTCCTTCCTCACAGCCGTGGCCACCACCACATGCTGCTGGCCCAGTACCATTGCAAGCTACCTCAATACTGATCACTCTTCACCTCCTTCATCCTGTGGCCCAGACCGAGCCAACATCACCAGGGTCCATTGAGGCACTCTCCACTCACATTAACATTTTATGGGACTTATCAATGTCATATATTGTCCAAGCTTTTTTACTGTGGCTTGGTATAAGTCAGGGTTCTCTAAAGGAACAGAGCTGATAGAATCTGGCTTGTGGAAGCCTGAAGGATCCCTGGGCAGCTGCTGGTCTTCAGTCTACCTTGGAATCCAGAAGACAGATGCTGATTCTAAGGTGGGCAAAGGAATGTCTCAGTGACAGTATAGATGAATTCACCAGCAAGAGTGTGGGCAAAGCAGGCAAAAAACAGCCCTTTTTATGTGGGCTGCCACCAGATGATGTCACCTAGATTGAGGGTTCATCTTACTTCACATAATCTAAGCAAGAAAATCTCTCACAGGAATGCACAGTGGCTTGCATTTTATCCAGATGCAATCATGTTAACTCAGATTAGTAGTGCCTGAGCTGGAGAGCTGGCTCAGTCACTAAAAAAAAAAAAAAAAAAAAACCAAAACACGAGCCCACATCAAAATATCAAGATTAACCATCATAAGCAATAGACCATCTTTTCCATTTTCCATTTCTGAAACTACATGGGTTCCTTCCCCTTTGTGCTTTTTTTGTCTTTATTAAGTAACACTATACTAACCATTCCAAGTTACAACCAATTAGTTCATAGGAAATATTGAATAGTATGGATGGAATTGCTTCCATTGTGTGCTGGGAGGGTATAGTTCCTGAGTTGCCATCTTAATTCTCTCTATGCTGTCACTCCCATTATCAAGACTGCTTTATTCTTAGGCACTCTAACTGTATTAGCCCTTGGGGTTTTTGTTATATACCTGTTTATTTTTTGTTTCAATAACAACAACAACAACAAAAAAATGGAACACCCCAATGTTGTCTTTAAAATTACCTTATTTTCTTTCAATCTCAAGATTTTCATCCAGCTGAAGTTAATTTTGAGTTGTGTGTAAAACACAGCAACAACGCCACCTTTTACACACAAGTAACAAGTACCCCGGTGTACCATGCCTTGTCCCTACCCCACCTCTGCCCGGCCCTGCGTCTTCCTCACAGGTGTCTACACAGATGGTTCTGGTTTTTGCTTCCCTCCTTCTTGCTTCTCACTTCCTGCTTCACTGCAGCTGTGGTTTATGGAGAACGAGCCCCATGAGTTGTCTCTAAAGTTTTAAAAATGATCATTTTCACGATGTGTCCATGTGTGTCTCTTGGCGGGTGCATGCATGTGTAAGCAGGAGTCTGCAGGAGTTAGAGGTTTCTGATTCCTCTGAAGCTGGAGTGACAGACGTGTGTGGGCTACTTAATGTGGGTGCTAGGACCTGAGCTCTGGTCCTCTGAAAGAGCGGTGTGAACTCTTAACCACTCACTCTCCCGCCCTCCTCCTGACCTCTTGTTTGAGAATTTCTTGGCTGTTCCCATTCCATTTCTTTCTTCCCACATATTTTATAATCAGCTTATACTTTGAGGTTTTTATTGGCTATGTTTCAAATTTATAGATCTATTTGAATGAAACCGATGTTTTTATGGTATTGACTCTTTCTTCGACGAACAAAGCATATTTTTTTATTTATGTGGGACACCATTACTGCCTTTAAATACAGTCCTACCTGTAACTACACAATGGTCCTACACAGTTTTCAAGAAATTCTTTTCATTATCATTTAAAAAACATTTTTAGCTATAATAAACTGCATCATTGTTGTGGTTTGAATGAGAATGGCCTTCCTAGGCCCTTATGTCTGAACTGTTTGGTGGAACTATTTGGGAAGGGTGGGGAGGTGTGGCCTCCTGTGTGTCTCTATGCCTCCTGCTTGCTGTTAGGAATGCCACCAAGCTATCATTCCACCATCCGGACTCTAACCCTCTGGAACCATAAGCCCAATTAAACATTTTGTTTTGTAAGTTCCCTAGGTCATAGTGTTTTATCACAGCAACAGAAAAATAATTAATACAACCTGTGGGAAATAAGATTTTCTAGAAGTCTCTACTTTATGACAATTTAGCATGTGGATATATTAGATATCTTTTTAAGCTCCCTTATGAAATCTAGTAATAACTTATAGTCATTATGGATTTTCTGTGTATCAATATCCTCTAAGAATAGTAAATGCTTTCTAACTTTTTTATATATGTCATTTTTTAAAAAGATTTATTTAGTTATGTATTTTATGTTTATTGGTATTTTGTCTGCATGTATGTCTGCCTACCCAAATAAGGCATTGGATTCCATTACAGATGGTTGTGAGCCACTATGTGAATGCCAGGAATTGAACTCAGGACCTCTGGAAGAGCAGCCAGCACCTTACCTGAGCCATCTCTTCAGCCCCCTTTCTAACTTTCGGAGAAGCCACTTCTTCTGGTAGATAGTAACTAACAATTGGCCAGGGTTCACGGAGTGAGAGAGCACTCAGCCCTAAATGGGATGTCTATATTCCTCCTCTTCCTCCTAAGGCTCGGGAATCATTGTCGAAGGAGGCACAGAAAGACTGTGAGAGGTGGTGGCTGACTACAAGGAAACTACTTTCTGGGCACATCTGGGCAGCTGTGTACATGAGCTCACAGCAGCTGTAACAGCATGCACAAGACCTGTGCAAGCTCAAGCCAGACACATTCTACATGGCAAGGGGAGATGGACACAAAGTCCCACCCACAACGAAGAGCTATGGGCAAGTGATAGCTGCCAGGAGAGGACGGTGTAGTCAGTGGTAGTTTGACCATGCTCAGTGGAAAGCCACAAAGCCAAGAGTAGATGGGCAACAGAAAATGTGCTTGATATGAACACGAAGTTGAGTGGGTAGAGAGGGGTGGGTGGATCTGAGAGGAGCTGGAGAAGGAGGTGAAGGCACTCAAAAAACACTGTACAGAATTCTCAGAGAACTGATATGAAAAAGGAGAGAAAGAATGTGTGTGTCTTTAATTACTTTCCTTGGACTGTCAATTCGTCATTGAAAAGACAGCAATGGCCTTAACTTGTTCCTAGTTATAAATGAAAAGGCTTCTAAAATTTTAGCAGCATTACTATTAGTGATTGTGTTTAGAAATGATTTTTAGACTGAAGTTTTGTTTTTATTTCTTATGCAAATGCTCCAATACTTTCTTATGGAGGGTGCTGAGATTTCCCGAGCAAGTTTACTGAAGCCTTTGGTGAGAAGACTGATTTTTCTCTTAATGGATTGATTTGCAGAGCTATGTAATGTCCTCTGTCTTTAAAGCAACACTTAAGTTTCTAGGGTGACCCTAAAATGAGAACACGTATGCGTGTATAATTTTATCTTCCATTTATTTGTGTAGAACACGGGGCACATGTAGAGATGAGATGATCACTAATAGCCGATTCTCTCCTTCCTTTCTTCCTCCATATGGGGATCAAACTCAGGTTGTCAGGCTTGGCAGCAATGACATTATCCACTGAGTTATCTTGCCAGACGAGACACACTCACTCACACACACACACACACACACACACACACACACACACACACACATTGCTGGATTCAATTCGATTTGTCTATTGCTTGCCTTTCTCTTTCATAAATGAGGCTAGCATTCCATTTTCCTTGTTCAGAATCTGTGAGAACTTTCTTGCAACATTATAAAATGTGTTATGAGGAGGAACCTGTCCATGGACTGGAGGGAGCTGTCTCTTGCGTTCATGGTACAACTTCCTGTTCAAGCCTCATGATTCAGCTCCAGAATGAGATCTAGGTGTCTTATCTTGTCTGCATCTACCATCTAAGGTAAGAGAGCCCCAAGGAGGTTTTACAACTGTCCTAAGATGAAGTTTGATTCCTGGGATCCACATGGTGGAAGGAGAGGTCAGGTTGTCCTCTGACCTTCACGTGTGCGCTGTGGCAACATACCTATGCACAACGGTGAATGTCTTAGAAAGGAGAGACAAGATGCAGTTAGAGCACAGAACATCCCTCCTGGCTAGGGGAAGGAAACTTAAGCAAGCTAGTGTTTAAGCAAGCTTAACTTAAGCAAGCTCCTGACCTGCCATACCAAAGGCACTAGAGCTAGATTGGTACCCAGGACAGTAACAACAAAGCTGTTGCCAGGCTGTGCTTCCATCCATGCATCCAGTTCGTCACACACACTCCTCTGTGAGGGAGATGCTATTGCTGTCCCCATTTTCCAAATGAAACATGGGAAGTTGCTGTGTGAGCTTCCCTAGGGAGCCGTGAGATTTTTCTGTCACCCTACATGGTGCGCCTATGTCAGAGCAAAGACATTTTTCTGCCCACGTCTGACCTGGTGAGATAAAGAAGGACAGGGTTTCTTACAAGAACTTGGGTGAGGGGGTATTACAGGAACATGGGTGACTCAAAGGCATCTGGATCATCAAACATTCCCATCCACCCCCAAGCACAGCTGATGACTGTCAGACGTCACCTTTGAGCTCCTTGTAAAACATTCAAGCAGTTGCACTGGAAAGCGTTCTCTCCCAAAGCAACTGCTTGTGGCTTATGTAACCCCAAGGAAAACTTGTGAGTCTTGTCAGTTTCTCAAGCTTCCCAAGTTTCCTAAGTTCTGAGAGCTTTATGATCCCCTTCCTCCCTCCAACAAGAAGTACCTCAAGTCAGAGGAAATAGTCACACAACATTCCACCCCTTCTTCTGGCTCTGGGACACCTCCTCTGCTGTGTTCTCTGAGCCTTTGAAGAAATGATATTGCTATCTGATTATTCACCTCCATGTATGACCAAACATGGAGCCACTATACCCTGGCAAACTAGCTAGCCACAGGATTTGGGGCTGGATTGCAGTAACAAACACAGATTACCTCCTGTGATACAGGCCTTAAATCCATTTGGGCAGCACTTGGTTTCACCCAATAGTCATACCACTGTTGCGCAAATGGACAACATATCCTGCCTGGCAAGCATCTGTGACTGAGTAAACTAAATACTTACCCAGTCTATAATACATTTCAGCACTATCAAATTAGGCATCAGGGAGCCAGCCTCTTGCTCTGTACCAGCCTGGTTTCTCTGTGTTCTGCAGATAAACCTTGTAGTGGTTTCAATATTTATAACTGTTGCTAGAAAGCATGTTATAACAATTATCTATAACAATTATCTCATTTACATAAGACTAACGAATTTATTTAACTGTAAATTCACAGACTAAAAGACAAGAAAGCAGGATATTGCTGGGACTACAGAACACCTTTCCAACCATTCCCTTTGCTCATCTGTGAGCTGATTCTGTCTCACAAAACTATTTGCTTTGCATTCTGAGCTTGTCTTGTGAAACGCGTTTCATAGACCCTCGGGAGCCATTCGCTTCTCTTCTGTGAAATCTATGGAGTTTTATTTCACTCCAAACTCAAATAAAACCAATGTCACCCTGGGGTCTGAATTTCCTCTTTCGAGTGCACTGTGGGAAGCTTAGCTAGAAGGAAGTACTGGAGGAAGCCAATTATTTCTACGGTAGCTGTTTAAGTGAGGTAATTTTAGTTCGCACAATGAAGATCACGAGAAGCTGAGCCATCTGGAAGGCAGAGAATTACAGAAACGGACTGTGTGCAAACAACTGGGAGGCGGGAGGGAAAAGCTGTTGACGTTAACAAGGAGTGTCTTGGAAATAACTTCTCTGAGGGTCCAATCTTGCCACACACATTCCTGGGAAGACGGTTTCTGATGAGCTCTGCAGACCTACTCGCTAGTGGAGCAATTATAACCTTGAAAACAGAAATGGAAAACAACTACAGTCTTCTCCATTCTATTGACATATAGAACAAAAGAGTAGTTCCAAGCAGTCTACTGAGTCCAGAAGAAAACAGAAGACTGTCACTTGACTCTTACCCACTCAGCAGGATAGGAAAGCCACCCTAGGTGGGCGTGGCCAAGACAAGAGTCCTTCCTCCTAGGCTGCTGTGTCTGCAGGAGGAACAGAGTACCAGTACTTTTTCATTCACAGTTTCATGACGGCAGATGCTAAATCCAAAGAAATGCCTTGATAATGGTAGAAACTGGCTTTGCACACACAATTCCCACTAGAAGATTCTACTGTCAAGTCTCAAACACTGGGACAAATGGCAGAGGTGTCTATTTAACATGTCAAAATGAACCTGGCTGCCGGGTTCTCCCAGCATCCCTTAGTCCCTACCTAGGGTCCTCCTGGCTGGCATATCCCACCCTCTACCCTGAACTCTCCAGCCCCAGAGGGCTGGGCTGCCCTTTCTATATGATTCAGCCATTTTGGTTACCCCTCCTCTTTTGGGTCTCCTAGCTGCTGCATCTGGATCCCCCCTTTCCCTTCTCTTTTTCCCTCCCCCAATCCCTCCTTATGTGGTCATGTCCACTCTGGACTCTCCCAGATGTCCCTGCCTGTGGCTTTGTTCTCCCTTTTAGCTACAATAAACTTTCTCCTCCACCATACCTAGGAGCAGTCATGTCTTTTCCTTCTTATTTATTTTTTCATTCACTACCACAAGTGTATAAGAGAATCTTCAGGTACAACTGTCTTCATGACCACATGTTCGTAGTATCGCCAGCCTTAGACTTTCAAGTCAGTAATTGGAGTTTACTAAGTAAAGTGCACACTTAGAACTGCGGCTATGACGTTTTCCAAGTGGGCCACCCCTTCTAAACATCCTAGTTGCTTAGAATTGGCCATAAATGGTCTGATTGACACTAAGTCCTTGACAACTCTCGTTTATTCCTAACTCTTCACCCAACATAGTATTAAACAAGTCAATCAAGACAGGTCTTATCCTGTGACAAGGGACAGTTGAAATCAGTGGCACTGAGAGGCTGTGGTGGTTTGAGAATTGTCCGCCTCCATAGGCTCCAATGCTTCTGTACTTGATCCCCACGGGTAGTGCTGTTTGGGGGGAGATGGTTAGAAAGTGTGGTCTTGCCAGAGGAAGTACGTCACTGGAGGCGGGCTTTGAGAGTTTGAGCCCCATGGCCACTTCCAGTTTGTTCTTTCTGCTTGGTGCTTGCAGTTCAGAGTGGGCTGTCTCAGCTTCCTGCTCCTGTTGCAACGACTCCCAGCCACCACGTAAGCCCAGACAAACCCTTCCTTCTGTGAGTTGTTTTGATCGCGAGGTTTTAGCACAGCAACAGAAAGTGAGTTAATACTCTGGGAAGGTGGAATAAAGAAAGAATTGCCTGTGTGGATGAGGCCACGTCTGTGAGGGTCCATCTCACTGGCCAGAGCATGTTGCAGACCAGACTGTGTCAGGAAGGTAGCTGAGAAAGCCCAAGGAGCGAACCAGGAAGCAGCCTTCCCCCAAGGCTTCTGCTTCCTGCTTCAAGTTTCTCTTGGTTCCTGCCTGGCTTCCCTCGGTGGTGAATTCTGACCTAGAAATGTAAGCCAAGTGAACCCCTTCTCCCCTGTTGCTTTTGGTCAGGGTGTACTATCAAAGCAACAGAAAGCAGACTAGGAGAATTATAAACCCATGTGTGGCTTTGGATGGTCACTTGTAATTTAATTTTTTTGAACCATGGACTGTTTTCCATAGTTATCACACCATTTTATCTTCCCATGAATGGTGTGGAAGGGTTTTTATTACTCCACATCCTCTCCAGTGATTGTTCCTTTTCTCTCTTTTATAATAACCACCTTAATGGTCATGGGGTGGTATCTCCTGTGGCTTCGTTTGTTACTGTCCTCGTGGCCAATGACATTGAACATCTTTTTGAGTGGCTATTGATTATTTGTTTATCTTCTTTGGAAAAATGTTTATTGAAGTCATTTGTTTGTTTATAATTGGAATACTAGCTTTTCTCTTGTTGAGAAAGAGTTGTTATGTATATATTATTGATTATTAATCTCTCCTAAGATGTATGACCTTTTAATAGTTCTTATTATCAATGGGTTGTTCTTTACACTGTTAATGATTTTTTTGGTGCACATTTTTTAAAATCATGAAGTTTAATTTGTCTGTTTATTTCTTTTCCTTGATTTTTGTGATGTCATTGCCAAATCCAATATCAGGAAAAGTTTTCCCCATTTTCTTTTAACATTGAGAGATGTAAGCTAATATAGATATTTATTGTATAGATAGAGAAATATATCATATACAGAATTATGTTTTGAGATACATAATCGATATTTAATAGTTAAATCAAGCAAACTAAACTGAATATTACTTCAAGTGCTGTCATTATTTTGGTGTACTAAGAACAATTTAAATTGTTTTGTTTAAAAATATTTAAATATGCCGGGCAGTGGTGGCGCACGCCTTTAATCCCAGCACTCGGGGAGGCGGAGGCAGACGGATCTCTGTGAGTTCGAGGCCAGCCTGATCTCCAAAGCGAGTTCCAGGAAAGGCTCAAAGCTACACAGAGAAACCCTGTCTCGAAAAACAAAACAAGAAAAAAAAAAAAAAAAAAGAAAGAAAAGTAAAGAAAAAGAAAAAAATTAAATATATCATATATTGTTAACTATAGTCACTACATCATACAATAGCTATTTTTCAATACTGAAATTTTGAATTCTTTGACCAACATCTCCCCAGCCCATGTTTTACCCACAGCCTCTCTTCTGTGCTTCCCTTAGTTCAACTTTGCAGAAGTCTGCAGTTTCAATTTTTTTTAAACTTATTCTTTTTTTTAAATTTAATCTTATTCTTATGTGCATTTGTGTGAATGTGTCAGATGTCCTGGAACGGGAGTGCCAGACAGTTGTGAGCTGCCATGTGGGTGCTGGGAATTGAACCCGGGTCCTCTGGAAGAGCAGCCAGTGCTCCTAACCCCTGAGCCATCTCTCCAACCCCAGTTTCAATTTTTACCCTTACAGTATGATCAGTCAGTCCACTTAGAGCTGATTTTCTATAGCATGTGAGTGGGGGTCTAACTTTGTTCTTTGGCCTGTGGGTGTCTAGTTTCCCATCATCATTTACTGATATAAAGCTCTTCTCCACTGAATTTCCTAGTAGCCTTGCTAAACATGATTTGACCATAAATCCTGAGGGCTAGTTCTAAGCTCTCTAACCTCTTCCTCTAGTCACCAGTGCGTCTTTATGCCCATGACACTGTTTTGATGGCTCTACATTTGCAGTAAGTTTTGAACTCAGGAAGTATGAATCCTTCAATTATGATCTTTGTTTTTTCAGATTATTGGCTGTTTAAGGACCTTTGAGATTCCTTACAGATTCTAACCACATTTTTTATTTCTGTAAAATTGTCATGCTGATTTTGATAATAATTTAATTGAATCCACAGACTACAAGACAGTGTTGACATTGCATTATACTATGTTCACCTGCCTGAGAGCCAGGGCTGCCTTGCTATTTGGCAATCTCTTTCAACACTTTTTTCTTTTTAGCTTTTATTGTACAAATCCTTCAGATCTTGGTTAACTTAATCATTGAATATGTCATTCTTTTCTTCTTTTTTTAAAGTTACAGTTGTTTTTTTTTTTTTTTTTTTAAGATTTATTTATTATGTATACAGTGTTCTGTCTGAACATATCCCTGCAGGCCAGATAAGGGCGCCAGATCTCATTAGAGATGGTTGTGAGCCACCATGTGGTTGCTGGGAATTGAACTCAGGACCTCTGGAAGAGCAGCCGGTGCTCTTAACCGCTGAGCCAGCTCTCCAGCCCGAGTATGTCATTCTTTTCACTGCTGTTAGGGACAGAAATATTTCCTTAGTTTTCCTTCCCTCTCATTCTTTGTTACTGTACAAAAACACAAGTAACTTCTGTGTGTTGATTTTGCATCCTGGACAAATGCATTTTTAAAGATTTACTTATAATTTTATGAGTGTTGGCCTGCATTTATGTATATGCACTACATGCGTATCATGCCCACAGAGATCAGAAGAGGGCATCAGATCTCCTGGAACTGGAATTATAGATAGTTGTGAGCTGTCACATGGGTACTGGGAACTGAACCCTGGCCCCCTTTAGGAGCAGCAAAGAGTCATCTCTCTAACCCCAGACAAATGCATTTCCATGATTGCCTTTTTGTGTATTTGTCATTCAATAGACCTATCATAAGATGGGTATTCTACTGGTTGTTTGTTTGTTTGTTTTTTGAGACAGGGTTTTTCTGGGGAGTTTTGGTGCCTGTCCTGATCTCGCTATGTAGCCCAGGATGGCCTCAAACTCACAGAGATCTGCCTGGCTCTACCTCTCGAGTGCTGGGATTAAAGGCGCGTGCCACCGCCATACGGCACTGCTGGTTTTATATTATTCCCTAGACTTAGTCTAGGAAAAAACTACTCATAGTCTCATTACACAGACAATCATGAACAAGTTGAGTAATCCACTTCAGCCATTTCAGCTCCTAGTGAGACAGCTAAGAATCATACACAGGGCTGTGAAACCCAGAGTTTATGCTCTGCTCTCTAAACCACATTTGCTTGCTAAACACCAAGCTCCCAGGGAGAACAGTCTTATGTGTATGTAGTGGTATCAAATGAATAATAGCCCGGGAACTAAATGTTCAGATGTTACTAGTTCTTCTCATCTCCAGACCTGGGGATGAAACTTCTGGGCAAGTGTGCTTGAAATAAAGAAACTCTTTTTTGAGGTTCAGTCAGTAGAACATGCTGGAGCAGAATTTGCCAAGGCACACAGCTATCAACCAAGACCCTAAATAAGAAGCATATTCAACCTAGTCAGTCATCGAGTGACTACTTTTGATGAGGTGTTGGTGACACTAGAGCTCCGTAAGAGGATCACTCCTGGGTTTTGTTATCACTGGAAGAGACTGGGGCATAACAGTGTCTTTAGAGTTGATTTCTGATGGGCAAACTGGCCTCTTCATCACACACAAAAGTAACGTGAGACTCCCACAAGCTATACTCATAAATTAAACGTTCTTAAACCAACTCATTCATCCTTTGTGTCTAAGAAAGTCGTGTTCCCAGGGAGTGCAAACATTTCAGGAAGCATTTTCCACAGCGGTTCAAACACTGGAAACAACACGAATAGAGTTCTTATACAAGGGGGTCTAACTTTGTTCTTTGGCCTATGGATGTCTTAGTTTAAAGGTATGGAGTAGATCTTTATAATAATTTGAAAAAAAAACCAAATGTATTATTAAGTGAAGATGTGGTCTACAAAAGAAATACAAACATACTGCATGAGCCCATCCACAAAAGCCAGCATGGAGACGAAACTCCTCTCTGGGTAATTAGGGTGTCAACTCTCTTGTTGCCAGTCAGCATCAACTCTCACCTGACAATTCCAAAGCCCTGCCTTGGTTTTTGTTGTCCTTTTGATGATAGGCCAAAGGACATGAAAAAATCAGATGACAGCACCATCTTCCACTCAATAGATGGAGGGGCAAGTATGGGAAGAGTCCTGAGACATACTGCCAACTGTCTGCACTAACCAAAAATGGAGGTTTCTCAACTATGGAAGCTATAGTCAGACATTTCAAAGAGCCACGGCACTGTGGAAGACAAAGTCAGTACCACTGTAAAGCACAAGGAAGTGTTATAAATGTGTCTGAAGGCAGAAGGCTTAGAGAAAAGAATGAAATTGTAAGCTTGATTTAACATGTCAGCTCAAGTGTATTGATTGGCCTTTCTGCCTGAACAGACTGGAGGTTTCTGGAATCAATAAGATAGGAATCTTACAAACCAAAGGGGGGTTAAACATGAACAGTTAATAAAAAAGGAAAACATTGCTGGAACCAGTGTCACCTCTGTCATCGTGGTCTCTTCGCTGGAAAGCCACTGAGAACATTTTGGAAAGACTGGGGATTTGACTGACATTCACAAAGTCGGCCATTTGCCTCCCTGATTCAGCGCACTCCCTGGGCTGTAGGGCTCTTGAGGAAGTACATACAGGCAACTCAAGCTCGTACACTTTGACCTTTTCAAATATTCCACCTGCATAACTCTTCCCCGGAGCCCTTGTCACTGGACTTCCTGCTTTATTCCATGGGTCAGTCTCCCAAAAGGGCCATTAGAAATAGTCAAGGATTCATTGGAGATCCTTTGAATAAAAATAACTTAAATTTCTGTACACGGGGAGGATTTTCATTTGCTATTGCTCTTCTGTGTCACCCCAATTACGTCCAGTTCTACAGAAACCAGTTCCTGTAGTTCACATATCATTTGGGGGTAATTCCTGAAGGCTCTGCAATTAATGATAAATTTATTTTCGACCCAGCTAGTGATAGATAATACCCTAGGGTTCTCTGAGAGTGAGTTGATAAAGGAGCATGGGTCTCTGGGGGTTTCAGGGTGACAGTCACTGAATTTCATAGGATATTATTACTGTATTATTTCTCTGCAGTTCCTGGTTTTCCCTTTTACTCAAGATAATTTAGATCTTTGAAATAACTAGAAACAGCTGTGACTACCCTGCTAATCTAAGTCAGTCCTGTGTGACTCAACTCAGGTGATTTTTCATGTTCAAATCCCCTTTGGTTTATGAAATGCTCAACTTCCTGATTCTAGAAACCTCCAAACCATTCAGGTGCCACTAAGGCCAATCAATATGCTTGAACTGACATATTGAATCAAGCCTAAAATCTCGTTCTTTTCTTCCATGTAGGCAGATGTTTCTGTCCCTCAAGCTGCTCCCAAGTAACTACACAGAGGCTTAATGTTAATTATAAATGCTTGACCAGTAGCTCATGCTTGTTACTAGATATCTCTATGGGTTAATTTTAAATTAACCCGTATTTCTTATCTGTGCTTTGCCACGTGGCTTGATACCTTTTCTCAGTATGGCATCTCTCCATCTTGCTTCTCTTTGTATCTGTTCCTCAATCCAAAAGATCTGAGAATGTCTCTTAGCCCACTTGTCTCTTCTCTATCCTCAGTCCTCCAAGACCTCTGTGGCTAATTTTGGTCAGCTAGTCGCTAGCTCCGCCCTTCTGTCTCAAAGCAAACTTTACTGTCAGAATGCAATCGAAATATCACACAACACTTCCACTTCCAAATCCGTTTCCAGTACTTTCCATTTACTATTCAGTGGTGTACAAGCATATGAACGTTGTTCTCCCTTGGTAAAATTTTGTTGCATTTCCTCCATGCCATGATGATGGTAAACTCTGGTGATTCCTACAAAGGTAAGCAAACTCAGAATGTTGTTGGCTTTGCCTTCCAGAGTGTCGTGTCTCTTTAAAACGCCCAGCTATAGCTTCAGTAGCTAGGAAACCTAGATTTCAGGCTGACGCAAGTATAAGCTTGGGTGATACGTCTCTGGTCTCCTCCTTCACCCTCTCTTGTAATCTCTGGTTGCTTTGTTCTTACTTGAAGCTTTGCCCCTTACAGTGTTAGTGATTCGGTGATGGCTTCATAGATTTTTCAGTCCAGATTAGTAGTTTTAGATTTTTTTTAATGTAGCTTCATGGCTGCAGAATATTTTATTGTTGTTGCTGTTGTGTGTGGCAGAAGCTATTTTTAGCACAGACAAAGAACACCTGTGTTTTTAACTCAATGATAGCTGGTTATTTAGGACTAAGCCTGGAATTCTATTTCTTAAGTTACTAAGAAACTGGACATATAGATACAAGGGCCAAACCAACATAAAACTAGAACTCTTACCCAGAATCTATGTATCAAGTCTGAGAAATTAGATCATAACTTCTGCAGCTACTGAGCCAAAGAAGACAGGATGTGTTAATAACTTACAGCTCCTGGATTTATATGTTTCCCATTTGGGATTCACTAGAAAAGGCCAGGCCTGCTCTGCCATTCACATACCCTTGTTTGAGACTTACACGGTCTTCCATGACAGGCAGTGTGGCCCTCCAAAGCCCTACCTCATCTGGTACTTCATCACATACAAATACTGGTAATATTTTTGTGTTTTGTCAATTACTATTTTAAGGTGTGTGTGTGTGCACTATGTGTGTGCCTGGTGCCTGCAGAGGCCAGAAGAGGGCATCAAATATTCCAGAACCGGAGTTACAGATGCTTGTGAGTTGTGTGGGTGCTGGGAATTGAACCCAGGTTTTCAGGAAGAGTAGCCAGTACTCATAACCTGTGAGCCACTTTTCCAGGACCACTATTTTAGTTTTTTTGATTATTGAGAAACATAATGTTCATGCTGGTTGGAATGTCACTGCCTTCGGTCGTAACCCAGATAGATAATCTCAGGTTGCATGATTTTATTTAAAATGTGGTGCCAGCAACCATGTCTGCTGTGGTGGGTCTCCATCTTATTTGGGGAAGAGAGGGAGAAGGTAGAGTCAGAAGATGATGAGGAGAGAGGAGACGGAAGACAGGAGAGAAGACAGAGAAAGGAAAAGAAAGAAAGGGAAAGAGAGAAGAAAGAAAGGATAGAAGAGATGTTACAGAGAAGATATTGAATCACTGCCAGTCAACTAAAGAAAATGGGTTTGGAAAAATGGGCAAAACTGAGAAAGGCTTAAAGCAAACACCATCACCCACTCCTGTCCTTCCAAGAGGAGATGGTAAGCACACCATTCCCACCATCAGTGAACAAGGGATGCCTCAGCACTTCTGCGTGCTCTGGGATGGGAACCCGAGTGTGGTGGTTCCCATTGCCCCCTGCCTCCAGAGCGGATGCTCCACGGCTCTTCATCTGTCTGGATCTTGTTTCAACATTTGAAACTGATGCTTTTGGTTGGTGAGTCGGTTGAGGTCACTTGCTCATGCCCAATCTACAAAGGATGTCAACATGGGGTTTTTAGTCCACAGCAGGAGGCTAACTGCCAATGGAAACTTATGAAGTAGGAAGTTTTTTCAACTTAACAGGTCCAATGGCCAGTAAAATGAAAAGCATAACAAATATCTAATACAATGTGTGTCTAGTGGACAGTTGAGTTATTGTTTTGGAAAAACCAAGGGATCACAGGATCCAGGGCTACAACTGAATCCTATCAACATCCAGTAGTTTGAGTCTCTACACACAAGGCATAGTTACATTCAGAGAAGGTGGGGTTTTTTTAAGTATTTATTTGCTTATGTGTATGCCTGAGCATATGTGTGGACACCACCTGCATGCATGATGCACACAGAGGCTAGGAGAGGGTGTCCCCTCAACCTGGCCTTACAGACACTGTGAACACCACATGTGTTTTGTAATCCAAACCTGGGTCCTCTGCAAGAGCAGCCAGTCCTCTTAACCCCAGCCACCTCTCCAGTAATTATCACGAGTTTAGTCAGGAGTCCTCCCTACTGGGCAGTGGGCGTGGCTTGACTGAGGTCTTCAGACCATCCCACCGCATTCCTCAGTTGACACCCAGCCTTTTTGTGTTTGGGTGGACGAGAGATTTGCATCTGACTTCAGGTGACCTGTCTGTCTGTCCTCCGCTCCCTGCATCCTTCTGCTTTTGTTTTCACTACAGAATGGAGTAACATTTTAAATTTATTACTGCTGCCTTTAAAAGAACTTCACGCTGCTTGGTTTTAGTTATGAGAAAAGGTAATGAACTCTTGAAGAACGTGAAGAATCATCCTGGCTGTTCAGAGGACCTGCCTTTAATTTATCTTGCTGACATCCAATACTCCTTACAGAGACCCATTTCCCAGGATCTTTCCTATTTCAGAACAGAGGACACTGGGGGCCGGATTTATAAATAGACTCTCCATTCAGAAAAACGCAGACACTGACTTCCTCCTTCCACATCTCTGGTTTCTTCTTTTTCCTGGAGCTCTGTAACCATCTGTGCAGATATCCAGGTTTCTCATTGCAATGCTTGCATTTACGTAATGTTCTGCCTTGGTAGTTTTAAAGATAAAGAAGCAGACAACCAGGAAGATTCAATGACTTGCTCTACACTGTGCATCCAGAGCGTGATGGGAAGACTCAATCTTGCTACAGGTCTCTGCTCTTCCGAGGCTCACACAGATTAGGTACTAGATGTGTGTTGTTTGCAAAAGTAACTTGAAAGTCAAATCAATATGCACCAAAATGTGCCTTGTAGTCCCTAGCTATTTGGTTATAAAGGCCTAAGATATGTAAAACAGTTAATTCAGATTCACTATTGATAATTACAAAGTGCTACTTTAACACCTTCATTGTCTTGAAAGTCTGATTAACTCAGGGACTTGAGAGATTCACCTTAAATTTCTTGGTGTGTTGCATGCTTGAAAAACACAAGTACTGTTTTGTCTGGTGTCTAACAGCAAGTCCAGAGGTGTGAAGGAATCTTTAGACACAGAGCAGATGTTCATGAAGTCGTGTCTTGAATCCCTAAGAAGGAGGATATCCTACAAATGGATTAAGTCAGTGGGATGTATTTATTGAGTGACTGTTGTATTACACGTCTCTGAACAGAACAGATAGCAGGGGAGAGTGGTCATAAAGTATACTGTAGGAAGTCAGAAGGAGCTAAATGCTATGGGAAAATTAAACCAGAGCAAAGTGAAAGTGGATGGGCAGGAATCATTTGTGACGTTATTTTTATTAAGGAGACCTTTGAACAAAAACGCAAAGGTGACAAGGAACTTCACTGTGCAGGCTTCTGACAAGGTCTACAGAGCACGACTCTGAGGTAGGTCATACTTGGCACATTTGAGGAACAAGAAGGAATCTGATATGCCTGGAGTACCGGAGAGGAAGAGACGTGTAGGAGAAGCCAGGCAAGATGGCACCCTCTTGTAATCTAAGTAACCAGAAGGCTGAGGCAGGAGTATTAGCCAGGAGTTTGAGACCTTGGGAGCTACACAGTAGGTCAAGGGCTGTATGAGCCTAGAAGACAAGGGGAGATATTGGAGGAGGGGGTGTGGGAGGGGATGGAGGAAAGAAAGAATGAATGTGTGCAATAATCAGGATTGCTCAGACCCCTCTGGAATGGAGGTTAACTCTCCATGACCAGCTATGGTGGTTTCTGAAGACAAGGGAAGCATGGACTGGTTAGTGGGAGATGGTAACAGAATAATACCAGCTATACCCTGTGACCAGTCAGAGTGGTGTGATTGATTGTCAGTGGCACTGAGTCATTAGCATGTCTTCTATTTTATTATGAATATGCATAGATAGAATACGTGGAGATGGGGACATACTGAATTTTTTGTTTCTGTCTTCTCGTTCCTTCACAATATTACATAAGATGAATTGACTTCATGTCAGTGTTTAAACATTGTTTTCTAAAGAAAACATCACCTATGGGCTTTACTTTTGGGAAGGTGTATTAATCAGGGTTCTCTAGAGTGACAAAACTTATGGAATGAATATACATATATTCACACATATATATTCCATATATGTGTGTGTATATATATGTGTGTATGTGTATATGTATATGGAATTGATTGGAAAGACTTACAGGCTGCAGTCCAACATTGTCTGGCTGTGAATGGAAAGTCCAAGAATCTAGTAGTTGCTCAGTCCCATGATGCTGGGTGTCTGAGTTAGCCCTCTGTATATGCTGCAATCCCGAAGGAGTCAGCTCCAATGCTGGTGAAGGAATGGATGTGCTGGCAAGGATGTGAGGGCAAGCAGGCAAAGACCAAACCCTTCCTTCTTCCCTTGACCTTATACAGGCTTCCAGCAGAAGGTGTGCCTTTCTGACTCAAGATCTGGATTGTGTCATCCCGCCTAAAGATCCAGATCACAGGTGTGCCCTCCATTTCTGGATTGTAGTTCATTCCAGATATAGTCAAGAATAGCCATCACAGAAGGCATTGGTATACTTTGAGTTACAAGTAAGGTGGTTGTATCACATTAGGCGGAATTACAATATTCTTGTTGTCTTTATTTGGAGATTAAGTGTGGTTTATAGATTTGCCTATAGGTACCAACCTGGTAAGGAGTAGATTTATGATGAGTAATTTTATATGTCAATTTTACCAGGTCATAGCATGTCTACATTATTTCTGCCTGGATTTTGAAGCGTGTATGAGTATTTATGGAAGGTCTCAGCACTTGAATTAGTTGGCTAGTTAGGTAGGTTTCCTCCCTGGTGCCAAAGGTCATCATCCAACTCACCAGTGGCCTGAGAATGACAAGAATCTGCAGGAACTGGAGAGTTCTCTGCTACCTTCCGTGAGCAAGGACCTCTGCCTCATCCTGACTCGAACCAGGAATTAGCCATCTGAGCTCTTGATTCTCAGGTGTTTGGTCTCAGACTGGAATTCACAACCATTGGCTTTCCTTGGTCTCTAGTTTGTAGACAGGATATGGTGAACCTTCTGAGCCTTCATAAACGCGCCTTCTTTGGAAAACCCTAATTAATACAACAGTAGCAGCCCAAAGCCCTTTCCTTCATAATCCTTGTAGAATTAATTGCACCAACATTTTGCTAGAGATAAAAATTAATGATGAGCCAGGTGGTGGGTGGCGCATGCCTTTAATCCCAGCACTCGGGAGGCAGAGGCAGGCAGATCTCTGTGAGTTCAAGGCCAGCCTGGGCTACCAAGTGAGTTCCAGGAAAGGTGCAAAGCTGCACAAAGAAATCCTGTCTCGATAAACAAAACAAAAAACAAACAAAAAAATGCTGCAGCATGTTTTGAATTTTCAAAAAACAATCTATTGTACGGCCTGTATAGCAACTATCTTTTGCTAGGACTTTTGTAAAACTTGCTTACCCTTCAAGCATTTCTGAGGGTCTGTTTAAAACTTTGGCTAGGAAGTTTTCAGATCTTTTAAGCAGTGCAAGGGAGCCAGTGTGGAGAGCATGAGTGTCTCACAGGGATTGGCGCCTTGAAAGCAAAGCCAAGCCCCAGGCATCCAGGAGATGCAGCTGGAAGGGAAGGAATCTTCAGTGAGTCCCTCCGGAAGCAGACGGAATAGAGGCTTCTCTGATGGTTCCGTACAGAAAGATGCTCTTGGGTCCGTCTGCTCCTCTCCGCTCCACTGCCCACTCAGCTGCTATTGCTGCCCAGGCTGCCCCTGTGGAGTTCTCTGGCCCCAGTGAATCTCAGGGCCAATTTGCCATGACCAGAGCTCTAAGTTTTTCTCACATGACCTGGATGAAGCTGGGTTCTGGGCTAGGATTCACACATTCTTTAAAATAGCCAAAATTAGTTGAGGTGAAGGCAGACTGCACTGTAGTTCTATTGTTCTATAAAAACAAAAACCTGTGGTTGTTTCAAATGAGAAGTATGTTTCCCAAATGGAAGATTGGGTAGCAATAGTAGCCTAAGAATGGATAGCTGGCTTATGTGAAGTCAAGGGAAGGAGATAATATATTTTTATAGTCAAATTAAATTCTGAGTTCAATGCGTTATTGTCCAGAAGCCGTGGAAAGGAGCTAACTCGACCCTGACCAAGATAAGAAAACCAAGCTTCTGGCAACTAAAGGGAAAATGTGTGTGCACCCGTCCGAAGAGGCAAATTCAAAGTAATACAGATATGCCTTTGTTCCCAAGTATCCACAGAGACAAGGAAACCTGAAAACAAACCTTTAAAGGATGCTGTCAGTTATTTGTTCCTCCCAGGAGAATGCTCAGAACGTCTGTTTTCTGCTTCCTGCCTTTTTCATAAGAAGGACATTGCACATGGGCAGCTTCAGAGTTCTATGTGTATAAATGGATTTGGGAAGAAAGAAATGAGCAAGCATGTGCTTGGAGCAGGCATAGAAGTTGGGAAAATAAGAAGTAAAAACATAAGCTCATAGTAGTAATATTGACCCGCTGGAGCAATACAAAATAAATAAATGAGGTATTAATCCCTAGCCGTTGGGAGACTTCATCTGCTAGGGTCAGGAAAAAGAAAAAAGAAAGAAAAATAAATGTAGCCAGTCGAAAGCACAAAGCCAGAATGCTTGTTCTTAGCAAAACACCTTGTTATTTTTTTTTAATTTTTAGTTTTAATTTTCTATGTATATGGTGTTGTGGAATAATCTTTTTGTACACTGTAAAGATTTGTCACTCAGATTGGTTTAATTAAAAGGCTGAATGTCCAATAGCTAGGCAGGATTTTCTGGGCAGAGAGGATGCTGGGAAGAAGGGTGGAGATGCAGAGATGCCATGAGATACAGAGAGAGCAGAATGGGCAGTATCTGGATGAGGTAAACAAGCCTCGAGGCAGCACATAGATGAATAGAAATGGGTTAATTCAAGTTATAAGAACTAGTGAAAGCAAGTCAAAGCTGTTGGCCGAGCTTTCATAATTAATAAGTCTCCATGTGGTTATTTGGAAACTGGCAGGTGGAACAGAAAAGTCTGCCTACAGTATGGTGCTTTGCCTTCATGTATGTCTGTGCACCACACATGTACCTGTTGCCTGTGGAGTCCAGAAGAGGGCATTGGATCACCTGGAGCTGGAGTTAGAGATGGTTGTGAGCTGCCATGTGGGTGCTGGGAACAGAACCCAGGTCCTCTGGAAGAGCAGTATTTAAGTGCTGAACCATCCCTCCAGCCCCGTTATTTTGCTTATCTTTTTCTGTGTGGTGATGGAATGGCTATTGCTCGACTGTTCCATACCTCTGCCTCACAGAACTCTTTAACCATCTGTCTAGTCTTAGAGAAACGAATTATTTGGAGGCAGCTGCATCCTTAGTGATTTAACTTAAAAGAAAAAAAATCCTGTTGTTATTGATTTAACTCAGCCTCTCCACCCAGTATGAAATAACTGAAATGGGGAACCCATTTGGGAAGTAAGTGGCCTTTCTTACTTGAAAAACAAGTCAGGAGGGGAGGAGGTGGGAGCCCATACAAAGTGTTTACCAGCCTGTGAAAATAGCTAAATTCAGACCTGTGTTCCACAGTGCCACCCAGTGGTCTTGAGGGACAGGACTCTGAACCGGGGATGCAGGTGACAACCTGATGGACTGAAAGCAGCTTTCTCTATTTAGTGAAGGGACAGCAGTGATGGGTGGCCTCAGGGCGGGCTGGGCTGCTGAGGCTACACGAGTCACCCTTGCGCATGCGCCTCTCAAGACTGGGCTCGGTTCTTTCCTGACGCCTGAAGTCAGGGCTTTGGAACTGGGTTTCTGCCTGCCTGTTGTGAAACTGCCTGGCTGTTTTGGAGATTTTTCTGTCTGAGGGCAAGACAGAGAAAACGACACACCAATAGATACATACTTTTATGCACCTGTCCTTGCCAGGTCCGTGGAGAGGATGTGTGAAGGGATGGCCTCATTCTCTCATTATGCTTCATGTGTCAAGCGTCACTTGGTTATGACAGTGTGACATTGCTGTTTGATTCGCAGGTAGCCTGTAGTTTCCAGGCCCACCACTTACCCTTACATGACTTAGTTAACTACAGCCTGGACCGTTCAGAATCCATCCCTCACTGCTACCAGCCTGCATTCCAAACAATTAAACATCTACCCTGACACAAATTATTTATGGGTTTCTCTCGGCCCTTAGCACAGTCCAGTGTCCCTCGGGAATACATAAGGTTCCTTAATGCCCTACCTGTCTCCCATGCAGACCAACCCAGTGAGTCCAAACTGCCCACCTTGCTCCACCCTCCTACTGGAATATTCTCTGTCCTGATTTGTTTTTGTTGTCAACTTCACACAGCCAGAGTCACCTGGGAAGAAGGAACTGTGAGATCTCCAGATCACAATGGCCTGCAGCCATATCTGGGGAAGATTGTCTTGGCTGCTAATTGAGGTGGGCACCAGCCCTGGGCAGGTGGGCTGCCTAAGAAAACATGCTGAGCATGAGTCAGGAGCCAATGAGCAGCCTTCCATCATGGCTCCTGCCTCAGTTTCTGTTTGAGTTCCTGCCCTGACTTTTCCCTCAAGGATGCATTGGGACCTGGAGTTGAAAATTGAAACAAACCCCAAGTTGCTTTTGGTCATGGTGTTTACCACAGCAACCGAGAGCCAGCAAGGACCCTCTTTCCCTCCTCTTCTTCAGTGATGTCATTCCTGCCTGTCCTGCCCACACTGCCACAGAGGGTGCTGCATTTCCATCATGTATTCCTTAATATAATGTTTAATCATTACTGTGTTTCTGCCCCTTAGTCTGTTAACTCCTGGAGAATCTTACACTCTGTACTTCAGCCCCTCCCCCTCAACCTGTGCCAGAGACATACTTAACCTTGATCAGTAGTTCAGAGAAGAAAGTATGATTTGACTGTGGCCTGGTCCCCCAACATAATCTGTCAGTCAGCTTAGTTCCAAAGATAAGTGTAGCATCAATCCTCCTGAGACTTAGCCATGGCTGTTAAACTATAGAACCATTCCAAAGAAAGCCCACAGCAGGGAAAACAGGCCCCCAGACCATGCACTAAGCAAGCTATGGCTCTGCAGCCTGAGGAGTTTGGGGCAGTTTATCTAAAGGTTCTTAATTAGGGAAATTAGTTTGTGGGATTTCTTAAATGTTTTTCAGTAAATATGTCAAATAGATTTGCAAAAACAATAAAGTAAAAATAAAATAATTAATTACTTAAAATATTAACTATAGCCAGGCTATGGTGGACATGCCTTTAATGCCAGCACTTGAGAGACAGAGGCAGGCAAATCTGTGTAATGAGGTAGGTGAGTCTGGTCTACAAATCGAGTTCCTACACATAAAAACCCTGTCTCGAAAAACCAAACACCAAAAACAAAAATAACACCAAAAAAATTAACCCTATAAAAAGTTTGAAAATACCTTAGAATAAGTCGTTTCTCTTCCAAAAATTCTATTTGAAATTGTTATCAATATATTATGAACACAAAATACACTCTTGTTTCTTTTTTTAATATTTAAAAAGGTTTATTTTTATTCTTCCTTAGTTTGTTTTCTTGGTTTTGGTTTGTTTGCTTTTGTTGTTGTTGTTGTTGTTGTTTTTTAGGCAAGGGTCTCACTAGCTGTCCTGGAATTCACTCAGTAGACCAGGCTGGCCTTGAACTCACAGAAATGCACCTGCCTCTGCCTCCCAAGTGCTGGGATTAAAGGTGTACATCACCACACCAGTTCCAATTTTAAAAAAAAAGCTCTACTTTGTATAAATTAACTCAAATCTGGATCCCTTCCACATTTTCTTTAAGAAAAGATTTGTGGCTTAAATTATTGTTTCATTTTTCACAATAAAAAAATCAGCAAATTGTATCTGGAAAAGCCGCCACCCTGTCCTTGACAAATACTAGCAATTTCCATTAGTTTCACTTGAGTCCTTTTTCTTTATTTCCAATCAAATGCTGATACAGAAATATATTAGATTATCATGGAAAAATCTCAGGGACTAATTTAATGCATTTGGTGTTGAACAAATAAGACAAATTTTCATGTTCTTCTCAATTGTATTGAAATGAAGAACGCCACAGTCCTAAAATAAATATACAAAATGTATTTCAGGTCTCATAGAAGATATTTGGAGGCAATCAAGTTTTATATTGCGCGTCAGCATTTCTACTGGACTACTGATAAGTCTGTTTTGGATGGAAGTTGGTGCACTTTCCCTGTGTCAAGCCTGAGGATTTCCTCCTGAGAATTTCATGGAAAATGTGGGGTTTTTTTTTCTTTCATATTTGTATGAAACAGACTGAGTGGGTTTTTGAATGTCTTGCATGGTCTTTAAACCCAAAATTGTGGGAGTTCACACAGGGATACACTTCTGCATCCTAAAGATGTTTTATGGCATCTAAAAAGGCCCTCTGGTCTGTTGTTCGATCCCCAAGACAACAAACTTCAGAGAGTCCCCTGAGCTGGAGTAAAATGTGCTTTCCATTACCCCGACTGAACTGCTGAGCATGAATCACATAGATATCTATTTGATTTATCAAAGTACGTCCCATATGCACAAATCTCAGTTGGCATCAAACTGTTTGTTCAATGCATACAGAGCCAGGGGACTGAGTCGTGTATTCTGGTCTCTCTAAGTAGCAACAGAATGTGGGTAGAAGCCTTGGGACCCTCTTTTGTCTCATAAATTGAACTAGATGATTCCTAAGGTCTCTTTGTTTGCATCCATCATGAAAAGAGATTTGAGATGTCTTCATGTAAAAATTACACAGCAGCATGATATTTTCCTTTCTTGAGTCACCAAATGATTTTATGTTTTAGTAATTCAGAATTTGCATGGATTGCACTCTGCAGTGTTGTGGATGGTGATTTAACTTTAAAATATTTATCATTGGAACCTAATAGGAGAAAGTGGTGATCTCATTTTTTTCCTGTGGAGTTATAACCTGAAGAATTTACCCACCTGCTCATTGCCAGAATCTTCCAAGTTTCCCATTGACCATTGGCTCTCTAGTGTGAGTTGGTAAAACTCTGCTCATAGACAGAGTCCTGATGTCCATGGTTTGGCCAAGTGATGGGTCAACAAAATGAAAGGCATCTCATTACCACGTTCAGAACATTAACCACACTGTTTTAAATTGGATGTTTCAGCATTGAAAACAGGGTGCTGTCAAGGGTTGGCTTGCTGCCTAGTCAGTCTTAGCCCATGGCTTCCCGAGTGAGTGACCAGATCTGTGGTTAGAACAGCCACATGTACATATGATAAACCAGACTCAGATTTAGTAAGAGAAACAGGGAGAGCTGACCTTCAGTCAGTCCAGAAGGGTTTAAGTTAAGGGATCTTCAGCTGAGTGTAAAACAAACAAAAAACAAACAAACAAATGTGCAAATTAGAGATGATCAGAATGGAAAGGACTTCTGGAGGTGATGGGCTGTGATCCCAGATGACCACAGAAGCCACTGGGAGTTGAGGAAATAGAGCACATTCTTTATATATTAAGGGCGGAAGGGTGCCTTAGAAGGGTTTTCATGGAACATCTCCATCATCTGTTCATTTTTTGGAAAGAATGGGAAGTGGCGTCTACTCAAGGCAGAAGTGGAGGTGAGGCCAAGGGCACAACCTCAGGACGGAGGCTGAGGCAGAGACCAGAGAAAGGGACGGCCACGTAGCCCTCTGGGCCCCTGGTGTGGCCTGGCCCCACGTGACTTCATAGAGCAAAGCAACATAGTGAGCACACAGGCCTGGGGTCAGCTCCTGACTGGAGCCTCAACCGTGGGGCAGATTTGTGAGGTAAGACAGAGTCGGGCCTGCCCAGGGTCTTACATCAAATTATGACCTTACAAGCTATCATAGAATGCCCTCCCGGGAACTGATTCAGTCCACACAAAGCAATCGTGGGCATTACAATAAGGAATATTTTATATATTACTAAGGCCAATTTAATTCTTTAAACATTTCCAAATCTCTCCTTTTATTTGAATCTTGTGATAACTGTATAAATTAGATAGGGCGAATGGAGAGCATTATGCTTGTATTCTTGAGACCAAGAAACCCAATCACAAAGCATGGGACTAACAGGCAGCTAAAAGCTCGAGGGTCAGAGAGGCCTGGTTTCAATCAGATTCTGCCATCGACTCACTCTGAAATAGTGAGTAACTCCCCCGTCTCCGTTTCATACTCTCTACAGTGGACATGGTACGTACCTCACAATGTGGTGAGGAACCAGAGTGTTATAGGACATATAAAAGCCTTCTGAGCAAAGCCTGGCACGCTGGAGGAAGCACAGTTCTCCCCATTTCTTCTACAGTCTCCCCAACTAGTCCTATTTTTGACCTTACTGTTTGGGAGAGCAATTAGTCACCATAGATGGTCAATACTATTTCACTGATGAACACACTCTAGAAGAAAGGATAGAGGGCCTTGGAGAAGCCTAGAAGACTCTGTGAAGGCGGTGGACTTAGGTAGCTCTCATGAATGTTTGTAATTCAAATACTGTGTTGAAGGGGCTGGAGAGATGCCTTAGAGTACAGCTCCTAGCACCCCCATACAGTGCTGGCTGTGCCCCACGCACATGCACCTGTAATCCCAGAGCTGTGGTGGACAGAAACACAAAACTCATTGGGCCCGAGGATGCCAGCCGAGCTCCAGGTTCAGTGAAGGACCCTGCCTCAAAGGGACAAGCCAGGAAATGATGTCGCAGGACACCCAGCTTCCTCCTCTGGCCTCTGCACACGCACCTGCACGCACATGTGCACATATACCACACATGCATCCACACACAAAATATATACATGTGCAGATACATATTTGCATATCTAGAGATGAAAATAGAAAAAGTGTGCACTCCATATGTTCTGCATTACACCAGGATGTTATCAATTCTCTGTTTCCTTTGTTCCCACTCAATTAATGGCAAAACCTGTTCAAAGTGCATTCTAGGGTGTGAGAGCAATCTGGCTGTGGCATCTGTCACCCCACTGATGGCCAGAGTTGCTCTGACTTCCTTCCTCAGCACAGCCAGCACATCCTCCAGAACTGAGGTCTCTAGTTAACCATTCACACGAAGCTGCACTCCCCAGCTAGAACCTCCAGATAAATGCTCAGAACACAAGTTCTGTATTCTAAACTAGAACGTTATCTTACACTTAGATTTTAGTGTGTTTCTGGCAGATTTTACTTTATGTAATCAGACATCAAACAGAATTCATCATCATTATAATACATTATGAAAAAAACCAAAGCCAATGACCTTAGGGCATCGTTCAACTTCAGTGTGGAGAGGATGTGCAATGATTTCACGGGAATTCTCATTTCATTTCAGCTAAATGTTGTTTTTGCTAAGTGAGTCCAATTACAGCTGTTCTGTGTCTAGGTTTTTTTCCTATCAGTAGGTTGAGAGTTTTGTGATGGTCTTTAGGGAAAATGGCTATGTCTCATCTATCTGGACTAAAATTCCCTCTTTAACTGTTAAACACTTCAGCTATTTGAGTGTCTTCAGTAGCCATTTCCCTGTAGAGTGTTGATTTCTTTATTCCCCAAGTGTTTGCTGTTGCCAGTGGGGACACGTTCATCACCCTGTAACACACTTAACACAGGGCACTCTTCAGAAAGTACAGAGGGGCGTTTTAATTTTTCCCTTTAATTTCATGTTTGCAGCTTATCCACGAAAACATGAACCCAATTGAAAGTGCCCAAGATGGATGCCAGCTAAACAGAGATTTCTATGGTGGAAGCGTCAGAGTGACCATGCTTGCAGATTTGACACCCCCACCCCCACTTGTGTGGGTGGATGTCTCTCCTGCACTGCATGTGCCTGAGACAGAGAGAGAGAGAGGTGGGAGGAGAGGGGGCTGCAAGTCAAAGGCTGCTTTCTCTGTCTTTCTCCACCTTATTTTATAAGGAGGCGTTTTTCACTGGACCAGGAACTCACCATTCAGTGTGACTGCCCTGCTGGGGAGCCCTGAGGACCCACCTGTCTCTGTATCCCTAGGGCTGGGGTTACAGATGTGCACTGCCACAGCTGGACTTCATGTGGGTGCTGGGCCCTGGACTCACACATTCTCGTTGCCCAAGAAGCACTTTAGCAGCCGAGCCGTCATGTCGCCAGCCCCTCTTGTCACTCTTGTCCCTCTGCGTGTCCTCGGAGGATGGCTTTGTCAGCACGGCCCCTCCTTCTCCAGGACCCTTCCCGTGTGGAATGGACCAGCATGCTTTCTTACTGCATCAATAGCTGCACTGTCCCTGCTGTGAGTAAAATGATTCGCAAATGAGGCGTCTCTGTGTGGGTTGTATGTGTGTGTGTTCTAGGATGCCAGTCTCCCTATATGTGATATGGAATGGCAAGTCTTGACAAAGGAGGTCTGCCATGAGCATGGGCAAGTACCCTAAATGGCAGTTGGGCTTGAGAATCTAATACAGTCTGCAGGGACCAAGGCCAAGGGAGAAACACCCTTCCTTCTGGCTTGACCTGGAGCCCCTGAGGCTTGGAAATCTGGGCCCCTGTGACTCAGTGTGATTGGCCAAAAAATAACCAGCTGTGCTGTATCTCTCTACTAGCTCACATGCTTCAAGAACCCCATAAAAGCCATCCCCTTCACCTACCTTCTGCTGTTTCTCTTCCCATTCAGAGGCAGCGGCCACCTTGTGTTTCTCCCCAATAGATCTTTTGTGTGAGGTTTGCTGCCCAGTGTGACTTTGTGATAGTTCTTGGCTCCCAGTTGTTTGGTAAGATACCCTTGTGCCAGGAAAATCATTACACAGTCCCTAAAAGAAGCATAATTAAAATGAGATTATAGAAGGACTGTGGCATCGGTTGCATGCTCTTTGCTGTAGGCAATAAGACGTGCTACCACCGTTGAGCTGCCCTACCCTACTCCACCAGAAGGACCTTGCAGTGAGGAAACGCACACCCAGATGCTGTCCTCTGCTCTAACTTCTGAATTGGTAGGAAGGGTGAGGGGGTAGGGAGGGGGGGGTAAGGAGTTGGGGGGAAGAGGTGGGGAGGGTAAAGGGTGGAAGAAGAGGTAGAAATGTTGGTTTATTGTTTCCTGTGGTGGAAGGAAGTGGGAGACACAGGAAAGGGCACAAAATCAGTCTGTGTGAAATAGCCTCTTGTAGACCTCCACACGTATTCATATGTCTGTGTCTGTAGTTCTGTGAACTCACATTGTGTGTTGGGGTATTTGTGGAGGCCAGAAGAGGGTGTTGGATTCCCTGGGGCTGGAGTTACAAAACATTCTGAGCTCCCTGATATGGGTCCTCTAGAAGAGCAGCAAGGGCTCTTAACCATGAGACATCTTCCCAGCCATTTTTTAGAAATTTAATCCTAGAGAGCTATGTTCTTTTGAAGTCATCATGTTACCTAGGTCTTTTTTTGCACGTTTTTTGTGTTCTTGTGTTGAGGTTTGCCTCGGGTGGGGAAAAGATTTCTACCATATTTATATGGCTACCTCTTTGGAGGATGGCCGACTCCTGAACGTGTCTTAGTTTTGATGTGATGTCCACTTTGAGTCTGTCTGGACACCAAAGTAGAGTCTCCCTGGAGCTGGCTTGACTCTGACAATGACTGTAGCTACAGTGTGCTCTAAGTAGGAGGTGGAGACACCCCCCTTCTTCAGAGGCCATGCATGAATGAGAAGATACTAACCTTTCAGGTGGCTGTGACTGGGAAAATGATGGGTGTGGGGCACTCCCTCTGTGGCTACTCCGACAGAGGGAGAGGCGGCCCCTGCTGGGCAGTGGGGAGCTCCTTCCAACACTGTTGGCTCTAGCTGTGTTGTTGGGAAGAGAATCCAGGAAGCAGCAGTCCCAGCAGTGGGCAGAGGACTAAAGCATCTGTGTCCTAACAGGTCGGCACAGCACCACAGACTCCCAAGGAAGAGGGAGCAGCGGGGAGTGCGGGCAGCACCGGTACCGTGTGGGAGTGGCTGCTCAGGGAAACCGTAGGTGAGACACCAAAGGAGCTGTGACAGTCTGTGCCAGTGGAGCTGTGACAGTCTGTGCCAGTCTGGTACGAGTGTCTGCCGGAAGCAGGACACTGGCCACAGACAAAGAAACTCCTAATTCACCCACTCCCACATCCCCCAGCCTCCATAGCCCCCCTCACTGACAGCTGTGCGTGCCCAGGCAGGACAGCAGAGGAAGCCATCGAGGCTCTCAGAATGCTCTCTGCACACTTTGTGGACAGGGAAGCAATGAGAGCTGTGAGTTTTCCTCCCTCCCTGCCCATCAGTAATAAATGCATGAGCATGGTGCAGCGTGTGTGTGTGGGGGGAGGGGATAGGGTTAAAAGGAGCAACAGGTCACCTGCCTCTTCATTCCTGGCCATGGCACATTCCACACACAGTCATCATTGCCTTGATCTTGGGGGCAAGAGCCCAGATCTGATTCTCACTGGTGGTGCAAACCTAAGAGGCTTCAGTTATAGACACTGAGCTGGGGCCAAGTTAGGAGTAAGAGGCTCCTCCCCCACAGCCTCTGCAGTGAAGTGCTTACGGAGCCCTAGAGATGGGAATATGCAGAGGTTTCTGGCTTCTGCATCTGCCTTGGTTCAGATAACTGCTCCCTTCTCAAGATAGCTCCTGGCTATACTGTCCTCGCGTCACTGGGAGATGATACACGCTATTGTGGTGGTAAACACTATGGACCAAAATCATCTTGCAGGGGCGGGGAGGGGGGATGTGGGGAAGTACTTCATCTTACAGGTCCTAGTGCATCACTGAGGGAAGCTGAGGCAGGAATCTAGAACAGAAACTGAAGCAGAAACCTTAGAGGAACACTTCTTGCTTGTGTGCTTGCTCAGAGTTGCTCACCTACCTTTCTGATACGGCCAGATCTAACCTGTGTAGGGACACCACCACCCACAGTGGGCTGGGCCCACCCATATCAATTAGCAATCAAGAAGATGCTCCACAGACATATCCACAGGCCAGTCTGATGGAGGCAATTTCCTCAGTTGAGATTCCCTCTTCCCAGATGTGTCAGGCTGACAACTCACTAAAGCTATGACAGTATGGCATCCTTTTCCAAAGCAAGGCTGCTGGACAGGTCTTACTTTGATAATCTAAATAGGCAGCAGGTCTGGAAGCCTGTGGAACTTTCCAGCAGCTCATTTGCTGGGACTCTCATTCCCAATCAACCTTTCCCTTCACCTATTCCTGACACCACAGTGGCAAAAGACATCCATTCTGCTTCTCTTCCTCTGCTGTTTTCCAAGGTCTCTGAGTCCTCCATGGTTCCCATTTCTCTTCTGCTGATGCCCTGTTTCCATAGTTACTTATCTCCTCCTATCCCTTCTTTGCAGAGGTGATTGCTGGGTAGTCCTATTTTCCCATCTCAGCATACTTCGCCTTGGGATGAGAACCAATGAATGCCTCTGTCACTAATAAGGATGCTAGCTACTCTTCTGTCCATCTTCCCACGGGCTAGTACGGCCTCACTAAGCAAGCACCGTGAAAGCAGTTTTCTTTTTTACACATGCATTGATCAAGGAGAATTCTTAATAAGATAATTAGCCTTTGTAAATTGAAGTAGGAGAAAGAAAAATGTGTTTAATTTTTTGTGGCCTCCAGGGAAGTGATATATCTACTGCTAAGGCTCTTATGTTCTGAAAATTTGGGCTATCATTGAGAAAACTGTGTTGTGTTTCCTAACACCATCTCTGTGTCATGTTTTCACCTCTGTCTTCCACTTGACCTTTATCTCCTGACCTCTACAAGCATATCTGAAATATACACTCTGAAAATATATCCAAGTCTTCAGGGCTCACCATGGCCTTGCCAGCACCTCGGAGAGTCCAGAAGCACACTGTTCACTAATCATTCTCATGATTTGTTCCCATGGGGATCAGCCGGGATGGAGCACCTCATCCCAAGGGCCATGCTTGCTTTTGAGGACACAGAAGAGGCAGGAAGGTCATTCTCTTCTCCCCCTTTCCCTTCGGCCGTGAAGCAGGTTACCAAAGCCTGCTTCCCAGAGGTGCCCTGTCTGTGAGCAGAGAGAGGTTATCTTCATCCTCAGAGATGTGAGGGCACCAGAGAAACCTACATGGACCAGGTTTACTCTGCCAAGTTCGCCATCTCTCCACTGAATCCCATGTGTCCAACTATCAGTCTCAGAGTAAATCTACAAAGGGTATCATGTTGTCCTGGCTTCTCTTTGCTAAGTCTCTCCTTCACAGCATTTACAGGACAGAATCAAACTGGTCACATGGTTCTTATTCCCAGCAGCTGGCTATGTACCAATAGGGAGACATTAACCCTTGACAAAATAAATAGACAACTATAGAGTTTAGTGGTACAAAATTTCTTTACTTTTTCTTCTAATCCTAGCTCTCAAAACCACTTTTTTTTATTTGATTTGGCTCATATTTATAAAATACACTTGTTACATTTATTATATTTAGATTATTGAGTCTCTACAGTGTGGCTTTTTATATCATTCTAGAATTACATTTTCTATAAAGAGCAATTCTCTGCATGTGTATTGGAGAAAATAATAGAAGTTCTGAGCATTTATTATTAATTTGTGGAGTTTTTGAAGATTCATTTATTTATTTCATTTTAAGTATATGAGTGCTTGCCTGCATGCCTGTATATGTACCATGTGCATGCAGGGCCCACAGGGGCCAGAAGAGGGCACTGGATACCCTAAAACTACAGGTGCCTGTGATCCACCATGAGGGTCCTCTGGAAGATAAGCAAGGGCTCTTAACCACTGAGCCGTCTCTCTAGCCCTTTTTATTAATTTGCAATGACTGTGGCTGCTGAGAAGTCTTAAAAGTTAGGAAATCTGTGGATGTCACACTCTACAAATCTGCTTCCTCTCCTCGGGGTCACAGTGACCGGCAAGACAAACTTCCTCAAAGACAAACTGAGGACTTGACTGTCACCGAATCGGTTTTAGAACAAGGTGATTTTCAAATTCTACAGAATGAAATTCAAAATTAAACGAAGAAATGGATGGCAAGTCTTTCAAGCAAATGTCCTTGTTTTTTCCTTGGAGAGCTCAGGTTTTGATTATGTATAGAATTGTGTATGGGAAGAGATAAGGGTATTGATTACCAAGATAAACAAAAGATAAGTAAACTCAATTATAGGACATTTATTCTGCCATACACAGAATGAGATTTGAAGTTCTGTTTTGTAGCTTGAAGCCATATACATAATATTATTTGGAAAGATTTATGGATTCTTCCATGAGTGAGTAAATTTCCTGAGAAACTTATGCTTATTATGGAGAAAACAGCTGATACTTGCCATTTTTTTTTTAATTGAGAATCTTTAAATGAACAAAAAATGTTAACAGGTAAGAAACATCAGACCATCAGTAGATTAATGAGAAATAGAGTAGAAAATACACAAAAAGAGAAAATGGCTAAAGAGGCAGCAACAATAACAACAACCACAAATTTAGACTTTCTTAGCAGAATTAATGCAGAGAAAACAGCAATGTCTAAACACAAATGGATTGATGTTGGTCCTTGGAAGATGGCCTTCAGGAATAGCCAGGCGGGAGTAAAGAAAAGCTGATGGGTTAGAAGAAGGCTAGGCGATGAGGGAGCCCGGCTCTAGAGATGGAAGAAGTAATGGGGTGGTCTAGCGCACAGTTGTACCCAAGAGGAGGAGAAGCTAGTGGAAGTTCCAGAGAATAGTTGGCTAATGTTTTATTCTTACATCATTGTTTGTCATGCTGAGAGCTTCTCACAGGACCCCCCTTTCCTGCCTCCTGGGTTTAAATGCTTAAGGGAAATAGTGAAAAGGAGAGGAAGGACCAGACCTCCACTGATCTGAGCAGCAGGGCCAAGGAACACCTAGGGGACAAATGTGTTGTGGAAAAGAATATTTGTTTAACTAAGTAAAGATGTGTTACATTTGTTTGTGTTGCAGAATAATTGTTTAATTATGTAAAGATGTGTTACATTTGTTTATGCTGCATTTGTTTAATTATGTAAAGGTATGTTACTTTTGTTTACTTTTGTTATGTTTAACTATGTAAAGATGTGTTGCTGTTTTACCTTGCATGCCTAAGGCACCTGATTGGTCTAATAAAAAGCTAAATGGTCAATAGCTAGGCAGGAGAGGGATAAATGGGACTGGCGGGCAGAGAGAAAGGGGCCAGCCTGCCAAGGGCCAGCCAGCTGGGGATCAGCCACCCAGACACAGGAAGCAGGAAAGTATGATGAACAGCATAGAGGTGAGGTTAATGAGCCTCAAGGCAGTACATAGATCAACAGAAATGGGTCCATTTAAGTTAAAAAAAATTAAAGCTAGTTATAAACAAACATAAGCTAAAGGCCAAGCTTTCATAATTAATAAGAAGACTCTGTGTCATGATTTGGGAGCTGGCTAGTGGGACAGAGAAAATCTGTTACACAAATGAGCCCCCAGATGTCTAGAAGTGGGCTCAGTGGAAGGTGTTTTTCCACCATCCAAATGGGCTGGAGTAATTTTAATTTAAATAAGGTGGATCTGGGTGAATTCAGTTCACTGGAGAAATCTCAACACTCCATAGCTTGCAGGAAGGGAGCACATCTTTAGAAAAATAGTAATCTTGAATTAAAATAAATATCAGGTACTTAGAGCCCAAGTCAGCAAGAGAAAAGGCAAAATCTGGGTAGTCTTGCCTTTTAGAACATTCATACATTATTAAAGCATGCAAATTTGGGGCTGGAAAGATGCTCAGTGGTTAAGAGCTCTGGATGTGCTGGATTCAGTTCCCAGTACCCATAGGCTCACAACCATCTCTAACTCCAGTTCTGGGAGATCCAGTTCCCTCTCCTGGCCTCTGTGAGTACTACATTTACAGTGTGCATACATGCTTAGGACAAAACACCCACGTATATAAAAAGTTGTTTGTTTGTTTTTTAAAGAAAAAGAACTTAGTCTTTTTCAAAAGAATATAAATTCACTCCAACCTTCAGAAAAAGAAGTTACAGTTATACCAAGACCAAGAGTCCTGTTGAAGACATCAGTCTCTCCATAAGCCTGCAACACCACCATGGAACTAGATCCTAAGCCAACAGTGCAAACAGGCAAACAGTAGAATCCTGGGCACAGGTTAAAATGGATTGGAATCGACACATATTTGAGACAATGGTTTGATGGCACTTGTCTTCCTTGTCTCCCCAAATGCCATTTCCAGGCATTTAACAACAAATCATCAACTCTGAAAAGCTTACGATAAACAAGGAAAAAAGCTGAGTGATTGCCAGCTTATGCAATATTAAGAAGAGCAGACCCATATTTCAGCAGAACCTGGGAAGTGGACAGACAGGATGCCCAAGGAGCCCCACAAACAAGCTCTGGACGAACCCCAAGAGTGGAGAGAAAGGACAGTCTCTGGAGAGGCTTGTCAATGTCTGTAGAGCTGGACAGACAGACCCTGTGTTCCTATGCTTCCACGCCTAATTTCACTCCCAACTGAAGCACACAGATGACCTCATCATAAGAGGCATCCATAGGTATCCATATGTCACTGTACTCAGCTGCAATGGGCTGACCAGCCCAGATGGTCGTCTGTGATGATTGATGGATAGATCTTGACACTGTCTTGGGTAGAAACCAGTGACTACAATGTGGGATTTCCTGCATGCCCTGTGAACGAGTGTTGCTGACATGATACTGAGCTGGGAGGCTATTCACAAAGGGAATGCATGATTCCATTGATGCAGGAAACAGAACAGACAAAAGCTGATGTGTGTTCAGTAACTGCCCTAGTGTTCTTACTGTTGCTGTGGTGACCACTGGGACCAAAAGCAACTTGGAAAGAAGAGGGTTCGTTTGGCTTATGGGTAACAGTCCATCATTGAGGGAAGCCAAGTCAGAAACTCAAGCAGAAGCCCCAGAGGATTGCTACTTCCTGGATTGTTCTACGTCTTGCTCAGCCTGCTTTTTTATATGGCCCAGACCACCAGCCCAGGGTGGTGCAGCCCAAAGTAGACTATTCCACTCCCCGGTTAATCACTAATCAAGAAAATGCCCTCACAGGCCTGCTTAAAAGTGAATCTGATGGAGGCATGTTCTCAACTGACAGTCCCTCCTCCGACGGCTCAAGTGAAGAAAAACACTAACACGGCGATCTTGATGGCAACCCAGAGGCAGAGAGAGGCACAGAGCCGGGATGAATGCATCACTCTGACAGGACTGTGTTTCACCGTGTGTGCACAGGTCTCACCACGAGGCTTCTCTGCTTTAGCTGTACAATGAAGAGTTGACCTTTTCTGCTGTGCATCACAGATTAGGATATGAACCCAGTGAGGACAGCTCAAGGAAAGAGAGAGCCCTTTCTCTCACAATTAAGCTTTACTTAATTAGGACACGACTGGTTTTGATTCATTCCACGTGTTTAGAATAGGGATATTTTCCTAAGCTCTTTCTCTCTCTTTGAAAGTTAAAATTTTTTAAATGATGGATGATTTGATGATTTTTTTCCTAGGTAGAGCTGTAATAAATTATTTTCATAAAAAAAAATCAACTGAAAAGCCACCAGAGACAGAAAAGGAGGAAATCATATCTCTTGGTAAACTCCAGTGGCATCTGCAAGGTTTTATGGCAGTTACGCATTCTAGAATGATTATGACTTTACCTGCCTTCCGTTCCTTAGTTCCTTATAGAATTGCCAATTGTGAAGGTGGACTTGACTTCAAACAAAATCCTGAGTTTGAACTCACACGCAAGAGTTCAAATTCTAGCTTAGTGGTATATTTTTAATTAAAACATTCACGTAAGAAAAAATGACAAACAAGACTGAAAATTTTAAAAAGCGGTAATTCTCAGGATAATATGTAGAATGTGCTTACTCTGTGAGCCTCCTCATTTCGGAAGCTCACTTAGGCCAGTGCCCCCAAAACTGTGAGATGCAAAGCACACACTGAAATTCTCTGGTCTTAAAGGCAATCCTAAAGGATCCCCAAATGAGAGATGCACATCTCACGTAACTTCCCTCAAAACGCTGGTGGCTTCTATACAAAGCACCTCTTTCCCATAACTGCATTACCAACTACTAACAAAAGCAAGACACCATTCAAAGCGGTGGTACTGGACTGGGTTGTCTGAATCCAGTGTTCCATCTTAGGAAAAGTGTATGTAGTTTAACAGGGCTGAGAAATTGTACCCAGACAAAAATGTGCAAGAACAGAACGCTGTACAAAGCAGGCCAGATTATAAAGCCACAGTGGGGCCTGGAGAGTTGAATCAGCAGTTAAGAGCACTGGCTGCTCTTACAGAAAACCCAGGTTCAAACCTCAACTTTCACAGGGCAGCTCACAACCATCTACAACTCCAGGTCCTGGAAATCTGACGCCCTCTTCTGGCCTTCTTGGGCACTGCATCCACGTGGTGCACAGATGTATATGCAAGCAAGACACAAATACACACACACACACAAAAACTTTAAAACATAGAGCCATAGTGCATCATTAAAAAATCTGGACACATTCGTATTATATATTACAGTTCTCATTCATTTATTGAACAAAGCAAGGAGGAATTTTGAAAGTTATTATAATTTATTACATAATAAATCCATATCAGTGTAGCATTTTATATGCACATATAAACATGTTCCTGTGTAATTGATTTATTTGACAAGTTTATCAGCTAGGATTTATGCTTTTGTGTATCTCTAATTTGTGGAAATGGAGGAAAAATGCTTTTGACTACAATGTTCATTTCCCTCAGGTTAGAGCACTTTTAGTATAGGGAGTCCTCAGTATCCCCTCACCCTCAAAGACTGCCTTCTGGGGTTTTCCTTCAAGAGAGCAGAGAAACAAAGCCAGTGGGGTTCTAGCTCGGTGCTGCAGAGTGTCACTTGGTCAATTATTTCAATGAACAATTCTATTTCACTGTTTACACTAACTGGGGTAACCTTTTAACAAGGGACAATGAGCTCTGGTATGACTGATTAAAATGGAACCAAACAAAAAGCCCAGTGGCCTCCTCTATGTGCAAAGCTTGACTCTCACCATTCCAAACAAATTTTAGGAACACTCGACCTCCAGGGCCCACGACCCCGTCAAGATCAGGCTGTCGCTGGAGGGAAGGTGCATATGAAGAGCTGTAGTGAAACATTTGGCTTATGTTTTTCCTGAAATGTGTATCTAACTTTCCATTCAACGGAACAGTTTCGCTATTTGTTGACAAAATTCTAAGCAAATTAGTGTAGAAGATTATATAACAGAAGAGTGTCTATCAGATCCAGCAAATAAAACAAAGGCATGTTTTTAAAAGAACTTTTGAAACTCTAAATGGCCATGAGTCTTCTGTTGGCAGAAATGCACAACACAGTCTTTATAAATCCATAATACATCACTGTCTACATAAACAGACAAAGTAGGGGTTTGAAACATGAATCATGATGTGATGCTTAGATTTGGTTGACTTGGAACAAATTTGACCCAACTTGAGAGGTGGGAAAAGGGGCCTCACCTGAGGAACTCCCTCCATCAGACTGGCCTTTGGGCAAGTCTGTGGGACATTTTTCTTCACTGATGGTTGGTATGGGAGGCCCAAATCACTATGGGTAGTGCCTACTGCAGGAAGGTCATCTTAGATTATCTAAGGAAACTACCCAAACCAGCTATGGAGAGTAAGCCAGTACGCAGCGTTCCTCCATGGCCTCTGCTTCAGTTTCTGCTTAGAGGCCTTGCCTTGGCTTCTCTCATGGTGGACTCTAACACCTGTAACATGCAAGCAAAATGAACTTTTGTTTTATCACAGTGACGGAGAAGCAAACTGTGACAGGCACATTGTTTAAGGCCTTCCCTTAACAGTTTGACATAGAAAATAAATGAAGGGCCACTTCTCCATGTTCATGAGTGATGCTTCCAGGACAGAGTCGGCTCCAAAGGGCAAGACTGTGCAGTACAGTTCTCTTATGTTCCCCTATTGTCTTAGTTAGGGTTTGTACTGCTATGAAGAGACATCATGACCATGGCAACCCTTATTAAGGAAAGCATTTAATGGGGTGGCTAATAGTTCAGAGGTTTAGTCCATTACCATCAAGAGGGGACATTGTAGCACACAGGCAGACACAGTGCTGGAGACAGAGCTAAGAGTTCTACATCTTGACTTGCAGGCAACAGGAGGTGGTCTAAAAGACTGGGCATGGCTTGAGCATATATGAGACCTCAAAGGCCACCTCCATAGTGACACATTTCCTCCATCAAGACCACACCTACTCCAAAAAGCCATACCTCCTAATAGTGCCACTACCTATGAGCTTATGGGGACCAATTAGAATCAAATAACCACACTTATATAAGCTAAACAATTAAGTTCTCTTTAAAGCCTGGGCATGTGAGCTTGGTACGTGACCACTTTCTCTAGAAAGAGTGGGCAATTGGTTGTCAGACTCGGGTCTGTAGCTATTGAAGATGAGCAATTTCCTCTGGCAAGGATCCCAGTACATCCTCCTCTCCATCCAGCTCTCTTATCTTTCTAGGAAGCCCAGGACCCTGGGGAAGCTTGTTTTGTCTATATTTTATAATGTTAGAACCTCCCAAGAAACTACATCAGACCCAGCCTCTGGGATCTCTGTGAACTGATAAGAGGCCAAATTCAATTCCACCACAGCGGTCCCAGCTCCAAACTCCAAAGAATCCATGTGAAACAATTGTCCTCCATCGCTGGCTTCCTTTACACTTCCACTCTAGAGAAAATTGTGCTGATTCAATTGTGCTCCATGTTCAGGGGGAATAGAAAATGAAAAACTGAGATGGATCACTGGCTGGGTCTAACTGGAGCAACTTCTAGCTAAGGTCAAACTGTTTGGTTTTAAAGACTAGATTAAGTAGAAATGCCATTGCTCTCTAAATTTACTCTGATGTACCCTGTATGTTGCTGTAATCTGGGTATCATACCTCAGCACAAGCCACAGTAAACTGGACAGGTTTCCTCTATCATCCGAGTGGGGTGATGGTTCATTTGTGCTAAAGTCAAGGGTGGTCATCTGGATGCTGTTTCCAGTCTCCTTGTCAGGGGTTCCTGGGGATGGTAAGCTACATCCAGTGTAATGAGGTAACGCTGTTCCCAACTTCAGCAGTTTTCTGATTTTGTTCCCTGGGACGCCAGGCCTGCTGAGCTCTGAAAAAAGTTCCATACATGTGTTTCCACAGTGAGTATACAATGAAAGGCAGTGTAGAGAGTGAAGGTGTGGCCATTAGGGTCCTGGAGAAGACCCAGAAAAGACCATCATCCATGTATACAACCAGCAAGAGCATTTATTATTCCAGCATGCTGGGGCCTGCCATCCCACACAAAGGCAAGATGGTGATGACCCTGAGAGGGTTGTGTGGGTTCTTTTTAAGGGTAGCCAAGGGGAGGTCCTAGAGCAGTTAAGTCACTTTAGAAATGATTGGCTTATGTGAATGGCAATCATGTTAGTAACTTCTAGTTGGCTAGGATCTAGTTGGGGACTGAACAGGACTACAGCTTTCCCATTTGGGGCAGGCTTGGACAAGTTCCAGGCTTCGTCATTATTTGATTATCACCTTGAGCTGTTTATGTCTTAGGCCACCAGGCCTCCTTGTCCTTGTCCGGGGTTTTGGAGGTTGACTGTCCTTTGTTCATGGTTCCTCCTCAAGAACTGCCTGTCCAGTCTCAGGAAACTGAAATTGAGGTCTGATCTCTGAGCAAAGACTGAGCAGCCTGTTATGGCGTCTGCTCAGTACTCTCAGTGGCTGGCACAAGACTGAAGGAATTTTTCTCAGTTTGTTATGCTGTAAATCACACCAGGAAAGCAAGCTGGTCAGTGAACTTTCAGTTGCAGTGGGTATTGAGAACACACTGGCCACTCACCTCTATTGGGAGGAGCGGTACATTGTCACTGTGTGAGCTCATGCCCATAGGTACAGTCTGAACACAGTGACTCTCCACCTGGCATGTGATCTCTTTGTTAGTCTTGAAATTGCCCACTCCAGGTTCTAGATTTGGCTTGAGATTATCATCAAAAAGGCTCCCCTGCACTTGGTGGCAATGGAATCCTCTCCTCCATCATTGATATCTTGCCCTTTGGATTTAAGACCGCTGGTGGATGATACTTTGAGATCTTTCTCTTAGGAGCTATTTTCCTTTCCAAACTCCCTGCTCATGATGACTCAAGCTTTGGATGAAAACAACTATGTGAAATTTGATTTCCCCGAAATCTGGATTCAAATTGACCAGGGTGCTACACAGACATGAAGATGCTGGCTGGCATGAAGAGGAAACACACATGGAGTATCATCCATCCGCTCCACGGTGAACTCATAGGCATCAACCCTTTCCTGATAACCAGTTCCTCCCGATAAAATGGTGCTGATCAGTCGGAGATTCTTAGTATTCTGTCAGGAACTGGAATTCCCTCATCCTCCTTGCTCCCCAAGGACCTACTTGCCGCGACTGCCTCGACCAGCAAGGAAGACGTGACACCAGGCTCTTCTTTCAGCAGTTTATTCAGGAACCTTGAACAATCTTCTGACTTCTGACCCCGGGGAAACCAGCTCACAGCCTTAAGTAATCACTGGGTAGCCAACCCTGATACACCACGTGGGCACTACCAATAGGTCCAGGTGCACGGAAGCAAGCCAGATTCTCAGTCTTAGCCAATTAAGGGGTTGTTTATCACAGACAGCGCTCACCATCGGGAAGGCAGAGGGCAGAAGCCGGCGCCATCTTTAAGGTGCGGCTGCACGCAGCTCTCTACACCTACTCTAAATATTTAAAATAATGCTTACTTTACATTGTGTGTTACATTGGTGCAGTGCCTTTGGAGACCAGAAGAGGGCATTAGAATCCCTGGAACTGGAGTTACAGATGGTTGTGAGCTAGGAACTGAACCCAGGTCCTCTGCAAGAGCAGCCAGTGCTCTAACCACTGAACCATCTCTCCAGCCCCTTTTTGGTACTTTTAAAATTAATGATATTGAGTAATTATAAGGGAAGTAAAAGGAATGTTTTTCTTCATTTAATTATAAGGAATAGAAGGAAATATTTTTCTTTCATGGACTTTAAATATTAAAGAGAATAATTAATCAAGAATTAAAAGTACGCTACTTCTGGAGAACTTGAAGACATTAAAATTTATCAGTTTACATGTGGACTAGCAAAGAATTATGAATACTTTCATCAATTAAGCTCTTTGAATTTAATCCCATTGGGTCATATGGTTTATTCATTTCAATATTGAAAAAGGAAATATAAAGAAAAATTTTAAAAAGATGATACGAGGTGAACAGAAATAAAGAATGGTAAACGTATCCATTGAGCCAGCAGATGTTTACGGAGGGTCTTCCATGTACTCAGAATAGCGCTAGGTGGAAGGAAGAAAGAAAAAACGGAGGGTTAAGCCCCATTTTGACCCAGAAGAGGTCGGGGGTTAGGTGCCATCTGCCTTGGCTGTGGAATGTCAGGTGGCTTATCCCCTGAGGATTGTCACACCAGCCTTTAACGAGTCCCCACAGCACACCCGTGATCCTTCCTCAAATGCAGTAGTTCCAGAAATAAAATCGCAATGGTGGATGTAGAAACTATTACCAAAGCCACACTCATATAGAGTACATTTGCCAAGAATCAGATGGACCAGGACCAGGAGGGTCCAATTTTGCCTGTGGGCTGGAAGTCTGCCACAGTCTAATGTGCTACTACGATATGTTTTTCCAACAAACATTCTGCAAGGTGTGGTCATGTCATGAGTTCACAGTTCGATGTACTAAAAAGAACTGAATTAGAACCCCCTTCACCCCCCCCTCCCCAAAAGCCAGAAAACACAGACAGGAACACAAAGCGGGGGACGTGTCCTCTGCTCAGGGCGCCAGAGAAAGTAGTTTTCTTGTTGATTGCATTCAGCCAACTTCTTCAGCATTCAGACCTTTAAGCTAAACTGAGAAAAAAAAATTATAAATGTTATAAATTTTTCGTGTTTCTTCAAATCCTATTTGCAGTTTATGAAATTATTTTACCAGAATTGCAGAAATCTGTATATGTAAAATAGCTAAAGGCTTTGCTGTATCACGAAACATGGTAGTCATGATGTCTCAGGGCCAAAGGAATTCTGGAGAAAGACAACCTTGGCTCATAATGCAAATCAGTTGGCTTGTAAGACTTCACTAGGAAGATTATTTTACAGGTGCTGGGGTGGTAAGTATTTCAATATCTTGTTACATGCTGCAAATCTGGGCTTTTGGCGAGATTTTTAGACAAGGCAACAACCGCTGAAATTCTGCGATGTGAGACTCTGTAAGGAGACGGAAACCCAACACCGGGCAGGCGTGGTAACACATCCTGCGATTCCAGCATCTGGGAGGCTGAAGCAAGATCTCAAGTTTGAGACACAGGGAGTCTTTCCAAATGTAGCACACCCTCCCTTCACTGGGGACCACACTTTCCGGTTGACTTTGGGGACTGTGACTTCCAGTAATCAAATGCAGCACAGGTGAGGCTGGGAGAAATCCAGCTGACGTAATGCAGTGTCCGCCGGTCTGATTGTGGTCAGAATACAGGGAGCCGAACACAGAGCAATACACAGAAGTCCTAATACAATGGGTCCCAGAAAGACTTTTCCCGAGGCCGAATGTTACCAAAGGGAGGTTTTCCTATTGCGGACAGACCGCAGCAACAGCCTGTCCCCCTTCCTCCCAGCAACTGACTCCCGATTTGCAGTCCTGCAAGGCTCTGCGCCCCTCCTCCTCTTGAGGAGTGAGTTCTTGGTGGCTCGTGTGGCCACCGATCCGGCCCTGGACTATCATCTCTTTGAATTATTTTATGTGAGAAAAGAATACTTTTTGTTTTACACTGTTACTGGACACTCATCAAGTGAGGCCGATTCAAACTGACTCTGCAGGGTAGAAGGAATAGCTGAAAGGGGAAAGGAGGAAGTGGCTGGCTGAGGAGAAGAAAGCGTGGAATCCTGAGGAGGGCAGAGTCCTGGGGCAGTGCCTGCCATGCTGTAGTTCTTTATTCCACGTGCCCAGCAGAGGAAGCATCCTACATCCTGCTTCAGAACCGCAGGCAGGCTCCTCAGCCAGGCAGAAACACGACAGGTGAATGCAGCTTCTGGCCTCTGAGGGTACTGCACATATGTGATACATAGACATAAATGTGGTCAAACATTTTTACACATAAAATAAATGAATTTTTAAACACATATTCTACTCCCCCAAACAAGATAAAACTGTCTAAAACAACAAAAGAAGACAGCAAAGCCTTGTGAAAGCTGATATATGTGTATGTGTGTTCATACATATGTGTGTGTATAAGTTAATATTTTTTCTAACTTAACTTTTTATTGATTCTTTGTGGATTTCACATCATGTATCTCAATCCCCACCCCTCTGCCCTTGTAACCTCCCCACAAGATAAAATAAAGTAAAATTTAGAAGAAAATAAAAAAGAAAGAAAAAAATATCACTGTGGAAGCTGTGGTGTGACCCAGTGAATCATACAGTATTCCCTTTAGTCCAGACATGTTTACTGGCTAGAGTTCAATGCAATGAGTCATTGGTCTGGTTCGAGGCCTCTGGTTTCTGCTGCACTGTGGACACTGGGCCCTCACCAGGACTCCTCTTGGATAGCCTGTTGTTGTCTTGTGTCACAGAGATCCTGCAGCTTTGGATCTGCAGGACCAGCCCCTTCGAGTACTCCAGCAGATCACAGATGGGGTGGGGATTGGGATGGGTCAACTCCCACGACCCTGGTTCTGGGCCTGAGTGGTTGCTGGGTTGGTCAGCTCACCAGCTCTCCTTCATCTCATCACCAGGGTGAGTACTCCAGGATTGCCCAGGCTAGCTTGCCCTATGCAGTAGGCAACAAGGGGTGAGGCTGGATCTCCTGCTCTCATGCCCTCAGTACCAGCTCACCCACACCTATAGCAACAGGGCCAGCTCCACTACTGTGATGCCCAGGCAAGGTGCAAGGCCCATACTCCCAAGTGCTACGGCTGGTGAGAGACAGGGACAGCTCTCCCGACCTCATGACCTCATGGCCAGCTCTGCCAAAGGCTGAGAGGGGCCGGGGGGTTCTCTCTTCCTCAGTTCGGGGGGTTCTCTCTTCCTCAGTTCTCTCTTCCTCACTGTATGGCAGATGAAGGGTTGGAGCCAGCTCCTCACTGCCTTCACCTCTTCAGATCTGCCTCTCTCCACAAGACAGGAACCTTCTATCTATCTATGTATCTATCTGTCTATCATCTATCTATCCCTATCTATCTATCTATCTATCTATCTATCTATCTATCTATCTATCTATCCCTATCTATCTATCTATCTATCTACCTATCTATCTATCTATCTATCTATCTATCTATTTATCTATCTATCTTCCATATCCCATCATATATTTGCTCACCATAATAGTGCCTGATCTCGGGGTTGGGGATTTAGCTCAGTGGTAGAGCGCTTGCCCAGCAAGTGCAAGGCCCTGGGTTCGGTCCTCAGCTCTGGAAAAAAAAAAATAAAAAAAAAAAAGAAAAAAATTAGTGCCCAATCTCTGGGGCACTAGGCAGGCCATATTTTCTCCTCCCTGCCTAGGTGGACAGCCTAGGTGGGTTTGTGGGTCTTCTTCTCCCACTCAGTCCTTCTCCCCCCCCCCCCAGACAGGGTTTCTCTGTAGCTTTGGAGCCTGTCCTGGAACTCGCTTTGTAGCCCAGGCTGGCCTCGAACTCACAGAGATCCTGCCTCTACCTCCCGAGTGCTGGGATTACAGGCGTGCGCCATCACCGCCACCACCTGGCTCAGTCTTTTTTTTTTTTATGGCTAATGAATTTTATTTATTTTTTTTCATTTTTCTTTAAGAAAATTTCTACTCACTCCAATGCTAGCTACAGAACCCCTCTCCTCCCTCCTCCCACCCCCAGCCCTCTTTCCCAAGCCACCCCGCATTCCCACATCCCCAAAATCGAGGTCTCTCGTGCTCCCACTCAGTCTTAATAAAAAAATTTTTTTAGCCTGTCATCTTTGGGAGAAAAACAGACAGCCTGGAAAAAATTTTAGATAGCAAGAACAAAGTACAAGATCCTTTGAGCTTGATATAAAAAGCACATGTTTGAAAAAAAAAAAAAAGTCCAGCATTTATTGAAGGTATTTGTTGAAGCTTTTAATAAAGTTGGTGTAAAAGGCAACTCTTTACTCAACAAAGGACATGGACAAAAGGCTCACAGCAGCATTTGTGGCGCAGGGTGAACTCTTCCCCCTTGGGTGAGAACAGGCACCCTGCCCACTCTTGTGGCTCATGTGGCACAGGCTGAACGCTTCCCCTGCAGATAAGAAGAGGCACTCTGCCCACCTCGTCACTCAGTTCAGTACAGTACTGTGATTCATCTATGTGACAAGGCAAGGAAAATATAAAAGTCTGACAGAGAAACATTGCTGTCTTTGCAGACAGACTGAAACTCCACCATTAGAATGTATAAGGTTGCAAAAAGCCACCCCAATTGCCAAGTGCTTAGCAAAGTGTCTATATATGACATCAGTATGCAAAAATAATTGAGTTTCAAAAATCCAGAAATAAGAACTCAGAAATAAATTTAAAATATATGTATAACTGGGCCAGTGAGATGATGCAGCAGACATATGCGTTTACTCCCAAGCCTGACAAGCTGAGTTGGGTTCCCAGATCCCACATGATGGAAGGAGAGGGTTCACTCCTAAAGGTAGTCCTCTGACATCTACACCCATAGCACACATGTGCTCACATCCTCTGACATCACCACCCACAGCACACACTCACACACTCACATGCAATAATAATAAATCAGTTTCACTTTAAATTTTTAAAAATATATAAAACTTTGAACATCTTAAAGAATGCTGCTATATTTAAGGATAATTTTAAACAAATATGTACAAGGTCTGTGCAGGGCACACCACAGAGCACCATGAGAGAAAATTAAAAAGAGGAAATTATAGCTGGAGAGCTTCTCTCCAGCCCCCGCCAAGCCCTGGCAGTCTGACAGCCCACTAATAAAATAAACACACATATACTTATATTATTTAAACTGTTTGGCCTAATGGTTCAGGCTTCTTGCTGGCTGCTCTTATATCTTAAATTAACTGATTTCTATTAATCTATAAGTTGCCAAGTAGCTTGTGGTTTACTGTTATCTTAACATCTTATGGTGGCAGCTGGCAGTGTCTCTCTGCCTCCGCCTTCCACTTCCCAGAATTCTCTTCTCTCCTTGTCCCACCTATACTTCCCTGCCCGGCTACTGGCCAATCAGTGTTTTATTTATTAACCAATCAGAGCAACACATTTGACATACAGAACATCCCACAGCAGGAAATGAATAGACACTAATACCACATCCATCTGTCAATCAAAAGATCCAACATCAAAATAAATCCTCCGATTTGTTTCTTCATAGATCCCATGCTTGGTAAGAACAACAGCAGATACAGAAATTGAGTTAATGTGGCGGAAATATGAACAGCCCAGACAGCTTTGACCAAGAAGCAACCTTAAGGTCTTGGAGCAGATGACTTAAAGGCTTACCATGAATCTACAGTGATAAACACAATTACAATCGTGGCAAAATGATAGACAATAAATTGATAGCACAGAACACAGATTCAGGAGATAGACTTATTTATACACACACATACTTGATTGACTTTGAGACGAAGCTCTCAGGATAATTCCATAAGGCAATGAAAGCCTTTTCAACAGCAGCTGCTTGGGTGATTGCAGAGCCAGATGCAGGAAGTTAGCCTTGACTCACCTTGTCGAAAATAAAAGTCAAAATTGATCATTATGCAAATATGCATTTAGTTCTGTATAATCTTTAATTCCACAAAGTTGTTTAAATGTGTATATAAGCCCCATTGTTGTATAGAACATATTTTTGCTATATTCAGTATATCAAAAGAACTGGTGGGGTCGCAGAGATGGCTCTGCGGGGGCCTGAAATCAATATCTGTTAGATTCAAATTATGCAATACAGGTTAAGAGCAGATCTTGCTCTTGCAGAGGATCCGAACTCAAGTCCTTAAATACTTTCAACAGAACAAAACAAAAAAGCCAGTGGGAAAAACAATGACAAATTCAAAGCCACTCAGTTGTTACATGGCAGGACGTGTCATTAGAGGCCTTACATAGAAGTCATTGAAGTTCCAGAGCACACAAGGCTCTCTGGCTGTGTACAGTTAAGATCAAACTACTGTTTAACAAGTGAGTATTCGTTACGTGTCATTAGCACACATGGGCTCCATTTGGGCACAACCAAAAAAATAAGTTGAGGAAAGAACACTTAGGATACCGTGCGTGGAAGATAAAGTCACACAAATAATTTCATGTTAAAGTTTATGTGATGTTACACATTTGAAAATCGGCATTTTTTTAAAAGGCTTAGTTAACTAACAGATAAATAGCAAAAACATGAAACATTAAAAAAATGCAGTGTGTTTTCAGGGGCTGTGTGGTAGTGGCTGGAGCAGAGAGCTGGTACTTTGAACGCATAGAGCTGCAGAAGCCTGGAAACCTTCATTCATTACAGGCCCGTCTCCTAGGCTCATGAGTGTAAGTAAAGACAGCTTTCCCTAGCTCTTTGTTTTAGGAGTCCCCTGAGTTCCAGGGAGGACCAGAAGCAAAAAAAGGAGAAGCATAAACTTGTGTTTTGACTCAAGCAAAAGGCAATATATGATACAGGGAGCTTGGTGACCGTCTGGAGCATTCAGACTGAGCCGTCAGATTCTGGGGGTCCAACCAAGCTTCTGGTTTTTATGATCTTATGAGAAGGAAGGGCTGACATCATGAATTTAAAAAGATCATAGATAAAAAATGCTTTGTGGCTGTTCACTTTAAATCAAAGATCACAGCCTCACCATACTCATGCGGGTCTGTGGAAGGGCACATTCGGTGTTGACCCAGCACTGGCTTGAAGTTTTAAACGGCCAGCTAGTAAAGTTCTACTTCATTTTGTTACCTGACACTTTAAACTGAGTCACCCAGAGACTGTAAAACGTGTGCACCAGAAAACACCGGCTGTCAACTAGGTGTGCATTTAAATTCAGTTACAGTTTGATAATTCCAAAAGAGAAAGAATTTAGTTAGTGTTTCGGGAATCCTTTTGTGAGTAACAAAAGGATTGTTAGCTCTGGAAATAATTCTTGAATAATGTACTTCAAAAAATTTGGGTGTAAACATATCCCATAGTGGCTATTAGAGGAAAATTCTGAATCGTCCACTAGTTCCGTTTTCTGAGAAATCTTCACAATGACTTGCCCCAGTTTACACTCACATCAGCAAAGAATGATGTTCCTCCTTCCTCACATCCTTGCTGCATTTATAGTCCCTTGCATCCCTAATAACAGTCTTTTTGACTGAGGGTACATGGAATCTTAATGAAGTTTTGACTTGATATTGAGTATTTTTCATACATTTATTGATGTTCATACTTGCTCACTTCCCCTTTCATTAATTAGGTTTTTTATGTTGGCTTTACTTGCCTATTTCTTTACATGTTCTGGAAGTTATCGGTCTAGCGGATGTACAGCAGGCAAAGATTTTTTTTTGTAATGATATATGCTAATTGTCTCACTTGACATTCAGAATATTTTTAATTTAGTATAAGCCCATTTGTCAAAAAAAAAAATAAGAGAATAAAATGCCTATAGGGAAAGTTACATTTATATATTAACTGATTCCATCTACACAGCATACATGAGTTACTTTTCTGTTTCTGTAACAAAATGCCTGACAGAAGCAGCTTACAGAAGGCTGGATGATTTTGGCTCGCGGATTCAGAGTACAGGATTCAGAGCACAGAAACACGGAGGCCGGGGTGCGAGGCAGCTGATCCCATTATGCCCACAGTGAGACAGTTTGGAGAGATGAACACTGGAGCTCGGTCCACTTCCTCCTTTTGATTGTTTGGGACTGCGGCCCATGGAATGGGACACTCACGTTCAGAATGGGTTTTCCCACCTCCGCTAAAGCTTTGTAGAAACACCCTCATGGGCACACCCAGAGCTTTGCCTCCTGCGAGATTCTAAATGCTGTCAGACTAGCAAACTAGGTCAACACATGCCCCTCCCTTCCCTTGTTGTCTTGACAACCAAACATCTCCCTTTAAATGTTCTGCCTCTGGTCCTCAAAGGTTCACAGCTATCTCAGAAGGCAAAATGTGTTTGGTTCAACTTCAAAAGTCCCCATAGTCTTTCACAGTCCCAGCACTGTTTACAAAAATCTGTCTGCCAGGCAGTGGTGGCACACACCTTTAATCCCAGCACTTGGGAGCCACAGACAGGGAGAGCTCTGTGAGTTCAAGGCCAACCTAATCTACAGAGTGAGTTCTAGGACAGCCAGGACTGTTACACAGAGAAACAGTCTCAAATAAAAAATAAAAATAAAAAAAATCCCAAAAGTATTTTCTGTACTCAAAGCAAAGGACTCATAACTGTGAGCTTTTATACAATCAAACAAGTTACATCTCATATACGACGGGTCACAGTAAATATTTCTATCCCAAAAGGAATGAACGGGAGGTGGGGAGTGGGAATATCAAGGAAAACTATGATCGAAGCTATATCAAAACTCACCAGGAAAAACACCAAACCTTACTGCACCATGTGTAATATTGGCAGCCTGTGGCAACATCATATGGGCTCCAACTGCCTTGCGTGGCCCTGCCCCCCCATGAGCCTGTCCCCCAACCCCCACTCTCCCACCCCCACCATGGCCCTGCCCCTCTGTGGCCCTGTCCCCCCATGACCCTGTCCCCCAATCCCCACTCCCCATTCCCACCCCCACGCCCCAGCATGGCCCTGCCCCTCCGGTTCTGCCTGCAGCCATGCAGTCTCCTGGACTGACTCACCTCTGTGCCTGCAGGTTTCCTTGGAGGAGGTCCCATGTCCTGGCATCTCCAACATCCTGGCCTTTATCTTTAGAGTCAAGCCCATCTAGACTCACAGACACCCCAGGGAGCTGTCTCCTGTGTGACTCTAACTTCAGTCCAGTTAACGACAACAGTCATCCATCATGTGGTGCATTCCCTAAGCGAGGCGATTGTCTGTGTTCTCCCTGAAATAGTAAGGATGGAGCAGACCAATGGTTTCCAGACAGGAGCCGTGACCAGGTTTTCTATGGCAGTCCCAGCCACGGTGACATCAAGTTCTTAGTGGCTTTAGGGCAGCAAACATCTCTGCCTTGGTCACGACCCTGTGGGTTGTCCGCCACCCATCGGGGTTGACTAGATTTAAGTTCAGGAATGCTCCCTGTGGCTTTGGTGTGTTCCGTGTTTCAAGTTCACTCATGTTCAGTGTGACTTTGTGTATGTCCGGAAACCTGACGTTACTTAATCCTCAGTGAAGTTGGACAGAACCCAAGACTCATCTATTGGCCCACACAATTCAAACAGATGGCTCCTTCCTTGGGAGTTTATCGAAGGTCCTATCTGTATATGTATCTTGTGCTTAATTTTACTTTTTTTACTTTGTTTGTTTTCGAGACAGGGTTTCTCTATGTAGTTTTGGTGCCTGTCCTGGATCTCCCTCTGTAGATCAGGCTGGCCTCGAACTCACAGAGATCCACCTGGCTCTGCCTCCCGAGTGCTGGGATTAAAGGCGTGTGCCACCACCGCCCAGCAACTTTGACTTTTCTTCAGAGATAGTGCTAAGGGGCCAGACAGAGGGCTCAATGGTTACAAGGGCACACTGCTCTTCCAGAGAACTCAAGATAGACTCCCAGAACACATGTTGGGCAGCTCACAACCACCTTTAACTCTAGCTCCAGAATATCTACTGCCCTCTCCTGGCCTCCCCAGTTACCTGCACCCACATGCACAGACACACATATACACATAATTAAAAAACAAAAGTAAATTTAATAAAAACAGTTCTAGGTACACAATTTTTCGTTCCCTGTTACTTTCTCTCAGAACTTTGAATATCACCACATTTATTCTGACGTCCAATGGTGTTATTGACAAGCCTGCATACATGAGACTTTGGGCCTTCCTAAACATCTATCTTTTTACAAAGCCAGAATTTCAAAAACAATTGTCTCCGGTGTACTTACATTTATTTAACCTTCCTAGTTGTTTGCATATTCACAAACCCCTGTATTTTATTGGTTCTAGACACTCTAAGCTTCTCCAATATTATCTCTTCTTCATTTTAATTGATTTCTCTCTTAGGCACTTTGATTAGCTAGCTGTTGAAAATTTACATTTTTTCTCTCCACACTGCATGGTCTGTTGATTGAGTTAATATACTCAGAAATATACTGTTCATTTCTTAACATCTCTGTGGTTCTTTTTTAAAGATTTACTTATTTTTACTTTTTGTGTATGAGTGCTTGCCTGTCTGTCTGTCTGTGCACCATGCATGTGCAGTACCCACAGAGGCCAGAAGGGGCCATCAGGTTCCCTAGAGCTGCAGTTACAGTTCTGAGCCCCCATGTGGGTGCTGGAATTGAACCCGCATCCTCTGGAAGAGCAGCCAGTGTTCTTAACTGCTGAGCCACCTCTCCAAACTCTCTGTGTTTCTTTCGGAAGGTGGATTATTTCTTCCTCTCCCTGTGACTCCATCTAGGCCTCCTTTGAGGGCATTTAATACTCCAGAACTGATCATGTCAGTAACTGACGTGTTCAGGGCGCAAACCTGTTTTTGTTGTTTCTGTTGATTCTTACCCACGTGTGTTTAATTGACATTTGACAGTGAGCTAGTATTTGTCTGACATTAATGTGAGTAAACCATGGAAGGCTAGTTTGAGAGTGTTTTCCCAGAGTTTTTGCATGTCTTGTGGCCTCCGCTGCTGCAGTCTCCACCTTTCAGTCCAAAGGGGCCGTGGGTGAGCTCTCAGAACCTGCCAGTGACTTGAGGGCTGGACAAGGCAATTCTAGTGTCCCCACGTACTTATCACACCACCTAAGCTTTTACATTGTTACTATGCTCTGTTAACATTCTTTCCCTCTAGACTTAAATTCCTTGTTTTGAAGTCTCCAGAAAGGCAATCCGATTTCCTTAATGTAGATGCTGTTGTCTTGAAGTACAAAGGCCTTTTAGAATACCTAACCTACAGGTGGGAGGGAGGTGGTGGCGCACAGCACTTGGGAGGCAGAGGCAGGTGGATCTCTGTGAGTTCGAGGCCAGCCTGGTCTACAGAGAGAGTTCCAGGACAGGCAGGGCTGTTACACAGAGAGACCCTGTCTCAAAAAAAAAAAAAAAAAAAAAAAAAAAAAAGACTATCTAATCTACCATTCACCAGCAGTGGATGCCTGGGTAACAGTTTTTGCTCTGGCTCTGTGCTCCTGGTAGCAGCTCTTACCAAGAGTGACGATTCTGGATAAATGGAGCCTGACTTAAAATATTTTAGATTTAGGACAGCAGGTGTGAGCTCAGATTTTCTTGACTGTACAAGAGTAGGTGACTGATTTGCTCAACTAGGGGACACAAAAGGCTGGCGGAACCATGTGACTCGGCATTTCTTCTGAGGGGTGCCTGTGAGTCTGTGGTCACTTCTAAGAGGCTTATATAAAACACCAGTACTAGTGACTAATGAATTAATTCATGACCCCACCTTGAGAAGCTAACATATAGTTATAATCAAGACACCATGATTCTACAGCAGAATTACTTAGGTTTTTCCCATAAAATTTTGATAAGTAAATTTCCCAGGAGAACACTGTCACTCTTGGCTTGCTACTGTAAGCTTTGATTTCTAGTGTTTGTTATTACATAAATTCATCTTTTTGAGGAAAAGTCTTGCCTATTTATGTAATTATGCATGGGATATTAAGATGCTCTTTACCCTACAAACAGAAAATGACATTAAATTGGTAATGGATTGAATTTGTGGATAAAAATCAGTAGAATCTTAGAGTAATCCCTCATTGGACTGTTTTGGACCTCCAGCCCCTAAATAATGTCACGGAGACTTATTATTAATTATGAAAGCTTGGCCTTTAGCTTAGGTTTGTTCCCAACTAGCTCCTAAGACTTAAATTAACCATTTTATATTAATGTACGTTCTGCAGTGTGGCTCGGTACCTCCCCTCCTTACTACATCTGACTTCCTAGGTGTCTCGCTGGAGTCCCCCACACATGCCTAGATCCATCCCAAGTTCCTCTCTCTGCCTGGAAGTCCCACCTAACCTCTTCTGCCTAGCTATTGGTGGTTCAACTTTTTATTAAACCAATCACAATGACACATCTTCACACAGTGTACAAATATCCCACAACAGACTCTGTAGAGAGGAGGGGTGTTCCTATGTCTCTACCATCCTCAGGTACAGTGGGAGTGTGGCGGTTGTGTGGGGTACAGTGGGAGTGTGGCGGTTGTGTGGGGTGCAGTGGGAGTGTGGCGGTTGTGTGGGGTGCAGTGGGAGTGTGGCGGTTGTGTGGGGTACAGTGGGAGTGTGGCAGTTGTGTGGCAGTTTGAATGAGAATACCCCCCCTAGGCTCGTGTGTTGAATGCTTGGCCACAGGAAGGGCAACCGTGTGAAGTGTTTAGCAGGATTAGGAGGTGTGACCTTGTGGAGGAAATGTGTCACTGGGGGTAGCTTTGAGGTTTCAAATGCCCGTGGCAGACCCAGTTTCCCTTCCTCTCTGTCTCTGTGTGTCTGTGTCACTGTCTCTGTCTCTTTGTCTCTGTCTATGTGTCTCTGTCTCTCCCCCACAGCACTACACACACTGCCATGCTTCTCGCCATGATGACAATGGACTAAACCTCTCTCTTTCTTTCTTTTTTCATTTTTTTGGGGGGAGGGGGTGTTTCAAGAGAGGGTTTCCTCTATGTAGCCCTAGCTATCCTGGAACTCACTCCATAGACCAGGCTGGCCTCGAACTCACAGAGATCTGCCTGACTCTGCCTCCCGAGTGCTGGGGTCAAAGGCATGCACCACCCCAACACTCAGGAGGCAGAGCCAGGTGGATCTCTGTGAGTTTGAGGCCTGCCTGGTCTATGGAGTGAGTTCCAGGACAGCCAGAACTGTAAAGAGAAACCCCGTCTTGAAAAACAAAAATTTAATTTCAAAAAAAGAAAGAAAAGAAAAGGTGTGCACCACCACTGCCTGCTTCACAAACAAAACAATTAAATGCTTTCTCTTATAAAAATTGCTTAGGTCATGGTGTCTCTTCACAACCATAGTACACTGACTCTAACCGGGAGTTTAGTAAGTACCTTGATTGAAAACACAGTTTGGCAAGCTAGTGAATATTATAGCCAACCAAGAATGAAGCCATCAAGCAATTCTGAAATGATATTAAAACCAAGGTTTTCTGAGCATAGTTAGGTAAGTTTTATTCTTGATTTAATTTTTTTTTATTCAGATGCAGGGGGAGAATTTACCTTCCACTAACCATGTGAAAAGATATCCTCTTTTTTAATTTTATTTTTGTTTGGTTTTAGATTTATTTAATTTATGTCTGTGAGCATTTTTCCTGCACTCATGTGTGTACACTGTGTGTGTGTGTGTGTGTGTGTGTGTGTGTGTGTGTGTGTGTGTGATGGCTGCAGAGGTTAGAGACAGTATCAGATCCCCTGGAACTGGAGTTACAGATGGTTGTGAGCCACCATGTGGGTGCTGGGAATCGAACTCAGGTCCTCTGTAAGAGCAGCCAGTGCTCTTAACCACTGAGCCATGTCTTCAGACTGAAAAGCGATCTTCTAATATGGCAGAACATTGCTGTTTCAGTCTCTCTAGAACAGATGTTTAGACTGTGAAACTCCTTGCTTGCTGACCAACAGAAGAGGAAAGTGGCCTGCCTGGGTGCATTTTTCGAAAAATTAAACTGAAGTTTGGTGAATTTGAAACTAAAGCAACAAATAGTGTATTTAGTGGTCATCAAATATCTGAGAAAGTGCTTGGTATCTTTCAGGCACCAGGAAGATGCAAATCAAAACCATACTAAGATCCTGAACTATCTCATCATCAAGAAAGGGAAACACTAGGCCAGGTGATGATGATGCACACCTTTAATCCTAGCTCTCAGAAGGCAGAGGCAGGCAAAGAGTGAGTGAGTGAGAGAGAGAGAGAGAGAGAACCTGGCAGTTTCCTGGAGAGCCTATGATTCCCAGTCAGTGGCAGAAGCGGTTCTGATACCAGCCAAAGAATCAAAAGGAACAGAGCAAGTCTTTTGAGCTTGGAGAGAGAAAGGAAGGGCCAGTCGAGAAGAAGGCAGCATCTTTCTCCTGCCGCACCCTTTTCATCTGGGCTGCTACCACATGGTTCAGCAAATTGTCTAAACCAAGCAACACACTACATGCCCCTCCCCAGGAAAGACTCAAAAGAACTGAGGTCAGGTTACTATCCACGTCTATGTTATTCACAACAGCTAAGTTGGGGACTCAGCCTAGACACCCACCAACGGGTGTATTGATAAAAAAGATGTGGCCCACAAGAGAGTGGGGCGTTAATAAGCCACAAAGAAGTCAGTTAAAATCCCACATGGAGACGGGAGTTGGACACCAAGTCGGATAACTATCAGCAATCCATAGACACTGGGAGAAAGAAAGAAGACAGATGTTTCAAGGATGTGGCCCTGGCCACGCCCCAGTGATGGCCACTGTGCTGGCTGCTCTTGAGTGCCAAGTTGACCCACAAACTAGAGGTGTCTGAAGTTATCCCTCAACTGAGAAAATGCCTCTGTAAGATCCGCTGTAAGGCATCTTCTTAATCATTGATCGATGGGGGAGGACCCAGCCCATGGTGGGTGGTGTGGTCCCTGGGCTGGTGGTCCTGGGTTCTATAAGAAAGCAGTCTGAGGCTCAGTGGTGGCGGCACACGCCTTTAATCCCAGCACTCAGGAGGCAGAGGCAGGTGGATCTCTGTGAGTTCAAGGCCAGACTGGTCTACAGAGCTAGTCCAGGACAGGCACCAAAATAGATAGATAGATAGATAGATAGATAGATAGATAGATAGATAGATAGATATAGCAGGCTGAGCAAGTCATGAGGAGCAAGCCAGTAAGCAGCACTCCTCCATGGCCTCTGCATCAGCTCCTGCCTCCAGGTTCCTGCCCTGTTTGGGTTCCCGTCCAGATTTCCTTTGATGATGAACAGTGTCTTAGTGTTTTATCGCTGTGAAGAGACACCATGACCATAGCAACTCTTATAAAGGAACACATATAACTGAGGCTGGCTTACAGTACAGAGGTTCAGTCCATTATTGCCATGGTGAGAAGCGTGGCAGAGGGCAGGCAAACATGGTCCTGGAGAGGTAGCCGAGAGTTCCACATCCAGAACGGCAGACAGCGGGAAGAGAGGACACTGGGCCTGGCTTGAGCATGTGAAACCTCAAAGCCCATGTCCTGTGACACACTTTCTCCAATTAGGCCACACCTACTCCAAAAAGACCACACCTCTTAATAGTCCCACTCCTTGTGGGCCTGTGGGGGCCATTTTACTCAAATCACCACAGACAGCAATGTGGATATATATATATATATCGCCACAGACTTGGGAGGCAGAGGCAGATCTCTGAGTTCAAGGCCAGCCTGGTCTACAGAGCGAGTTCCAGGACAGCCAAGGCTACACAGAGAAACTGTCTAGAAAAGAAAGGAAGGAAGGAAGGGAGGGAGGGAGGGAGGGAGAGAGGGAGGGAGGGAGGGGAAGGGAAGGAAAGGGAAGGAAAGAAGAGAAGAGAGGACACAATGTTGGGCTCTAAGTAGAAAAGGAAGTGTGTCTGGGAGGAGCTAGTGTAAGGGGACAGACATGATCAAAACTACACTGCACCAAGTTCTCAAAGAACAAATAAAAGAGAAAAGAAAGACTAATGAAGGACCAGGAAAGGTGATCAAGAGACATCACTTGCATGTGTTGGAATGTCATAGGGCAGCTCATTTGTCTGATTAGTAAAATGTCCTCAGAGGAAGAGGACCGAGTGTTATATTTACAGTGATCTCTATTAATGTCTACACAGATTACTCCAGTAGAGACTGGCAGCCTGAACCCCTTATCCAGACAGGTACCTCAAATTTCAGCACACAACACCCCCCCCCCCCCCGCAAATAGTAAGAACCTAGTTAAAATACACTGGATAGTCTGTCATGTATTTACATGAACTCTTGCAGTATTATTATCAAAAAGACACTAGGGACAGGACATTGTAACGGGGGTGGAGGGATGGGGGGGATGAGGCTACTCAAGTGAAGATCACTAAGGTACTTGTGTACTTCTCTGAAGCAGTTTGCCAAATCTTCCATTCTAGCTCTGCGTGAAGCACCCCCTGGAACCTCCTTGCAGAGTGTGCCTTTAAGGAGAAGCCAGATTCGTTCGCCCCTGCTTACACACATGTATCATGTCCCTGTGTGCATTTCAACCTCCACAGTTGCAGGTCAGGCACCCATGACACATCAGAGATAAAATGCATTGACTGCCTTCCCACGTCAGGAATGAGCCGAAGGTGTTCCTAAGTATTATTTATACTTACTGAATTCTGCATCTTCCTGTGTCAATATCTCAAAGATTACCTCTGAAGAGCCTGATACAGGAGAAATGGCTTTTGCAAATTCAGTTACTATTAAACTTCAAATATCCTTGTAATGACCAATTAATGGTACTTAATTTTAAGATTTATGCTTAAAATTTTTTTTGAGACAGGGTTTCTCTGTGTAGCTTTGTGCCTTTCTGGAACTCACTCTGTAGCCCAGGCTGGCCTCAAACTCACAGAGATCCACCTGGCTCTGCCTCCTGAGTGCTGGGATTAAAGGCGTGTGCCACCACCGCCTGGCTATTAAAATTTTAACACCCGAATCTCAGCGTCCATCATTCTGGCAGTACTCGAATCCCAAGTGATCACATCAGCCCAGTGAGGTTTTTGTTTTTTGTTTTTGGTTTTTAAGTGATGGGTTTTTTTTTGTTTGTTTGCTTTGTTTGTTTGTTTTGTTTTTTGTTTTTTTTAAGTGATTCGTTTTTTGTTTGTTTGTTTGGTTTTGGTTTGGTTTGGTTTGGTTTGGGTTTTGGTTTTTTGATTTTTTTTTTTTTTTGGTTTTTTGGGTTTTTGGGGGGTTTTTTTGCTGTTGTTTTCGTTTTCGTTTTCTCTTAAAAGGCCTCAAGTTCAGTGGACAGCAGCAAAAAAAGTTTCTTTAAACATCAGAAAAACCTTCACACACTTCTTTTCATGCTTGGCTCTGATCCTTTTTTCCTTTTGTCTGAAAGTCAGAAGAGCCTGGACTTCAATGTACCTAGAGAGGGTCGAAAGGAATGTAGCACACTTCTTCAAAGGCACAAGATCTAACTTCATTATGTGATAAATACAATGTTTTGTGTCTGAAATTCTGTTTGAGTTCTTAGTCTATCAAAGGCTGCAGGGACAGAGTGAGACCAGCTCCACCTGCCGACGGCCGGTGGCTGCTGCGAGCAGGGGTCGCGTCCTGTCCCAAACTGTCCGCTCTCATCCGCGCTACGGCCCTTCTGCACAGACCAGTTAGTGAAAAAATAAAGAATCTATACTCTGCCAAGGAAATCCTGCTTGTCTCTCTGGAACATTCTTTAGGATTACACTCGGAGCTCACACGAAGCCCGCTGTTTAAAAAGCTGCTTTGGGGTGTGGATGAGAAAGACGCCACCGTGGCTTTGAGTGGGTGTGAGACCCAGACTTGAGTTTAAGCGGGCACCTCTGTGCCTGAAAACCGACTGTGGTTATGAGGAAACTGAGCAACGTTTGAAGTATTAGGTGGCTACTTCACCTGATGAACACAAGGCCACACTTGGAACCCTTTACCATCTGTCTGAATGTCACTTGAAAGCCTCAGCATGGTCCCTAGTGTCCTTCACGTACGTGTTAGCAAGGAGTTTTTTCTCATTTGCATCTTGCATAAAAACTGCTTCTAAAGCGTCCCCAGGCAGTTCTTGGGAGATCTATATTGCTTCACGCTTGGGGATTCGTACATATGTTCAGATTAAGAATGGGTACGAGTTGTTCCAGGTGCTTCGAAGGAAAACATGAAGCTATTACAATATTGGTTATCTAATAAGGCTAAAGTGCTATTTACACCAGGATGGACGTACTGGCCAGGATCACAACTCTATGTTTAAAATAAAGTGAAGCAAGCAAAATGTAAGGACAAGGGGGGAAAACCCAACAGGCTCCCCAGTGACAAGCGTCCGTGTCCCTCCATGCCAGGGAAGTTTCAGCTGAGCATGCTCAGACACATGGGAGGCACCAGACTCTATCAGAACTCCTTCCAAGGAGCAAGGAGGACACGTCGAAGAAGGCAGCTGCTGCAAGCCTACTGCTCTTTCCTCTGATACCGGCGGCCCCTCTCTCGCTCAGATTGATTGCAATGTGGCTCCTACTTCAGATCATCATTCTGACGGAGGTCAAAGGTAAGGCTGCTGCTTTCTCACTTTCCATGACTACGATTCCCAAAGATTAGAAAATCGTTCTGTGATGTTTGCAATAGACTCAATGCAGGGTTTGAAAAACAGACACCCCAGTGTGCGTCCCACAGAAATGATCATTAGGAGCTTGAAGCGCCATACAATTTTCGAACGCAACACGCCTTCCCAGAAACTTGACTTTTCATGTTGTTAGAACTGGAGATGAGATGTATTTTAAAAATCAATGTTGACATACCAATTATAGCAGGGAAAAAATGTATTTTAGCATTTCCTTCTGAGAGAAGGGTAAATTCGTAAGCTGAAAGATGGTTTGGTATAAATCCAACCTGTTGAAATATGCCTATAAAATGCATGTAATCAATTGTTAGTGGCTGGGTTGCTTTTCTTTTTTTTTTTTTTTTTTCTTTTTTGGTTTGTTGTTTATCTGTGTGTTTGATTCTGTTCATCTAAACTAGGGACTGCAAACCTCAAGCAAATTTTTAAAAAAGCCTCTTTAAGAGTTCACCTATGTAAAATAGTTATTAAAATATAAAAATGTGTATTCTTTATAACTTTTTAACCAGTTCTGAGATTTGAAAAACTGATGTAAAGTGTTCACCTCCTAATCAGTAGTTTCATGCTTTTAGAGCTATGAACAGCTAAGCTGTTTCAAGTTGAAGTAAACATCTAATTTTCCACTCAATATCCACTCCCATGGTAGTGAACTCATTATTACTTGACTCAAAATGTATTCAGTTAATTCATAGTTTTTCTTTCAAACTTTCGAGAATAAATATTAGAATTTGAAATTCCTGGGGAAAAAAACCTTTTTTTACTACTCAATTTAATTAAACAAATTCCGAGTGAACGGTTTTCATCTTTAAGTAAAATGTACTGCTTAAGAGCACAGACACAATTTCTGAGCATAAAATGCAGTATTTAAGGACAGCTACCAACAGATTTTTAAATATTTCAGTCGTATTTTGAATTTGTAATGACACTCAAGCTTTGTTTCACATTAGGTGTAAAAGGCCCTACCCCAGTGTGCACAGCACGGCTGTGGATTTTGTGTTTTAACCTCTCCTACATAGAAATCTGTTCTCTAACGAGAAGCAATTAATTCAGCTTTCAGGAAACCACGACTTTAGAAACAGGGCTCTGATTTGGTTGAAGATCGAAATTCAGAAGGCCGTCCGTGTTCTGTCCCCATTCAATTCTGGAGGATGCCCAAGAAGGGGAGAGTAAGGAGAAGGTCCTTGCACACTCTAACGAGCCCCCGCTAGATGCTCAGAACTTATGACCACCAACGTCCTCATCCTGGTGCGCTTGGGTGTGCCGACCCCAAAGCCGCTCTCAGCTAGTGATTTACTGTAGCAATCGGCTCTGAAAAGTAGTGGGAGGAGAAGAAATTTAAAACAGATCATTTTGGATTGTTTCTGAGGGCCTAATTTTAGATTTGGACCTCAAACCTAATAAACGTTTATTGATCGATTACAATTCTCTGATACATTTTATTTTTCTAAGTTTGCATACTTTTCCTCATCTCCCGTCGTCATCAACCTTTATGTTTACCATGAGCAGCAGTACAAGTGCAACGTGTTAGTCAATACTGGCATCTTACGAAACTGTAATTATTTGTTTTATAATTGCTAAAAAGCTCTTGTATTCTCTCATTCAATCCTTGACATTTAAAACAGTAAGGTTCTTTATTATAACCAAATGAAGGCCATTACTCTTTTTTTTTTCCCTCAGAATAAAAATTGCTTTCCTGAGTTAAATTTGTGATCACTTTTTATAAAGAGCAGTTTAAACTACACGATCATTTTCTCTTTGGACCGCGATCACTCGAGTGCTCAAAAAGTAAATTATATTTACTGTCCTAACCAACAACTTAAGTTGTCTTAACCAGCTGTCTCCAGGCATCTATCATGATGTGCACTTTATCATTAATTATTTCACTCTGGTTTATTGCTAACCTGACCCAAACCACCTTAAAAAGGATTTTAATGAATGAATAGGAACAGTGTTTCAAGCTCAAACAGTGCGCCTCTGTAGAAAATTAAAGTATCAAGTGCGGAGACTCCTACTTGCTATCTACCAACTGCTATGTCCTAAAAATCGTTCGCTACTCGTCAATAAAAGGGATCCTGCAAAGCAGAGCCCTGGCGGCATTTTGCGGTGAGCAGTGTTTGAGTGCCCCCTAGTGGCCAAGTTGCAGCTAGGCCTTGAGGGGTGCTTTCCAAACCAAGGGTTCTTTTAACTTGGGCGCTGAGAGTACCGAAGAGCTTCTTCAAGTACATTTTAATTTCACACAATTGCACCCATGCTGTGCCTAGCTGTGAAAATCAATTGTACTTCAAGCCAATCTTCTTGAAATTCTTTCTCGCCATTAATGGAAAAATAAATTTGCCTGCTTGAGGCAAAAACAGAGCCTGTTTGGGGTGGGTGAGCTGGGACCCCAAAGTCAAAGCACTCTCAGGGGCATTACTTCATAAGTACTCGCTCTGCGTGCCTCGCTCAGGTGCTCCCCGCTCAGGTGCTCCCCGCTCGGGTGCTCCCTCACGGTGAAGAAGCATGGCCAGCTGTAGCAAAGACTTTCAAAACACCTTCCACCTGGACCCCAAACACAAAACCGGGACGCTGCAAGCCAGCTAATGCTGGAAAAAAAAGAAACAAAAAACTAAAAACCGAATGCTTTTTAAATCCAGAAAAATGCTGTCTCAAGTAAGATTCAACTAATAACAAGTCGTTATGTAAAAATAAAGGCATGGAGCTTTTAGAATGAGCCAGTACCGCCAAACTTCATGTTTTACTTATTCAGTAAATGTGGAACTTGCTGATTAAGCAGAATCAATGTGTTTGTCTTACACAAGATATACTAGTGGAGGTACGGGGATAATTATGCGAAAATAAAAAATGTTCTGTGTGTTTAATTTACAGTGCTTTAATTTCTCATGGCTATACTCCCAGGGGAGGGGACCTTGGAGAGTCTTTGTATAAAATGTCCCCCCAAAACAATTGATTTTGCATTCACATGATAAATAGGCATTTGAAAGGTTAATGCTAGAAAAACACTGCGGTTGAGAAATTAGCCACGTTGTGAAGAAAAGAGCCATTAAAACGTGTTCAGTGACAACTGACAGAACTCTGCCCCCCCCCCCCTTCTTCTCTGTTCCTCCTCCTGCCCACTGATCCCTGACTTGGCTCCTTGCCTCCGTCCTGGTGATGCTGGCTCCCTTTGCTCCCACTCCTAAGTAGGAATATTCTGATTTTGTTGTGTTTTGCTTTTTTGCTTTCCTTTTTACTTCTCCTTTTTAATTGGCTTGTAAAACTTGTATCCATTTAAGGGAGAGGGGATCATGTGATGTATCTCTATGTGCCTATGATACGATGTTCGAATCAGAATAAACAAATATTTCGCACATACTTTTTATTTATTTACAGCCAAGTCCTTTAAAGGCCTCTACTTCTTACTGATGTGCATTGATTGTGCACATCAGCAGGACCCAGTGTGATGGCTCCAGAGTGCACCAACCAAAACAGGATCATTTGAATTTCCCTGTCTTTCACATCTCCTCATGCTTGGAGTGTGTGAGCATCCATCTTCCACACAGAGGGAGAAAGCATGCACATTCTCTGATGTAAAGGTTAAGAGAATCTCCTCGGATATACAGCACTGGTTGCTGGAGGCTGAGGAGAATCGAGGAAAGGAGATTGATAGAAATAACCAAAACCGAAGGGGCCCGTGCTGCTGCATGGTGCTATGACCACGGGGCACCATGGCATGTTGGGGATTTGGGGAAGTCACTGCTTCGGGGGTTCACTTTCTGTGTATTTCCCCTCTGCTTGCCTTTGTGGCCCCCTTCCTATCACGTCTCCACCCCAGCCAAGCTCTCTGTTTTCTTCCTGGTCTCCTTCCTCTTAAATCTCCCTGGTTTTCCATGTCTGTGTTTCCCCGCTGTCTTGTTCACCAGCCCCCATTTCTCCGCTCCCTGAAGACCCTGCCACATCCGCCTGACTCCCAGGGCTGATCCGTCAAGGTCGTTCACATCTGCATCTGCATTTACACTGGGGGACCCATCCCTTTCAGCAAGACCCTGCTTCAATATTCCTGGCCTCTCATCACTCGGTCTTTGCTGGGCTTCCTCCCCATGGGCTTCCTGTAGCTTCCTGCTTCCTGTTTAGCTCTACTTCCCTTCCTGGCGTTTGTGGCTGTCCCCTTGCATCCTGGCATGATCGACATTCATCACTAAGATTGTGAGGGCTAAGACTGGGGCGCAAACCCCAAACGGAGCCAAATGATCATCATATCTTAGCTCTTAATGCAGGTATGTACACCCTATGTGTGCAGTGCCCATGGAGACCAGAAAATGGAATCAGATTCCCTGGAACTGGAGCTACAAATGGTTGTGAGCTGCCATTCAGGTACTGGGAATCGAACTCACATCCTCTGGAAGAGCAACCAGTGCTCTTAACCACTGACCCATCTCCCCAGCCCCTGTTCATGGAGGCTTTTTAAGGATATAGATTTTAAACTACTTCTTAAAGCTATTTCATACTCTACTTCAACATGAATTCTCCCTGTGCTTGGCCCTGGGTTTGTGTGTGAGGTTGGAGAAATTGTCTTCCTGCTCTTGATTCTCTACAAGTGGGCTCGTGGGCAGCTCATTTTAATTTCAGGTATTTTTGTCTCATCCTGCCCCCCCCCCCCCCAGTTGCTTTCCTATTGGCTATGAGTGAAGGGTTTTATTGAGATCACAACTTTGGGTCAGAGTGGTTCTCTCCTGGCCCACTCAGGGGCCCGGTACCAGCCTCTGCTGGCCCAGCTGCATTCAGACTTCTCCAGCTATCATTGGCCCAGACTCTGATCATACCAACAATTGAAGACTTTCATGGGGCAGGGTATGGAAGCATATGTGGGATTTTCCCACAGCGGGGTCCGGTGCTTTCCTGGAAGTCAGAAGACGCCACATGCATGCAGTGGCCACAAAGGCCAGAAGAGGGCACCAGATGCCCTAGAACTAGAGTTAAAGATGATTGTGAGCCACCATGGGGTGTTGGGATCTGAACTCGGGACCTTGGCAAGAGCAACCAGTGCTCTTAATTTTGATTGCGCAGTCTGTGCTGTATCAAGATGGGAACATGAGAGGGTGCACACAGCAGAGCTTGGAAGTCAATGAGTGAAGAGCTGTTCCTGGGACGAGGGGCTGGAGAGGCGAGGTGGCACTCTGACACGGAGGCAGATTTAGGCTGAACAACGTGAGGTCATAGTCCTGGCTCCCTGTCTCTCAGCATATCAAGTGCCAAATGCTCAGTCACCACAGCGCTGGAATCATCACTGAGGTTCTACTAACTACCAATAATGAAGTTAAAGGAACAGACCCCTGGGTGCCAGAGCCAAAAGGTGTAGTAGGTGTGGAGAGGCCTGAGATACTGCACAGTTGAAGAAGCACACGAGGTAGTCCCCTAATCTCAGAGATCACCCTTCTGATGTGTAGGGGGCGTGTCGAAATATTTAACTTTTTAAATTTGTTTTATGCATATGGGTGTTTTGCCTGGATACGGGCTGCATGCATGCAGTGCCCACAGAGGCCAGGAGATGGCGCCAGATCTCACGTATTTGGAGTTAACAGAAGGTTGTGAGCCAAAACGTGGGTGCTGGAAGCTGATGGGGTCTTCTGAAAGAGCAGGAAGTGCCCTTAACTACTGAGCCATCTCTTCACCCCCAAGTCATTTTTTTTTTAAAAATGTAATAATTTTCATTATACAATCTGTGTGTATCTGGATGGCTAATTGAATACACCTGGATCATTTATCACATGAATTCTAGTAAGGCTTCTTAATTTTTAATTCGGAGATGATAGAGACACATTAATTATTTGGCAAAGGAGTTGCTAATCCCATGCTAACAATCAATGTACAGCCTCTTAGCAGATAGCATAATTCAAAATTTGAATATGCAAGTTTACCTACATGATAATCTTAATGTTAATTAACATTCTGTCCTATAGAAGACATTAATTATGTCATAAAAATGGCAGAAAAAAAGGGGGGCTTTCAGCTCTGGGACCTGAATCTCTTTGTCATTCACCTGTCATTCTTATCTACATTTTGCTTGATTGCGGTTTAGATGGAGAACATCTGGTTGGTCGCTGCTTTTATTCCAATTCTTATTTTATAGGGGGAAAAGGGGGGTTTGAACCCAGGGCCCTGTCCACTCTCTACCATTGAGCTACATCTCCAACCATTTCTCCTACTCACTGTTTCTCTTAGTCATTCTGTCTCAACCACAGAGACCGAAAACAGTGTCTCTCCTGCTGGAGCTGTCTCTGTGCCCAAATCCCTTTTCTGTAAGTGTGTGCAATATTTTAAAACGTGCAAGCCCTAGGTTCTCTTCCATTCTGTCAGAGGGTCTCGGAGGAGTGACTTCCGGGTGCAGAGGAAATGAGAGCGTCTTGATGTAAACCTCCTCCCAGGCAGGACCGAAAGCTGGACTTCCTTATTGAAGTCATTTCCTTGATGGCCGCTTCCTCCTTCCCATTTTTAAATGCTGCTCTTGCTGTAATCAAAGCTAAAAATCATCTCCTGGGAAAGATAAGGTGTGATCCCTAACAGCACAGGGGGTCACTAACACCAGAGTGGGTCAGCCTCCTGTGTGTGCCAACTGTGTGTATGTGTCGCTTGCTTGCGGAAATGCCCCTTCCTACTCCTGAATATTTCACGTGTAGATGACAATTTCTGAGATATGCACCATGTGCTAGAAATCCAGAAGTTTCCTTGTCACAGAGTCAAAATGAATAATTAATTTCTTTCCACCAAACAAGGTATGGTGTGCTGTGTGTGGGGAAAAAAAAAAAAACAATTAGAATCCAAGGCTGTAAGGATCACCATGGGAAGATGGAAGGATGTTCCAGGTGGTTTGTGGGGGAAGCTCGCGATCTGGAGTGGTCTTGGGAGGCTTGGGGAGGTTTCCCCAGAAGTGACTTCAGAGATGAATGTCAAGTAAAGAGGAAGTGGAAAAGGGGGGAAATGTATTTCCAGTGCAACGAACCGTGCATGCTAAAACCGCGTATCTTTCCACCAAAAATGGCACACTTCCAGGAATGTTTTCCTGCTAGAAAAAGTGAAGAAGGTTGCCAGTGGTTCTGCTGGACCTGAAATCACTTTCCCACTTCCCCTGGTTCCTTTCCCAGATGGTATAGTATGTCATTGAGGGATCCTGTCCCTGTCTTTTACACAGCTCTGTCAAAGACATTTAGATCATTGCCATTTGGGGACCACAATGAGTGCCGCTTCTGAGAACGCTCTGTGAAGAAGATGGGGATGGGGTTGTCTCCAGGCATGCATTTCTTTGGACTCAAAAGAGAGCCTGAGTCATACAGTGTGCAAAGCTTTGGGTTCTGTAGATGCTGAAAGGCTGTTTCCCAAAGCAGGTGCTCTCGTGAGAATTCCCAGCCATGTGGGAGCTTGCACGACCTCATAGCCCCCCCCCCCCAACTGTGTACTATTGTTTTTAAATTATAAGGAGGGCTGGAGGGAAGGCTTAGGGGTTAAGAGTACTTGCTACTCTTCCAGAGGCCCTGGGTTCCGCTCCCAACACCTACATGGTGGCTCACAACCATCTGTAATTCCAGCTTCAGGGATCTGACGCCCTCTCCTCCTCCGGTCCCTTTATCAATTTTCATGCCTTTTTCCTTGGTCCCGTGGGCCACTGATTTTAACCCAAGTCAGCCGTGTGACCACGCCTTTGGAACTCTCTGGTGGAGCCCAGTGGATCACGATGAATACATAACTGGAAACAATGACCCTCCCTACCCTAGAATCTATCCATCACCAACAGTTCAGCTGGGAGGAAGGCCCCCCAGGAGCCCCGCCCCATTCCATGATTGACTGTTGACTGGCCCAGTCTTGTGCAGGCCCAGGGCAGTCCGCCCCAGCTGCTGTGAGATCATCTTTGCAACCACCGAGTTATGCCCTGGAGACAGCATTTGTAGCCTTCTCTCTGTCTTCCAGCCCTTAAATTCTCTCTGCTCACCCTCTGTCACCTTCCACTATTTACATCATTGATTTTCTCAACCATAGCATGGATTTTACATAAATACTTTGTACATGTTTTGGGTTTGTGCCTAAGTATGAGGCTGCTGATGATGTAAAAGATTATTGTGTTCGTCATTTTACTTCCGAATTGTTTGCTGTTTATATACAGCTGGCTGTGGGAGGAAACCTTGCATTTCTCATTGTTAGATTATTCCAGCACAGTCCTCATCCATAAAGAGCAACAACTGTAGCACACCCCCTTTCTGGTATTTGTTACACTGCTTCATTCTGTTACCTCCGTTGGCTTACAGTCCCAGTGTAGCGTTGAGCTGGTAGGAGCGATCATCGCTGACTTCGGAAACCTACCGTGAAGCAAGCCATGATGGCACAGACCTAAAGCAAGTCGATTGCCTTTATTTTCGGTTTGCGTAGCCATTTGAGTACCAGGGTCCACGAGTTTTACCCCTGAAGCCCCTCTTGTAAGCGAAGTCCCAGACAAGTGACAAATGGGGAGACGATACGCCTGAGTTATAACAAGAGGCCTGACCTCCCCAGAGAATTCCAGCCGCTTTTCCAGACTGTTTTCTCACACAACATTCCAAACTCTGTGTTCTGAAGCCCTGCGGCTGTCAGGAAGGAGCTTCCCACAATCCCCTCCTGCCCCTCCCCTCCCCCCGCCGCTCCCCCAGCATGAACGTTAGTGTGTCCTTTGGAAGGATGAACTTGTCGTCTCTGGGGAGAGTCTTTCTAATTGTTGAAAATAGAATACTCTCTTTCTAATAAATCAATATGAAATGTAAGGTAACAGATTTTAGAGCACCCCTTAAAATGCTAAAATATTAATCATCTTTGCAAGTTCCGGTAAACTCTTTGATTTGTTGTTCAAAGACTTTCAAAAACCTAGAAAGCTCTGGCCTCATGCCTGTCACGTGACCTTTGGGGTGCTGCCTCGGAACCGAAATTCTTTTTTTAATTGAAAAAAAAAAAAAAAAAAGAGGCCGGGCGGTGGTGGCGCACGCCTTTAATCCCAGCACTCGGGAGGCAGAGGCAGGTGGATCTCTGTGAGTTCGAGGCCAGCCTGGACTACCAAGTGAGTTCCAGGACAGGCACCAAAGCTACACAGGGAAACCCTGTCTCGAAAAACCAAACCAAAACAAAACAAAACAAAACAAAACAAAAGAGCAAGTGATAAGGGAACAGGAGGGGGCTCTGGGAGAAGAAGCAGAGCTGGGCATTGAGGGACCACAGAGCCAAGGAAGCGAGCATCCCCCTGATGACTGTGGTAGAGTTTGTCAGACACTTCGGGGGATAAAACGGGTAGCAGGAAAGGACATTAGGCACACATCTTTAATCCCAGCACTTGGGAGGCAGAGGCAGGAGGATCTCTGTGAGTTTAAAGCCAGGCTGGTCTAGAGAGAAAGTTTGAGGCTAGCCAGAGCTACATAGTGAGACTTTATCTTATAAAGAAGAAAAAGGGAGAGGTGGGGGACCTGAAAGGGGGAGGGACAAGGGAGAAAGGGGGAGGGACGGGGAGAAAGGGGGAGGGGCAAAGGAGAAAGGGGAGGGACGGGGAGAAAGGGGGAGGGGCAAAGGAGAAAGGGGAGGGACGGGGAGAAAGGGGGAGGGGCAAAGGAGAAAGGGGAGGGACGGGGAGAAAGGGGGAGGGGCAAAGGAGAAAGGGGAGGGACGGGGAGAAAGGGGGAGGAGCAAGGGAGAAAGGGGGAGGGACGGGAGAAAGGGGGAGGGGCAAAGGAGAAAGGGGAGGGACGGGGAGAAAGGGGGAGGAGCAAGGGAGAAAGGGGGAGGGACGGGGAGAAAGGGGGAGGGGCAAAGGAGAAAGGGGAGGGACGGGGAGAAAGGGGGAGGAGCAAGGGAGAAAGGGGGCGGGATGGGGGAAGAAAGGGGGAGGAGCAAGGGAGAAAGGGGGAGGGATGGGATGGGAGGGGGAGGAGAAATGAGGACCGGCAGGCAGACACACATTCCTGGTCTTGATGAGAACTCCGGGGGAGCCACAGGCCAACAGTAGTAGCAGTGGGTTGAAGATAGAAGGGCAGGAGGCCATGGAGACTTTGGCTTTTGTGATTCTTCTGAGAAATGTCGTAAAGGGAGGAAGAATGTGTCTTGGCCCCAAAGGCAACTGGATACAATAGGATTTGGACTGGTTTGTTTGTTCACTTGTTTTGAAGATGAGATCTGATGGTTTTTCTGGTTTGTTCAGGTGTGCGTGCGTGCGTGCCTGCGTGCGTGCTTGCTTGCTTGCTAGAGACTGAACTTGGATGAGCACTCTATCTCTAAGCTATGTCCCGTCTCTGAGAACTGACTGAGTAAGACTAATGTGGCAGAGGGTTGAGGGGAAGCCATGATAAGGAAAAGATATTGAAAATACAGGAAAGAAATGCTGTAATTAATGTAGATTGATTTGAAATGTTGAGGCAGCATATAGACTTGGGAGTGTAGGTGGACTTTTCTGTCCCACCAGCAGCTTCCCAAATAACCACACAGACAGTTAATAGTAATTATAAATGCCTGGCTGATAGTTTAGGCTTATTTCTTAACTAGCTCTTATAACTTAAATTACCCATTTCCTATTAATCTATGTGCTGCCCCAAGGCTTGTTTGCCTCATGTACATGCTTTCCATCCTGCTTGCTCTGTGTATCATGGCATCTTCTCCAACTCTGCCCTTCTCCCCAGCATTCTCTCTGCCCTGAAAATCCTGCCTACCTACTGGCCGTCCAGCTTTTTTATTAAACCAATCACAGTGACATATAGTCACACAGTGTAGAGGATTATTCCACATGGGAGAAAGTGTGGAAGTCCTCATCCTTCAGGCATTATCAAGCATCATCCCTGACTCTGGTCCATGACCATGTGACCTTCAAATGGCTCAGCACAGGCAGTCTATGTGAGGGGTATCCTATATTTGTGCAAGGTGCACCCCGATCAGGTGTATGGCAGGAGCCCCGGGTGCTGGTGAATTTGTGAATTAATGGTAGTGGGATCTGGATGAATCCTGTTTAGAGGAAGAACAGCCAGTGAAAGTTCTATGAGACAGGGAAATCCACGACTCAGAATCTGAGGAGCAAGAGAGGAGACAGAGGCCCTAGTGATGCTGTGTTGGGGATTTATCTAGTCTCTCACCTTCAAGCTCTGCCTTGCTCCTCTTCACCCACCCCCTGGGCATTCTCTGAGTTCATTGTTCTCAGGCAGCATTCAGAAAGAAATCAGACTCTCCAGTCACACTGAACAAGATGGAAAATTTAAACACCAGAACACAGCCAGGTAGGCACAGTGACCTGCGAGGCTGCGGCAGGAGAATTGTGAGTTTGTGGTCAGCCTGGACTCAAAATAGTGCTTTTAGAGATGTGCTGAAACTTCCCGGGAATAGGGTGGCTTCCAGGACCTGTACCAACCGAGTGGGAGCTGCTGTCTCTACTCAGATGGAGCGCCCTGAGGGGACAGCAGTGCCTGTCTTGTTGACTGGCAACCAGTTAACATTTCCTGGATGTTCCAATAGAGCTCTCAAATGCATGGCAGAGGCTTGGTCTGCGATGGCTGCTGTATCCCTGCAGCTCCATGACCTCCCTCCGTGACAGACAGCGTCATCTGCTCGGAGGTGAGCAGCACCATTCAGGTTACCTAGGAAATGACCTCAGCCAGCCACCTCTGTGGAATGTCCTCTGTGGCACTGGTGTGGGGAGAGTTGATCCCAAAGATGGGAGGAGAAAGACCATGGGCCCACGTCATCGAGGCCAAATTAATGAAAGCAAGCAATTAATTACAGCAAGCTTTTTTTAATTTGTGTGCATGGGCTGCCACCCCCTAAGGCAGGGATCCAGAGGTCCGCATTGGATGTGAGGAAGACAAGGCTTTTGTAGCTCAAGGGTAGGGGTTTCCAAATGAGGGATTTGACAGACAGAATCGGCAGGGTTACAGGAGCAGAACCTAAGTATAGCAAGTTAGTCCTTCCTGAAACAAAGACATGCCTGCAAGGTGGGCATCACAAGGGAGTCCTAGGGGGGTCAGATAACCCTTGAAACAAAGGTAGGGTTGCAAGATGGTTATAAACAACTCTTTGAAACAAAGACATGATTGCCATTCCTGGGACGGGCAGTACAGAACCATTTGTAGTTAAGGTTACAGGTGGGGTATATGGCCCAATCCTTGAGAAACGGGTTTAATCATAAACAGGGATGAACCTAGTTTGTCTTTACTGTAAGATGGCTTTCAAGCCCAAGGTGGAGGCAGGCTGGTTCTTCCAGAGAAGAACCTCACTCAGGTAGTTTCTCAGTTCCTGTTGTCAAATAACCAGGACAGGGACCCGACCGTCTCCAATGATTCTTACATGGAAAACCTAAAAGATCCTTCTCGAACATCACCTCTAGTAGCCCAGGAAAAAGTGTTGACCGGAAACCAAGAGCACCCTTGGGCACCAGTCCAGCTGCCTCCAAAAAGCAGCTGCAGAACCACTGTGTGCTGCCAGCACACAGCCACGCCTGGAATCCTGACTGGAGAGAGTCAGGACCCTGGAAGCACTTCCCTTTCACAAGCCCAGTCTCCCCTCTGCTGTCAGTTTGACCAAAGGGCCCCATGGAAACTTCTGGAAGCTACAAAGTTTGCTTTGAAGTTGGCAGCCTCCACTGGATTTCAATCACGCCTGGATTTCAATCAACTGCCTCGCTCTACTTCTGCAGATGGCAGGAGGCCAGACGGCAGAATACACCTCCACAGATGTCCAGTGGGTCTCCCTCAGGAGGTGCCAGACACAGCAGGGGCTCTTAATTATTATTTAAATTTCATGATTATGGGACAGAATGACAAGTGGGATATGCAGAACACTAGGTTTTATTCCATCAGAACTGAAACAGGAGCCCACGACTTCAGGGAGGATAAATTTTGAAAGGGGCTCTTTCCTTTTTCAGCCTCAATGGAAATTTATTTTTTAAAAAGTTAATTGAGCCCCCAAGTAATACCAGACATGAAAGAGACAGCAGACAGAGGGGAAGGAGTCAAGCTCAGTCATTATTTTCTTTCTATACCCTGTTTATGCTTGAAATGTCCCAGGAAGAAGCCACCACAGAATGGGAAACTCCTGACAGATGTAATTAACAGTCGGAGGGAGTCACTTGTGGTCAGCCTCTCTCCTCCACTTCTTCTGCCGCTCCCTCCCACACCCCCATCCCCACTCCCAGCCGACAATCTTGGGTCACATTCTAGATTGGCTTCCTCGATCAGGAAAGTTCCAGAAGGCACATCTGGGAGCACTCCAAGAGTGCTCCATGACATCACTGTCCCTGGGGAAGACCAGCTGCCCTGCTTTTGTGCACTTGCTCCATCTCCAGGGTCAGAGCGACTCACAAGCTTAAAGCTCACAACATGCAACTGTCCTCTCCAACAACAGTCCTGGGAGCTTAGTGCGCACTGAGTCAGACAGGCTGGGTGCTCACCTGCCTGTTTATAAATGTGTCTTTGTAAACAAGGAGGACCAGGAAAGTCTCCAAAACATTTATTGGATGCATCTCTGTGCCAGGCAGCATCTCCTGGAAGGCCAAATGGGTGTGGTGTTTCCCCCAGACGACCATAAAAACATCTTTACATAATGATCATAATACCTTTGGCTCCATTGCCTCTAACATTCAGTGAGGAATACCCAGCACACAGTAGGTGATGCTCATGATGGCAAGTCCAGCTATAGCCTGTTCACTCACCCAAATGACTTCCTGGTCATGATGGGGACATCATCATTGGGAACACTTGGCCAAGACCTTCTTCAACAAGTCATAGGAACAGTAGCAATTTGGGAGTCAGCTTGCTCTTTAAGTTTGTGAAGTTTCCAGCATCGGACTTTTTATTTGTTAGCCTGTTGTGTCTAGTGGGGGTACCGTTGCTGTCAAGGGTAAACTATTTCAACTCTTTATACGTGTGTACATACGTATTTTGATAGTAGGTTTCTATAGACTCTTTCGAAAGGGCTTCAAGTGTTAGTTATCCCTCCCTATACTTCCCCCTCTACCCTGCCCTACTACCCCCCCCCCATTTAAGCTTTCCCCATTTTCCATTTTCCCTCCCCCCCCCCCCCCCCCCCGTCACCCTTTCTACCATTTCATTCTATCTCGCCTCCCTTGAAATCTCCCAAGGGTACATGGGCAGCACAAACTGGACTTGAAGGGTTAAATGGAGAGGATACAGAGGTGGGTAGGAAGGGAGGGGAAATCCGGAAGGAGCTAGGCGAGGGTATGAATGTAATCAAAACATGTGGTACAAAATTCTCAAAAACCTGAGAAGTTTCAACTTGACCTCAAGACTTCCACCATTTTATTAGCCGATGTATAAAAAGATGTCTATTTTTCTGGAAAGTGGGCTCTTAAACTTGAATGCATGTTTGTTCGATCTAAATGTCTGGGATTGTTGTGTGTACCTTGTTCCCTGGCATGTACCTTGCAAATGGTCACTGGACTTCCTGTCTGTACTAGACTTGGGTTCAACGCTTGTTCATGTTAGTTATGCCCTCTGCCCAAGATGGTCATTTTTAACTGGAAAAGCAGATTCCAGGATGGATGGAGTCCTTCCCAGCAAAGTGGTCATCAGTAGCCTCTGGACCCAGAAGGTGGAACCAGACTTTAGCCAAGTCACCCAGGCAACAACCCCAGGGAAGGTGCTGAGTTTACCAACTGCTAAGACATGCAGAGAGATATAACACCAGCCACACACTAGGGCAGTGGTTCTCAACACATGGGTCCAGATCCCTCTGGGAGGTCAAACGACCCCTTCACTGGGGGTGGGGGGTCATCTAAGAGCATCAGGAAACACAAATATTTACATTATGATTCATAACAGAAGCAAAATTTCAATTAGGAAGTAGCAACGAAAATAATTGTATGGTTGAGGGGTCAGCACATCGTGAGGAGCTGTATTAAGGGTCTCAGCACCAGGAAGGTTGAGAAACACTGCTCTCGGGGAGTGAAGGAATAACTGAGATCACTACCCAGCAGAGTGCTGGTACTCAGTAACTCCCTAATATGGAGGTCACAGCTAGGGCTGTCACCCCTTATTTTGATGATGGTTAGGCACTCTCTCAAGCTCCCATTTAAATGGTCCTTCTGCATATGTATTAAGTCACCCTTAAATCCTTCTTATGAAAAGATTAATAGCTGCATAAATCAGTGTCTTTGTCTCTATTTAAGCACAGTTTTACCCTTCCATCTCAAGCAGTAGATACCTCTCCGACTCCGTGCAATAGTGGAGCCCACACATTTGGCTTTCTTTGCATTCACCTCCCTGAAATGAAAAGTCAAAATGGGTCTTCACCTCCCCCACAGTATAGTTAGGGTGAGGTTCCATTGTGGTAACTGACGGTGTTATTCCATATTGATGACAGCAACACCAGACGAACCAGCCTCGTGGAGTTCTTACCACATTGAACAGGACAGCGCCAGCAAGGCCTAGCGGCGTTCACATGTGGTTTGTCTTACACGCCCTGTCTCCATCTCTCATGTAGACTTCGTAATGGCTGATGGCAGTATGGTGGCTCCATTGTGCCCAAAAGGGTATTTTCCTTGTGGGAATCTCACCAAGTGCTTGCCCCGAGCCTTTCACTGTGATGGTGTGGATGACTGTGGGAATGGTGCCGACGAGGACAGCTGTGGTGAGTCCCGCCCCCTACTGTGCTCCACCCACAAACCTCATCACGTGTGTCGCCCCACACTGTGGGTCAGCCAGTGAGCGAGGGTAACGAACTGGGAGGTGTGGTTCTGATAACCACTGCCATTGTGTTCGGGCAAATGACCTGAATTTTAGGAGATAGAGCTTGCTAAAGTCAGAAAGATGGTCTCATAAAAATTGAAATGGCCTTCTAAATTCTACTCTGCTTCTCATAATTCAATTTTAAGAGGCTCCCTTGTGGCGGATAGCTTTGTTCGGCTTTAAGAATATCCATAAGTGGCCACTGGGCTTGCTCAGAGAATTAATTGATCGTGCAGAATGACCCTGAGTGTCAGGACCTCCTCACATCACTGGGACACAGTGAGCTCAAAAGAAATAAAGAGAAAACAAGGGCCTTGGGCTCATGGAACAACAAGGACTAAGAAAACAGTAGCACTGTGCACAGATAACTGAGCACATCCAGAGGGACAAGGACCATGAATTGCAAACAAATAAAGAGAATCAAGGAACACTCTTCTTTAATTAACTTGAATTGAGAACAAAATGAAAGAGAAAAGAAAGGAAGGAAGAGAGGGAGGGAGGGAGGGAAGGAAGGAAGGAAGGAAGGAAGGAAGGAAGGAAGGAAGGAAGGAAGGAAAGATGTTCTGGAGTCATGGAATTCCTGACATAGAAAATAAAAGGCCCCAGGGCTGGCTGAAATAAGGTGAAATAGGTTATGTCTTGCAAAGCAAGAGTTAAAAGCATGAAGTAAGAAGAGATTACACAGTTCATTACTCGGCATCCCCCCAGGCCAAGTTGGGGGCTGTGTTGCGACCCTGTGTCTTGCCTGATCTAATCTGCTTAATTTCCTGTGAGGAGAACTCATGGCAGAGAGGTTGACATGTGAAGTTAGTCACAGTCAACGCTGGAACTCAGTCCTTCCTAGTCTGCACACAAGGCCAGCCCTCTTCAGCACTTGCCAACCAGCATCTGAATGGGGCAACCGCATCCTGGCGGGCCAAGCAGCTGTCTGGGCCCTGGGTACTCGGGCACCCTTCCCTTGGGTGGGAAACAATTCCAACCCCTTTCCACAGAGCACTCCCGCCTGCCCCTTCCTTCACACTCAGTTCGGAGATGCGGGATGCAGCTCAGGGGGAGAATGCATGCCTAGCACGCAGGAGGTACTAGGTTCAATCCAGAATAACTAAGACCCCCCAAAAAAGGGCGCAGTTAAGTGGCCCTCCCCCTCAAGGGGGGCTGTGCAGGCACACCTGCAGGTACATCTCCCACCATGGAGACTCCCACCTGAGTGTTACTTTCCCGCCTCTAGGCAGACGTGAGCTTTGACCTGAGAAAGGGCCAGACTCCGCTTTGCTGCCACCAGAATGTAGGATAGTAGAGTACACGGTAGGTGCTCAGTCTGTGCCCAGTTCAGAGGCCGTTCTCTGCGGATCAATGAAAAGCTACTCAGAGATCTCTCCTTTCCTCCGTGAGAATCAAACTCCTATTTCTCTGCCCCACAAGGACGTTCTGAACCCAAACTGAACAATGCTCAGGGAATAGCTTATAACGCGATTAAAGATATCCCAAAAGCACCATTCAGGATATGAAAAGGTGTAAAGATAAATTATAGGTATCAGGATCAAAGGAGCACGCGACTGCCACATGAATTTACTTTTGACTCGGGCAGACTTTGGTGCCCTCTGTTACAACGCAAATCTTACCATTTTTATAGCACATGCTTAAGTAAGGATGCTTCAAAATAAGTCCATTTTTTGTAAAGATGTGTATAAATGAATTATTTGTACGTATTTTTCTAATAGAAAAGAAATATCAAATAAGAATATTATTATAACAGCAAATGACAAGTGACAAATTGACATTAAAACATGAGAACCCGAGACACTGTTTTCTCTCGATAGGATTCAACACTCTTTATTAAAAGGTATTTTAGTGTTTGCTTTATTTAAAAACAAAATCTGGCAAGGAGCAATACAGCCCATGCTGAGAGTGTGTGAGGTGGGTTCAACCCCCAGCCACAAAGCAAAACAAGAAAGTTCCGATTCTCTCAAACTCAGTACCCCATTCCACACGTCCTTCCCAGCTTCCCACGGCAAAGTGATGTGCAGAGGGCAATAGTCTTGTGAAATCCCCGAAATTCAAGTCAAAGATTCAAAATATCAGTGTTAGAAACAGGTACTATTTACCAAGACCTCTATGATTACATAAAATAATCTTGCGTTATGTGTGTTGTGAAGCGTACATCTGAAATCCTTGTAAGTGAAAGTGGGAAATGCCCACAGAGGTCTGTTTAACTCTCTCTTACTACCTTCATATTTAAAAAAAAAAAAAATCACTCTGTTGCTTGAGCAGGTCTTTGGGTTTTTTTGGTTTGACTTCATGAAATTTTTATACTTTTGTCTTTGTGGTATGCTGTCTGATTTCTAGACTAACTGATGCGTGTCAATCACCACCCCACAGGTGACACTAGTGGATGGGCGACCATATTTGGCACAGTCCATGGAAATGTCAATAAAGTGATATTAACACAGGAGTGCTGTAAGTGGTGTTGGTTCAAAGACGGTATCCGCTTTGCAAAAAACGTAACTGTGGTGCGTGGATTTATCCGGGAACAGCAGCCCCCTCTTATCTAAGGTTTTGCTGTCAATAGTTTCGAAGAACTGCAGTCCCCAAACTGTAAATGAACGTTTGAGGCGCTGGGACTCTGGCTCACGGTAACGATGATGGTGATGCCTTGAGACAGACAGACCGCATTCATGGAACATTGGTTGTGGTATACTGTTATGATTTTTTTCTATTAAGTAATTAGTTACTCTTAATCTCACTGGCCTGATTTATAAATTGAACTTTTTCAGAGGCATGTAAGCATAGGGAAAACAGCTGATACAGGATTTGGTGTTATCTCTGGTTTCAAGCATCCACTGGGCGTCTTGGAATGTGTCCCCTGTGGATAAGGGGGGACTGCTGTAGTGGCTCAGTTCTCTTCAGAAGGTCAATTTCATTTCAATGTGTGTCACTGGTAACCATTCTCCTGTCTGCCTAAGGGCCTGAAGAAAAAACGGAACAATTGATCCATCTCCATGCATGCTCATTTCTTGTGTCTCTGTATCAATCATGGGAATAGATAATCAATAATGGTGACAAAAAACAAGGTTCTGTTTCCTTTGATTTTTTTTTTTCAACAAAGAGCTCATACTATGTCCCAGACACAGGAAGTACAGTACTGATTAAGGTGTGTCCCCAACTCACAAATAGCTCACGTGTCTCTGGAAAGGCATTCTCACTAAGGCATGGTGATTCTAGGCTGCACGGGGAGGCATGGAAGACCACTGTAAGAAATGGGGGCTCTGCCAGGAGTGGGAATCTTCTCCCAAGCAAGGCACTGAGGTGGCTGTGAAGTCCCTGGATGGAGAGAGAAGAGGTAACAGGATCGGCAGACAAATGAGGCCAGTAAGATCTGCAGGTAGTTGGCCAACGAGGGTTGCACAAGGCCCTTATACAAGGGTGTTGAGATTCCACAGCATGAGCTGGGAGGGTGGAGCTGAACTCAGCAGGCTGAAGCATTCCCCTTGAGGGGGGTGGGTGTGTGTGTGTGTGTGTGTGTGTGTGTGTGTGTGTGTGTGTGTGCACATATGTAGATGAATATAGAGTTACATGTAAGTATACATAAATTTCATTTATGGGTGTAATGTGTATATATTAAATACTATACTAACATTGGGCATGGTTGTGCACACCTTTAATCCCAGCACTCTGGGAGGCAGAAGAAGGTAATCTCTGGAGTTCCAGGCTAACCAAGACTACTACATAGTGGGACCCTGTCTCAAAAACAAGCAAACAAATAAACAAAAAAACCCAACAAAACTCTATACTAACAGTGTACAGTAAGTCCTCTCACCTAGGGATGCATAACTGTGCATTCAACCAACAAATCGGAAATAGTCTCATAAAAACTATATCTGTGCTGAACTTGTACAGCAAATTTTCTAGTGATTAATATTAATGTATATTATTCTATATTGTTATATACTGTTACAATCATGTAATCATATAAAATATGTATAAAGTGTGACAATTATATCCTCAGCATTTATATTATAATCAGTGTCATGAGGCCTCTAGAGATGCATGAGTTTGTATGTAAATACTGCATCACTTTTAGAAGGGACTTGAGCATCTGAATTCAGTTATCCGTGAGGGCCCTGAAAACAATCCCCATCCCATCTCTGAGGAAGACTGCAGTATGTACTTCGTAATACTAGTTCATAACTCCTACACTTATACATTAATACATCATCTATAAAAATGAAATTAAACCATATACGGTAGCATGCACTTGTAACCTCCACCCACCCCTCCCCATGCCTCCACCCCCCTGCAATCAGGAATCTGAGGCAGGAGGGTTCTGAGTTCAAAGCCAACCTGGGCTGTGTAATGAGTCCATGTATCAAAAGAGAAAAGAGAAACTGGGGCTAGAGAGATGCTCATTGGTTAAGAGCACTGGCAGCTCTTGCAGAGGACCTGGGTTTAGTTCCCAGTACCCACACAGTGGCTCACAACCATCTGTGACTAAGGTGATCTGATGCCCTCTTCTGGCCTCTATGACACTACACACAGGTGGGCCACATAGATCCGTTCAGACATACATACACACACACATAAAATAAAATAAATATTTTATAACTGGAGGTAAAAATTGTCTGAGCACTTTAGGGTAAAGACCCCAGAGAAAAGTGACCAGTTTCTTTCTTGACTAAAAGCCAGAAACGTCCTTGGCAGCTTCATGCTTGCCAGAAGCCAGAGAAACGGAAGTGTTTGGGCAGCTCTGACCTCTGACCTGACTCCTAGAGATGGAATGTTAATGTAGTCATGAAGGCCTCTGAAGAGGGAACTCCTCCTGGTCATCTGGCCTGGAGCAGACCTCAAGTTCCAGTGGGCCAGGTCCTCTTCCAGCCCAGGGACCACCCACGGAGGGGGGCGGGGCTCGGGGCGGGGCTCGGGGCGGGGCTCGGGGCGGGGCTCAGCTCTGACTGTGCTGATGAAACAGATACATTATCCCCGGGGCCAAACTCAGGCTTCCTGAGTCAGCTACTACTACTGAACAGGTGCCCTGCACTGCCCTTGTTTCATACCCCAAGACAGGATGAAAGAAAAGAGCCTACATCTAACTGAGTTTGAAGACAAAAACTGTTTAGAAGACGAGGAGGAACTGTGAATGCTACTAAATGAGTCTTTGCTGCCAAGTACTATAAAACTGTTTATGACAGGGAATTCAAATTTTTTTATCTCTCCCACCTTGGATGCAAATGTCTTAATCCCCCCCCCCTCTCTCTCTCTCTCACACACACACACACACACACACACACACACACACACACACACACACCCTAAAAAACCTTTTGTTTACACAAAGGCCCTGAAACTTTCTTGAGTTAAAATGGCTGACCCCTCTCCACTTTGTGGTTTGCGAGTTTGTGTGTGTGTGTGTGTGTGTGTGTGTGTGTGTGTGTGTGTGTGTGTGTGTGTGTGTGTGCGCGCGCGCCAATTATTTAAAAACTATCCAATCACGAAAGATCTTGAGGTCAGGATCCCAGGCTATGGGGAGAGCCACAGTCTACATGGGAAGAAAACACTTCCTGCCGGGTGTTCTTGTTTTTCCAAGTGCATCCCCTTATCAAGACTAAAGTTCTGCTTTGTCGAGACACTTCTTAAAACTTTTTGCTGCTTGGAAAAACAAAATGACCCAGAAAAATCTAATTTAGAAATGACAAGATTAGTAAGAAATATAACTGAAAATTCTAACGGTCTCTTTCTAATATGTCTGGCTCAGGAGCTCACTTCACACACAGTGGGAAATCACCAAAGTCATGGCTTTTCCGTGTGTTTGACTGGGTTGGGTCTTTGTTTTTGTGTTTTAGTTTTTAGTAGCAAAGAGGATCAGGACAAGATGCTTTAAAATGTCCCCTTCAGATGCAGAGTGGGTGAGAGAAGAAAGTCTTAGCTGGGAACACCATGCCTGGCCGTGACTGTCGGAATTCTTGGATGGGTGGGATGGTAGCTGCTGGCAGTTAGGTCGCAAAGGCCGGGCAGGGCTCTACAAAGCCCTGCCAGGTACAAGACAGATTCCCAGTCAAGAGAGGTCTGGGCCAAAACATCACTGTGCCAGCTGAGCAGGAAGAATGAAGACGATGCCAATTATTAATTATAACATCAACAGCAGACAAGGGCTGAATCTGAGCCCAAGGAGTGTCTTGATAAGTGAAGTGAGGTGGATGGAGATGGGAAGGGCCTTTCAGGACCATCCACAGAAGAGGGTGGTGGTGTGACTGTTTTGCAAGACAGGGACGGTAGAGAAAGGCCCACATTTCTGCCTTCTTAAAGATGTATTTACTTTTAGTTTTTATGTGTATATTTTGCCTGCCTGCATGCATATGCACTGTATGCATGCTTAGTGCCTGAGGAGGCCAGAAGAGGGCATCAGATCACCTAGAAATGGAGTTACAAATGGTTGTGAGCTACCATGTGGGTTCTGGGAACTGAACCCAGGACCTCTGCAAGAGCAGCCAGTGCTGGTAACCACTGAGCCATTGCTGTTTGAACGCTCAGCCCCATCACGTCTCTGCTTCAAGCAGCATCCCCAGCTTGACTGATGAAACTCTTTTATTGCCAATTACCTTCTGATTACAACCTTCACTCTAATAATACAGCTGTAATATTCTGATGTCAATAAACATTAAACAAAACACACTGATGCTATCTTTATTGGGTTGAGCCAGTTACCATGTAGACCACATAATAACATCTAAAACATTATATACTGAAAGCATCTCCTGTATGAGCTGGGGGACCAGTAATAGCTGTGGCAGCTTTGCTGCCAAAATGCAGCTAAATGCACTTTAAATGTGATCCAAAGAAGGACGGGCAATTCGAAAGAATTTATACTCACAGTTCAGGGCATAAGAGCAACAGGCTACATCCACACCATAGTACATGTCTTGAATACCATCATTCAGCAGGTCAAGGTAGAAGGTAAAGACCCTGTGTCAGAACAATCCACTAGTTAATTATAATAATCATAATGTAAATAAAAATTAGCTTCCACTTTCTCAGCTGCATTAAATCAACTATCCATAGGGTCGGCGGAGAAATTAAAGATCCTATTAAAATCCTCTGCCTCTACTCCTCTATCAGGCAGCCCATTCATTTAGCAACTGCTTTATGCTATCAGGTTGAGTTGGTCCAGCCATCACCATGGAGATTTACTCCAACAAACGATGCTTTTCACTGAACAGGTCTTTATCTTGTCTCAGTGCTTGGTCTGATTTTAGTTGTTTATGCCTGTGGTTTCTTCCTGCTCTGTGAGATGTTAAATGTCTTGAAGGTGACTATGGGAAGAAGCTAGAGATGAGATGAAGTTGATTTGGAGAGAACTCGTATTTGCTTTTATGAAGGGCTCAAGGAGCCCATTAATGGATACAAACTGTTATGTAGTTGACTAGAAAAGAAAATTGTCAGTTGTTGCCATAAGTAAACATGATTGGGTGTTTTTTGTTTGGTTGGTTTTGTTTTTTTCTGGTATAATGTTTCTGTCTTTTCTCCTCAGTTCTCAGCCAGTATCCCCAGCACTGTTACTGTAGAGAAAACGAACTGGAATGCACACAAGCTGACTTAAAAGCTGTGCCAAAGGTTTCTAGCAACGTGACATTACTGTGAGTCTGTGCCACACGTTTATACCTCAACTCTCACAAAAAAAACCCTGAAAACCCTGAAGTGCCATAATGACAAATTATAAATAATAAAATAAGCAAATAAGTGAAAGGACTTCTTAAAAGATTTGTTTATTTGTATCTTATGTATATGAGTGTTGCCTGCGTGGATGTATGTGTACCACTTGTGTACAGTACCCACACTGGTCAGAAGAGGGTGTCAGAGACCCTGAGACTAGAGTTACAGATGATTGTGAGCCACTGTGTGGATACTAGAAATCATACCCAGGTCCTCTGCAAGAGCAGCCAGTGCTTTTCAGAGCATCTCTCCAGCCCCTGGAACTACTTCTAAAACCAGTCATTAGTGAGGTTGATCTGCTTCCTCCACAGGAAAATACATTTTAAATATGATCTCCTCGATGAGCCTGGTTAATGTTCACCTCATGATGTCTGCCTGTGTTGGAGTGCTTTTCCATTATGCTCTGACTTATGTACTGTTACTGCTATGGCCTGCTGCTGAAGAAAAGGGAGCTTTTCTCATCTCATTTTTAAAGCTGACAATCCCTTCTACAACGTCAAGGAAAGATAGAAAGGTCCACAAAGCTAGCTGTTCTAGATCATGCAAACTTTCCTGAATTTTTCAGAAAGAAATTTAAGGCCAGGAATCTGTAGTCCTGCCTTCATTGGGCATGTCCAAGATGGTTGGGATCTTGCATAGTTATGCCCTCACTGGACATGTCTAAGATGGTTGGGATCTTCTGTAGTCATGTGCTCACTGGACATGTCTAAGATGGTTGGGATCTTCTGTAGTCATGTGCTCACTGGACATGTCTAAGATGGTTGGGATCTTCTGTAGTCATATGCTCACTGGACATGTCTAAGATGGTTGGGATCTTCTGTAGCTGTGCCCTCATTGGACATGTCTAAGATGGTTGGGATCTTCTGTAGTCATGTGCTCACTGGACATGTCTAAGATGGTTGGGATCTTCTGTAATCATGTGTTCATTGGACATGACTAAGATGGTTGGGATCTTCTGTAGCTGTGCCCTCATTGGACATGTCTAAGATGTTGGGTTCCTCTGTAGTCATGTGTTCATTGGACATGTCTAAGATGGTTGGGTTCCTCTGTAGTCATGTGCTCATTGGACATGTCTAAGATGGTTGGGTTCCTCTGTAGTCTCTGTTTTCACTTATTCTTATGTTGTTTACTTCTCCAGAAATTAATAGACAGAGAAATCATCACACCTTGTCTAGTCTGTTATACCAACTGGCCAAGAAGAGAGGATAGAGATCAAAATAAGCCTGGGCTAGTCTGGGCTACATAGTGGGACACATAAAAACTTGTCCCAAAGTAACAAAAAAAAATGTTTTGATTTTTATTTCAGATCTCTTAAGAAAAATAAAATCCACAGTCTTCCAGTCAAAGTTTTCAGCAAATACACAGAACTCAAAAAGATGTAAGTAACTATAAATACTAGATTTATGAGGAAACTCTGGTGATGTTTTAAGGCACTTTTGAACAAAATCTAATAGTTTTTATATGTGTTGCTAAATCTGGTCCTAAACTTAAGATTAGGAAGCACTGAAAAGCACTGAAAAGGAGGTTGTGTTTTCATTTCATAGTTTAGAGTGTGGTTTCACCAAACCATTCTCAGAGGGCTGACTTGGACTTGAGGTACAATATCTCAATACATAGTTTCAAGTCTTTCCTTAATGTTATTTGAGAATGACATTGCAGGATCAGAGGGGCTGGATGTGCCTTTTAATTTGGAAAAAAGGTGACATCATAGGCAAGAATAGTCCATGTGTTTAAAATGTGTAACAACAGGGAACAGCCTGAATCCCAGGATAACAGGAGCAAAAGCATGCTGCTGCTGCTGCTGCTGCTGCTGATATTAGTACATTTGAGGAGAGACTACATCAATAACTAGTGTGTAAATAAAATATAAATAGCATTCAATGAGAAAGAAAGAGACCACGTGCTTCTAGCATCCAAGAGAAACAATAGTTGAGACCTGGACGGGTGTGAGCTACCATTAGGTGCTGGGACTGAAAAGGAGTCCTTTGGAAGGGCAGCTGGGCTTGTACCATCTCTTCAGCCCCTTCTTTAGTCTACTTCATGTCTTCATACTAGAGTATTTAGAGTCACATTGGATAGAGAGTAAGAATATTTCTACTAGTCAGCAAGATGCCTCCTATTGATATTTGTGGGTAGGAAACTCATAGGTTTGTAGCGGCCATTTGTAGCTTGGGTGATTGTCTACCAGTCCTTCAAGCCGAGTTCCTCTGGGTCTCTGAAGATGCAACACCTGCCAAGAGGTCTAGTAGCAATATCAGCAAAGGGATGTTGCACGTGTCGTGTCCTTGACAGAAATGTTTTCTTGTTTTAACCTTCAACACCTAGCATAAAGGAGAAGCCTCTGGAAATACTATCAGTGATTCCACATTCGTGAAATTAAAGACAGGTCCCCTCAAGCAAGAAGCAAATCCCTGGAAGAGGGCCACCTAGTGGGGCTGTGTGTGGATGGTGTGGCTGTGCGGTGCCCTCTCATCTGCTTTGGTTATTCTCGGTAACACTAGACATAGTCAGTTCCTTCTGCTCTGACCTAGAGTGTGATCATACTGTCACTGTCAGCCTGGCTTAGCTACACATTAGCCCTAGGCTTCAAGAGTCCTCTAGAGAGGAAATCAGAACCACAAAGTTTCTACATCTTAGTCATTCTTAAAGTCACATGTTCCTTCTGTCAATCGATTCCGTGCTTGCACAGAGTGTACGCTATTCACCAGAGAAGCAATTTAACACAGAAAGAACGGCAAGGTTTGTGTTTTAAATAATCAGCTTTCCACCACTTATACAAAATACCTGAGACAATAAGTTTATAAAGAGGGAAGGTATCCTTCAATCACAGTTTGCGAGATTTCGGTGCAGGACAGATGGGCCCTGTCCTGGAATCATGGGGTGAGACAAAGGAACCTCTTTACCAGGAGACAGATGAGAATGAGGAGGAGAGAGAAGCTGGCGCCCACTCTTCTCTTCGTGGTGTCCCCGGTGACCTGAAGACCTCCCTCAGGTCCCCATCTCTTGAAGGTTGGGCTCCTCCCAACAGCACCTAGCTGAGATGTAAAGCCTTGAACACTTGAGCCTTCGGGGGACATTTAGGATCCAAACTCTAACAAATTCTATTATCAGGTATCCTAGAAGTTGTAAGAATTTCTAATTAGACCACCTTAGACATGAGCCAGCTGAGGTGTACAAAGGTTAAGGGACTCAATTAAGACCTATAATTAGCTAGTGGGAGAATCACAACCAGAGGCCAAGGCTTCTGATGAACGTGGAGGTGCTTAACCATCACAATGAAATGTTTGGGATGGAGAGAAATTGGTCGGTATGTCCCAGAGTTACTGAGATGTCCAGTCTTGTCCCAGGCATGATTTAATCCTGGGCTTTTTGTGTCCTGTTTGAGGAGAAAGATGAATACCCAGGGAGGCAGGGAGATCATTAGCATGTTCAAACAGGAGACCTAACATTTGGCCATCTCTAGCCAAGTCCTTTCTCATTTGCTGTCCACATCCCTACCTGAGACAGCTGGTAACCACTGGAAGGAAAAAAATGTGGGAACAGCTGCATAATTCAGCTCCCAAATTTCCTCAGGGCCTCAAAGGTAGAGACTAACCCTCCTTGCTGAGACCACTACTGTGTATCAGTGCGTCACCCCAAGACAGCCCAGAACTTCCTGTCCACTGAGTCTCCAGTCTAGACCTCTCTAAGTGCCCAAGGTAGAGTTACGGTCATTCTGACACAAAGGGAAAAACATTCCTACATCAAAATTTAATTTTAATTGCCAGATGTACAAACATTGCTCAAGGAATGTAAATTTTCTTTTACTGTGGATCAATTTTGTTATCTTAATAACCTCGTAAAGCACCAGGATTTTCTAAAGTTGAAGAAGAAGAAAAAGTAGATTGCAATGACCTTTCAGAGAAATAAAAAACAATTTATGGGGTTGACTCTAACGTTTTATCATTGCTGCCATGGAAACCAACAGCGATCCTCCTCCTCCTTGTAACACAACCTTATAAAACTTAGATATTTCTTCTTACCCTGAGTTCTTGTTAAATGCAATCAATCATTGGCAATGAAACATAATTAAAGGTGCCTGCCTGGTTCTAACGTGCACAATGTCACCTTTAAAAATAGCTTATGAACACACATGTCATTAAGGTATTTATTTGCTTTATTTTGATACACAAGACCCTGGTGTTTTGCATGAGAAGTCTCTACTAGCTGAAAGAGCTGAGATTCATGATCCAGAAAACTGTTCGTAGACAAGCTGTTCAGCGTGAGATACGTTTAATGGACTCGTGTCTCGGTTTGGAGTAGAAGGAGGTACCGCTTGCCAGATTGTCATGTTTCCATTCTAACATTCTCTAAATGGCTCTTCTGGAAAAAGAAAGTAGACGCCTGGGACTTGAGACCTGAGACTTGCAGTCTCTCCACAGCAACGGCCAACAGAGCTAAGATTCGGGGCTCTCCATTATTTAAGAAACTGGATTCTTAAGTGATGTTGGTGATTGGAGACAAGCTACAGGAGGCAGAGGAACAAACAGGCCCTCGGTTTGCCTTCTAATGTGAAAGCACAACATCACAGTCACAATTTGCAATGGCGCCCATCTCTCCACTAAGGACGAAAAGCATGTGTTGTGCCCTTGGATTAAGAATCATCTCAGAAAACTGGAACTGGCCTAACTGAGCAGTGGATTATATATTTAAGAGAAACTTCAGTAGTACCTCATGTTCTTTTCCTTTGCATTGCAATCTAATTCACCACGTCCACTTTCATTATCTTCAGACACTCCTCTAACGTTCAGACAGATGCTGCTCTGTGTCCGTCTGTCCTATTCATAACAGAATCATAAGCCACAAAGGGATTTCTGCTGCAAGTGTCTCCCCACAGACATAGTGCAAGAAGCCAGCGTGCGTTTGGGGTCAGAGGGAGGGGTTGGGATACACGAGCTCACTTCCTCTCAAGGTTCTTTTGTAGCGTTGGGATTGGGATGGGCACAGGTATTGTGCAGGTGCCCTGGATCAGCAGTGTTTTCCAAGGAGGGTGTGTGTGGAAGTGTGATTGGTTTTTGCCCCTAGGATGGCTAACAAACCAGGAGTCGGTCTTGACTTTCCATCCCGCTGCCTTGAGACGTAAAGACATCAATTCTTGTCACTTTTGTAACACACTCACAACTCTAAGGAAAGGTTGGTGTCTTAGTTCAGGTTTCTACTGTTGTGAAGAGACACCATGACCACGGCAAATCTTATAAGGAAAACATTTAAGTGGGGGGAGGGACTGGCTTACAGTTTCAGAGGTTTACTCCATGATCATCATGGCAGGAGCATGGCGGCTTGCAGGCAGACACGATGCTGGTTACATCTTGATCAGAAGGTAACGGGAACTGTCTGACACTGAGCAAAGCTTAAGCAAAAGAAACCCTAAAGCCTGCCCCACAGGGACACACTTCCTTCAATAAGGCCACACCTACTTCAACAAGGCCACCCCTCCCAATAGTGCCACTCCCTGTGAGTTTATGGGGGCCATTTACATTCAAACTACCACAGTTGGGAGGCTCTGACAGGGAATAATTGCACCAGAATAAAATTCAAAGTCTAGTTAGACACCAAACACACACATGTTTTTACAGTAGAAGGCCGTAACAATTAGCAAAGCCTTGTGTAATATTGTAAGTGTCCATTCAAACGGAACGAGACACCAAGGCCACAGATAATGTAGGGGTTAGCAGCACAGTATTGACGTAAAGCACTTGCCTGGCCTGTACAAAGCCCTGGGTTCAGTACTCAGCATCACACACACACACACACACACACACACACACATTGTACAAAACAAAAGCCACTTAAGTAGTAGTCACCATCAATAAGGCTGTTTCCTGCCCCAGCCTCCTTTAGAACGTACGGATTCAGGGCTAACATCCTATTGTATAATGAGGACTGGACGTGAGTGTTCTTCCCATGGATCCCTCAACAGTGCTGTTACAAGACTATTGAATCAATTCTGTATTTTCAGGTTCTGTGACTCAGACCTGAAAGTTGACACAGCATAGCAGCCCGAGTTCAGCAGCTTCTGAGACCCGGAGCACATCGCTGGTTTGCTTGCATCTTGCTTTATGTCTAGAAAGGACTCAAAGGGCCCCTCCTTTGTTCGTGAGAACACAAAGAAGAAATTGCAGAACTAAAGGCTCAGCCTGGTGCTGGTCGGTCTCCCATAGAGACCAGCTAGGAAAGAGAGTTGCTAGAGCTCCTGATTGAATAAAAGATGACTAGATGCACCACAACACACACACACACACACACACACACACACACACACACACACCACCACCACCACCACCACCACCACCACCACACTTCAATGGTCCAGATCATAGAAGGCCAACCCTCATTACATGCCTTGTCTTGTTTTGAAGCCACCATGCCTCCCGGCAACATATGAATAGAGCTCTGTGCTTTAGAATCCAATTTTACCCACTGCCTTTAGGTGGAAAAAGGGAAAAAGTTATTACACGGCAATTTAAGCTTAAAGCCTGTATACTGCAATCACCTGACTGGCACAATACTTCAGTCACCTGACTGGCATACTGCAATCACGTGACTTTCCTGTCTTGTTCCTACAGATACCTCCAGCACAACTGCATCACACACATATCCAGGAAAGCATTTTTTGGATTATATAATCTGCAGATCCTGTGAGTAACTCCTTCATTCGTGTATTATGGGTATCGTTTCAAGAAAAGACTCCACAGGTAGAACCAGGTGGGATGGGAGAATGGAAGAACTCTTAAAAGACTATATTCATGTTAGGGCTGGGGATGTAGCTCAGAGAATTTGCCTAACATGAGATGAGAGGCCCTGAGTTTGATCTCCTGAACAAACACCCCCAAAAAAGGACCTAAATTCCTCATCATACAAGAATAATTAATCATCCAAAGTTTCTCTCTCTAATATTGTCTTCTTGCTGATAGATCACTTCCATGGTATCTCAGTATTTTATTTTTCCCATACTATTGCTCACTAGATATATACTTCTTAAAATAGTAAAGTACTGAGAATATGACCAAAAAAGGCTAGAAGTAAGAATTGTTCTACATATTTAGTTATCTTTCTTTCTACTCCAACCTAATGGAATATCCACCAATATTGTTCTTGGCCACGATGCTTGCCTGGTCATAGTGTGACCCAGCCTGGACTTGTGTTTCTGGGCACCCCCTGGTCCTTGCAGCTCCTGCTTCAGCTCATTCAGAACATGCTTGCAGAAGCAGATACCCAGACTACAAAGCCAAATTGGTCTAATTGCATGTGGCTGACTGGGGTGTGGAGTTTGCCTAATGAACTCACCCATGCTGTTTGTAGATATCTCAGCCATAACTGCATTACAGCACTCAGGCCTGGAATATTCAAAGACTTGCATCAGCTCACTTGGCTGTAAGTATCTTGGCTCTTCTCTCTCCTACAAACGCTCATAGTCTTAATGATTTACAATAATGCTTGGACAGTTTCCAGACTGGGATGTCTCGGGTCTATTATGTTTCTGACTCACATATAATCTGATGCATTTTGCCCAAGGAATTCAGACATGAGTAGGTCAGGTGATGGTTGTACGGAAAAGAAATCTGACCTTGTTATTACAGGGGAACCTCAGCACCCAATAGCAGCCTTGCCAAGCCAGGCAGCCATCCAATGTCTCCAAGAACAGAAAGTCCTTGACCCCAGCACTATTACATCTTGACTTCTGTAATTCTTTGCTCGAAGCGGAGAAGACACTGTGCCCCGTGCATTCAATGTCAGTAATGCAACTTCTCTCTAAGAGTTAGGACAACAGAAAAGTATCTCCAGATGTTGCCAGGTGCCCCTGGGAGGGGAGAATCCCCCCTTTGTTAGAAACCTCTGAGTTAGGAAGCAAGAGGTGCAGAGCTTGCTCTGATCCTCAGGGCACCCGGAGAAAGGTTGGAGATTCCAGTAACGCCTACCTCACTCCCCCACTAAGCCAACAGCTCTATCACCAAGCACCTCTCATGAGCTGCTTGTGTTTTTCTTGACACAATAAGCAAAGGCTCTGTGTTGCCTTGTTCACGGTCTGCAGATTGGCCTGGCTGTGGAAAGTTAGGGGCTTTGGTTCCACTAGACCAAGTGTGAGCCTGCTCCTGGGCTTAATGTTCCAGCCGACTTCCTCAACGTGCCAGGCCTTTGCCTTAATGACGCCTTCTTTACAAGGACTATTCTGAGCATCGTCACATAACGAATGTGAAGTGTCCAGGGCAGAGTCCCTGTGACATAGCAGGTGCTCTTGTAACTGTCTGTCCTGATCATCCGTGCCATGGACTTCTGAGAGTACAAGGCGGCACCTGGTCTCAAAGGCCACTATTTCCTTTTGCCATCTAAAGACAGTTTCAAATGGTGACTTGTCACTATACAACGTGCTTTCTCTCCCCCCCCCAAGGCCCCTTACAAATGTGTTCATGTCCATTTGCTCATCTGCACAGACCTTCCTGAATGCATCATTTAGTTATGAGATTGAAGAATTGTGATTTCAGGGCTGGAGAGATGGCTCCGTGGTTAAGGGCACTGGCTGCTCTTGCAGAGGACCTGGCATCAGGTCCCAGCACCCACATGGTTGCTCACGACTGTCTATAACTCCAGTTCCAGGGGATTTGATACCCAGTTCCAGCTTCTGTGGGCACCAGGCATCCAGGAAAAACACCCATTTACATAAAGCAAAAATACATTTTAAAAATCGGATTTTCTAAGAATTGTACTACATTTACTCCTTTTGAAGGGCACGAGATAGCATTTGTTAAAGGACCACACTGCCTGTTGATCTTGTTTCATGTTGTCATACTTATTCCCCAAAAAATACATCCCCATTGAAAAGAAAGGAGGAAGGAAAGAGAGAAAAAACGAGGAATGGGAGGGGGCAAAGCCAGACAAAATACCCCAGCACGGAAGGGGAGGTGGGCAGGAAGTCCCACCCCACTGCAAGCACTGGGCAATGCTTAAATCTGATTCAGCACATGTGTCTCTTCATTCATGTGTTACTTCTTCTCTATAAGGAAGACATGCGATTCCCCTCTACCATTTAAAGATGAACAGCTCATGGCTGTCATGTCATGTCATGTCATGTCATGTCATGTCATGTCATATCATGTTATGTTATATTATGTTATGTTATTTGAGGGGGAGTACAAGAATCCTTCCTTCATTCAGCCAAGCAGCCGGCAGGGTGTTTGTGGAGGCCATTTCAGCCAGTCAGTGTTTGTCAGGTGGGTGCAGAGAGAGAGAGAGAGATCCGTTGCAACTTCGTAAGCCCTAGAAGAAGAGCTTCAGGAACTTGGAGAAAACAGTGCCCTCCCCTTCCTAGAATGAAGGAAAAAACACTCAGGCCCCCTGAGGAAGGAGTGGGCCAGGCGTTGTGAGCGGCAGGTTTCTTGTTGTCCCTTTTATATTTTCCCTGGACTGATTTCAGGAATGTCTCTAACATTGAGAACATTTTGATGTGTCTTGTCAGCATTCTAGATGACAATCCGATCACCAGAGTCTCGCCGAGGTCCTTTGCTGGATTAAACTCCTTGTTTTTCTTGTAAGTATCCAGCTCTCTGTCAGTACCCCTGCCTTCAAAACAGAAGCCTTTGAGAAAATGCTGCAAACCAAAAGCGTCAAGCCCATCTTTGCTGAACATCAGGCCATAGTTGCTGTTGCTAAGTCAAAGGCAACAGCTGGGCCGATTGCAGCCTAAGCTGCCTGCTCAACGTTCATCCTCTGTCATCTCCTAAAACCCCAGTCATGTTTCTGTTGGCAGTGGTTGAACAAAGAGCTGCTTTTATTTCCCGACATCCTAGTTAAACTGAGTGAAATATAATAGGATCTCAAAGGAACACAGTTCCAACTCCGTTTTTTAAAAGATCTGTTCACTTTCCGTTTTGTGCCTCTGAGTATTTTGCCCGCCCGTTTGTGTGCCATGTTTATGCAGTGCCCAGAGAGGCCAGAAGAGGGCGTTAGATCCCTCTGGACCTAGAGTTCCAGGCGTCTGTGAGCTGCCGGTTATTGATGCTGGCAACTGAACCGGGTCCTCTGCAGGAGCAGTCAGCGCTCTTAACCACTGAGCCATCTCTCCAGCCTCCCACTCCACTCTCACTAGAGGAAATACACTTTTCTCAGAGACAACGAATGAAAATCCCAGATCTAGACCCTACTGACAGAGATGTTTCCATCATTGTGCTTCCACGGTTAACATGCCAGGATGATTGGCAGGCGGGGGTTTCTGTGTTCCTTTACACTGTGGACCTGCAGCACTGTGACTGGTCCATTTGTCAAAGGGATTTGGTATCCTAAATTAATCATGTATCTTAGCATGTTCATGTACTGTTTGCTCTCGATAATTCCCCTAACTGTCACATCTTAGATTTAATGCAGTTTCCAGTATGGTTTTTTAATGCTATAAATGATTGATGCATCCCTGAGAAAACATCTTGAGAACTAATGGTGCTGGAAATCATCACAAGCTTGCGGTACACAAGGAAAACGATCATGAACTTCACAGTTATTGTCTGCTGCTTGCTTTCGCTTTACCTCATAAAATTAAAGTGAGTGATAATTTGTCTTAGGATGTACGCTGTACACACAGCCACAGACTGCCAGCACCTGCCCCTGCCTATCCACATTTAAGCTCTACTTGGAAAGTGTAGTTACATACAAAGACTTCAGTCTGAAATATAAATTAGAGCACACAGTTTTCAAAATCGTAGAAGAGCATAATTACTCTCTTTGATGATGTGGCTTAATCATTCTGTGTCTAATTGCCATTTTCTCTGTGTGGAGGTCAATGGTGAGTAACCAGTTGGAAGTCCTTCCTGAACGTCTGTGTGCCCAGATGCCTCTACTTAACTGGATGTGAGTATTCGTTAGGGACTGAATTTGTTGTGTGCTAGGATTAAGGAGGATAGCCATAAATTTAATTCAGACTTATCTTTAAAATCCAACTAATGTGTCTCCCCCAAACCAAAATATTATTGTCACTTGCTGTTTTTTAAACACCTGTGAGGAGAGGGGAGGTAGCAGGGGATTGGGTGGGTGTGCTCAAAGTACATTAAATAAAAATGACCTTATACAACCTTATGAAATAAAATGAGAAAATACCTTTTGAGATTAGCTGTAACACAGCACTTAGGAGGTTGAGACAGGAAGATTGGGAATTTAAGCCAAGCCTGGCTTACATAGTGAGCTTTATGTCTCTAAAAGAAAACAAAAAAGGGGCCTGGAGAGATGGCTCAGTCTTTAAGAGCACTGGCTGCTCTTCCAGAGGTCATGGGTTCAAGTCCAGCACGACACAGCAGTTCACAACCACCCGTAACTCCAGTTCCAGGGAATCTGATGCCCTCTTATGACCTCTGCAAGCACTGGGTATGGGCCACACAGACATGAACACAGGCAAGACACTCCTACAGGTCACATAAAAATAAATCTTTACAAACTAAAATGAGGGCCAGGCAGTGGTGGCGCACGCCTTTAATCCCAGCACTCGGGAGGCCAGCCTGGTCTACAGAGTGAGTTCCAGGACAGGCTCCAAAGCTACACAGAGAAACCGCATCTCAAAACAAACAAACAGAACAAAACAAATAAACAAACAAAAAAACTAAAACGAACAAGAAAGTACTTGGAGTGTCCCCAAACATGTAAAGTCACGTTCAGCCTTGGGCACCAACCTGTACTCATCACACAGTTGTCCCCTGACAGCAGCGTTTTCTGTTCTTCCTTTTAACACCGGGCCGAGGAGTCCACTTGAACTCCATTTGTCTTCTCTTGCTTGTTCTAACCAGACTGACGAACAACAACCAATGCTGCGAAGGGACATTTCAGTCACCGTATGTGTAAAAAGGCTTACTTTACGGAACAATCTCGTTGGTTAATCCTTAGCCATTTCTCTCGGCATTGGCCATCCCTTGCCCGTCTGCTCTTTTAACCCCACTTTCCTCCACATGCCCTTCCATCTAGATGTAGAAAACCACAATTCTAAACCCATCGCTCGGCTCATGAGCTTCTTGAAGCTGCTGAAGGCTTTCTTCCTCATCCCTTCCAGTGTCCACTGGAATATCACCTCCAGGATGCTGTCTCCATACACTGGTCAGCTTCAGAGGATGCCTCTGTGTTCCCACCGCCCCTCACATCCAGACTGAGACCACGCCCACCACAGGATAGGTGATCAGGAAACCCTGGTTGCATAGGTGCACTAAGCCACTACTATGTGCTTAAGAGTTTCATGACTTCACCACCACCCACTATTTCCGCCACATACACCTCCCAAGGTTGTCAGTCACCAAGAACATACATCACCTCCACAGCTCTTCTTGTGGTCAAATTAGGTAACAGGTGGGTTTGTGTTGATTTGCTGGCTCTAATTTCCATGTATTTATTTATTTATCTTTCACTAAAAGTCTTATAAGCGATAGAGGTTTTATATAAGTGTGTCACTATTAAAAACAACAGAAGTGATGATCTGAAAACTATGAGAATAAAACTCATCAAAAATTAGTCATAGGTTTTGGTAGCTCACACCCGCAATTCCATCACTCAGGAGGCAAGAAGCAGAAGGATCAGGAGATCAAGCCTTCCCCAGCTGCATAGCGAGTTCAAGGCCAGCAGGCTACACGAGGAGACTAGAAGGGTGTGATCTTCTAGTACCACTACTTGTAACGTGGCAAAGGAGGGATTGGGAGTTCAAGGCCAGTTCCAAAGAGTCTGAGGCCAATCTGGGATCCATGAGATGCAGTCACAGAAACGCTTAGGAATTGAACACATTCATTTACACACTGGGAAACAGACAGAACAGATAGGGGGCAGATGGACCAGCAAGAGCACACCTCCTAATCCTCCCCAAATAGCCACCAAAAGTACCAAGGATTCGTGTGCCTGAGAGTCATTAAAAATACCACTTATAGTTAACAGCATAGTATCCAACTCAGAGGGATTCTTCCTTCTCTTTTTCCTTCTTTCCTTCTTTCTTTCCTTCTCTCTCTCTCTCTCTCTCTCTCTCTCTCTCTCTCTCTCTTTCTTTTGTTTTCGGAGACAAGGTTTCTCTGTGTAGCTTTGCACTTTTTTTTTGAACTCGCTTTGGAGACCAGGCTGGCCTCGAACTCACGGAGAGATCCACCTGCCTCTGCCTCCCGAGTGCTGGGATTAAAGGTGTGCACCACCACCGCCTGGCTTGTTTTTTGTTTTTTAATTAAGTTTTAGCACCAGTTGGAAAGAAAAAGGAAACATAATATTAATTATAGAAATCCCACAAAAATTAGGAAAGATATATGATTTTTTAAAAAAGAAGAAGGAAGGAAGGAAAGTTAAAATTCAGAACTATTCTGTCAATGAAAAGCACCCCTAAGTGTTTTATCCAAAGGTGTTTGAAGTGTTTTCCTTCCGTGGCTTTCAGGGATCTGGCAAACAATGAAATAAAGTACCTAACGAACTCCACCTTCCTTACGTGCGACTCGCTCACGGTTCTGTAAGTACACGTGCGCTTCAGTATGAGAGGAGCCCTGTAGATGGGGACAGTCCAGGAAAACGCTGACCATGGATTTCAAAGTACTGTTTTGTTTCCAGCCTTGATGTGAAAGTTCGATAAGGAAAGGGGGTGGGGGAAGATGATATGTTCATTTATCATGAAATGAAATCCTTCACCTGAAAGTGGCTAATATTCATCAAGCTAGGTACCCCCCAACCCCAAGAAAGTGGGAGCAATCTAATGCATTCCAATTGGTCAAAGATTGAAAGAGGAAGGAGCAATCTAATGCATTTCGATTGGCCAAAGATTCTGACTGGTGACTCTGATTGCTGATTGTGCCTGTCCTGGGGGGTGGGAAGGGCATATGAATTGGCCAATTGGCACATTTGCATTGGCAAGCTAAGAAACAGAAGTAGTTTTGTGTATCTCCAGTTTTCTGGAGATAGAAAGCACACAGTATCGCTTGCTGATTAAATGTGTGACTAGAGAGAAACGGGAACAGAATTTAAAAAGAGACTCTTACAAAAATGATCAAAAACCAAACCAATGTGACTTCACAGACCACACTCGGTGCCTGGAACTGGGCCCAGCAGAGCATCCTAAGGGACATGGATATGATTTTCCTCAGGGGAAAGTCTTGCCCAGCTCCTGTTGAGTCCCCAAAGGAGGCTTATGAAAAGGCCCCCGGAGCAGTGGCGTCTCCCAGCAGGAACTGATTGCCACAGCAGACTAACTCTCACCATGTTTTACAGGTTTCTGCCTAGAAATCAAATTGGGTTTGTTCCAGAGAAGACATTTTCTTCCTTAAAAAATTTAGCAGAACTGTAAGTAGCATGTTCTACTGGGAAGTATGTGATTGCTTTCTTCCAAGATTATTAATCTAAATGACGAGAGAGACTGTATTTCCACTTGGAACAATCAAACTTCTGTAGGCTATTAGATATTAAAAACCAATTAGGAAACCCTCATGATCCTGAAGTCAAGAGCATATTAAACTCATATGCTGGGATTGACAGGGAGGCAGCCTGCCCTACTTTCTCTTCCTGTTTCCCTTGGGTCAATTTCATGTACATGTGTGTTGGGGATTGGTCTTTTAAACACGTGGATGATAGATATTTCTCTAATGGCCGGTATGGTTAACTCTCAATGGATTGACAGATGAAGTGAGACATGATTGATATATTGTTAGCTGATTATATCTGGCCAGAGAGATGACTGCTCTTTGTATCCCCAAGAGGTCATGACTTCTGTAGCTGGTGAGGCAAGGAGACAGGTCTACAGTGAGGACAGGCTCATGGAAAAGTTTTCAGACACCTCACATAACTCTCTGTCTAAATACATGTTTTATAGCTTTAAGACTTTGGAAAACCTCTGTTTAGCTGTGAATTTATTGCTGCCCACATAACTGAATCATTGGAAGTTAAAATTAAATCTGTGATATGATACACAGTGGTAAGCAGGATAAAGACCTCATCCTGCTGATCTGGACATTAAGAGGGTCATTGATGTCTTAAGCAACCCTTCCTCCATTATTTATGCCTGGCTCTGGAGGACTGGGGCTAAGAACTCAATAAAGGCATTTTAAAACTAATTATAATAATTCCATGAAATGAATGGGTATCATAAATAAAATCCAGAAATGTTTGAAGTGACTTGTATGGATAATGTTTTGTTCTTGATCTGAAAACGCATTCTGTGACAAACTCCTGCAGACAGCTTGTTCAGCAGTGGGTCTCTTGGGGGCCCATTCCTGGTCAGGTCTGGGGAAGGAATGTGGATGTGGGGATACACCAGAGGCAGATGCCTGGGATGGCAAGTGGCTTGTAACACACACACACACACACACACACACACACACACACACACACGTGTGTGTGTGTGCTAGTGTGTGTATGGATATCACTGCCTCAGGCTCCTCTGCCACCTTCCTCACCTAGGTTTGTGTTAACACAGCTTTTCCTCAGGCCATGTAAACTAGCATCTTACCCCAAGCTGGGGCGGTACCAACCACCTCAGGAATGATTCATTCAAAATCATCTTTATGCACCAAAAAATAAGTTTATCAGAAGTTAATTTACAGAACAGTGGAGGGCTTTGCAAAAGCCACCAGCTTCTTGAACACCAAATGGCTAGCGTATAATGATGCAGAGGTTCTCAACCTGTGGGTCGTGACCCCCCACAGGGTCTGGGTATCAGATATTTACACTGCATTTCATAACAGTAGCAGAATTGCAGCTATGAAAGAAGAATGGAAATAATTTCACGGTTGGGTCAGGCACCGAAACATGAGGACCTGTATTAAAGGTTCACAGCGTTAGGGAGGTTGGGAACCACTGGTTTAAGGCTTTAAGTCTGTGGCGGAATTGATGCAGACCTGGTTTCAGGGAACTATCTAGCATTAGAACAGTTGACCTGAGCACAGGCTCAGAGCAGCGAGCACAGTAAACCAGACTCTGAGAAAGTCGGGTGTGTGTGTGTGCTGTGTGTGTGTGTGTGTGTGTGTGTGTGTGTGCAGCGACTCCAAGGCTTCTACTGCACTCTGGGAAATAAGGCCCTGAAGCTTGTGTGTGGCCCTCACCTCCTGTCTCCCGGGACCCTTCCAGGGGCATTTCCTCTACAGCTCCTGCATATATTTTGTCTTCTACTCATGCTGAGTCATTAGCAGGTTCCTGAAGACGATGTCCAATCCCAGGCATGGGTTTCTCTAGCCAAGCTCTACTCACACCTTAAAAGTTGCCCTTCCTTTACTAAATCTAAAGCCCAATCCTTAGGGCTTTGCCAGGCAATTCCTAATTTCCATTAGCAAGACTGATGGCTCCACCCCTTGTCATTTATCTTTTCCTATTTTGTTTCTTCCTTGTCTTATAATATAGTTGTATTTGTCTGTGTTCTGTCCCTGTCACAACATAGCCGAGGCTGGGTACTTTATGGAGAAAAGAGGTTTGTTTAGCCCAGTTTTAAAGGCTAGAAGTCCAAGACTTGTCAGGCTGATGCATCGATTCAGCCTCTGGTGAAAATATCGTGATGAGGATGTGCAAGGGGGTGGGGGTCACATGGTGAGATCAGAAGTGAAAGAGATAGTCGGGAGTCAGTACCCCCCACCCTTTTTGAATTCGCAAGAGCTACTGGGAATCTCACAAAACTACCTCAGTATTTTCTGAGGGTGTGCACACAGAGGCCTAACTACTCCTCACTAGGGCCTTTCTTTTGAAGGATCCACACCTCAACACTAAAGACCACTCCTCCCCCACATGAACTGCTGGAGAGTGGAGCACATCCAAACCATAACCTTGGCTGTTACCGTAAATCAACTTCCTTAGGGAAAAACCTCTATAGCTATTTCTAGCTTGCCCATATCTATCAAGATCTCAAGAATAATTAAGATCTTATACTTTGGGGCTGGAGAGATGACTCAGCAGTTAGGAGCACTGGCTGCTCTTCCAGAGTTCCCGTGTTGGGTTCCCAGCATCCACATGTAGCTCAAAACTCTCTGGAACTCCAGTTCTGGGCATCTGATGCCCTCTTCTGGTGGTTGTTAGTGCTGCACCCACACATGGTATGCATACATACAGGCAAAACACCCATGCACATTTTTAAAAGATATTTTACTAAACTTAGATAATTGTACACAGGTTTAGTGTACCCTCCATAGATCTGGGCCTCCAGTTGCAACAGATCTCTTTGCCATAGTCTCTAAAGCCACTACCCTCTGATTCTTTCTAGACTGGACAATAGTATCATATTTCATTAACAATACCCAATTTCTTGTGCAAAATAGAACTATAAAATGTAACTAAACCACTAGGGATGTAGTTCAGTGGCAGAGCAAGTGATCAGCATGCACAAGGTCCTGGGTTCCATCCCCAGGAACAAGGTGGGGGGAAAGATTTAAAATATATAAATGTATCCACTCAAGATTGTCTGAGTAGATACTGAGTGGCTACCACTCATTTAGATGGAATGCAAAATGAATAGAAGATGCAAGTCTTGACCTCAAAAAGATTAGCTGGACAAGCATATGTGAAATAAGTGGGAATTACAGACATGTGGGTGATAGATGTGAGCAGATGTGCGCCAAACAGGAAATTAATCAGGGGGTCTCAGAGCCAGAATGTATTTGCAAAGGGGTAAGAGGAAATTCCAGACAGGAACTGGATGAGCACATGGTCTGCCAGTAATGGAAAAAAAAAAAAAACCCTTGGCAGACTCTTGGGATGTCACAAGTTCACAGCTTGGTTGAACTGGATCCAAATTTTCTCTTGCATCAACTGGGAGCATGTTAACTGTGGGGAGAGATGCCCAAGCCATTTATCCCAATTGTAACTGGTTTTGCTTTCCACTGTTGCCAACAGGGACCTGTCTAGCAATATGATAACAAAACTACCAGCTCACATTTTCAGCAACCTGCATCTTCTTCAGAAACTGTAAGTTCCCTGCCTCATCATCAGATTTAACTGGCAACATCTTAGCCTTTCAAAATAATAATAATAACAGCCATACTTATTCCCCTCTCTTCCTCTAATGGTAAAAAAGGAACCTGTCGTCCAACCCTCTTCTGTATGTCCACAAGAACCAGTTTGGAAGTCTCAAACAACTTCAGTCTCTGTAAGTAAAGCTCTCTGGTTATACCAGCTATCACTATAGCGAGGCTGTCTTGCTTAGCAACACATTTGATTCTAAGTGGGTGTTTCTTACGCCGGAGCAGGAGTCCCCAGGAAAACCTGACCATCACTGTCCAGTGTCTATCATGAACTAATTCATAGCAAAGTTGCTGTTACAGCCACTCAATTGTGCTGCTTCTACCCATGTTTGAAGCTGCATATTCATCCATCCTGGAAACTGGACTTGAAGGGAAAATCTAATCCCATGATCTTCACAAAGAGTTGAAGGTGTAATAATTTCGTTTTGGAAAAGATTGGCAAAAATAAATTCTCTAAGACTTCCTTCTTTTCCTCTGTCACAAGAATAAAAATTGGTCTTTACTTTTTAATAAATGAAAAAAAAGATCCCACAGAGGTGAACATTTAAACAGTTGGTGTTGTTTGGTATTTTACAACTTCAACCAACTTGGGTTCTGTTGGTACCAAGAATTCTGCCAATTATCCTTTCGATTCTGTCGTTCCTTTCTCCTGGGTGACTATCTGTTGGCTAAAGTTGCTTTGTCGTGACCAGAAACCATGTTATATTACCTATTTCAGCCTAAAACATTGTTTTCTTTGACTCCAAAGGCTGACGTTTTTTGTTTTGTTTTGCTTGTTTGAGATGTAGGGCTTTTGTTTGTTCGTTTGATTTTCTAAGACAGGGTCTCCCATAGCCCAGGCTAGCCTCAAGCTTACTGTGCAGCTGAGGATGACCTTGAACCTTTGATCCTCCTGCCTCCACCTTTCACGAGCCAAAGTTACTGGTCTGTACACATCAACACACCAAGCTCCTTCGAAATACTAATCATCACCATCACATTTCCTTTTGTTAAATAGATTTCCATTAGGAATTAACAAAAAGATTTATGAATTTTTTTAGACAGTATTAGTGAGTATTGGCTGATGGGCAGCATGGCCTTTGCCCTTAGAAAGCTAGAGTGTAAATAACCAAAGTCTATAATATATTGTTGTAATTTTTCCAAAGATTTATTAATTTATTCATGGTGGGGATAGGTATGTGGGTATGCATGCCAGTGGTTTTGGAAGCCAGGGGAGGGCATCAGATCTCTGGAACTGGAATCAGAGATGGCTGTGAGCCACCATGTGGGTGCTGGGAAGTAAATCTGGGTCCTCGGGAAGAGCAGCCAGTGCTCTTAACAACTGAGCCAGCTCTCTGGCCCTAACCTGTTATATTTAAACTTAACAACAGACTTCAGACTATGGACATGATTCTTCTCCAGATGGACAATGCTATCATATTTCATTATAAATGCATTATAAATATTATAAATACTCAATTTCTTGTATAAAGCAGTCCTGTGTAGGAAGATAATTAAAGTGTCAGGGAATGTAGCTCAGTGGCAGAGAACTTGACCGGCAAGGTTCTAGGTTCACTGTACACGTTTCTAAAAGGGACACTATCCAGCCACCATATGGTCCCTTTCCCAAAGTAGTAGCAGTTAGGTCCACACTCTTTGTGCTCTCATTTATTTATTGTCTAATTTCTGTTTCTTTTCTTTTCTTTTTTTTTTTTTCTGAGACAGGGTTTCCCTGTGTAGCTTTGCACCTTTCCTGGAACTCACTCTGTAGTCTAGGCTGGCCTGGAACTCACAGAGATCCACCTGCTTCTGCTTCCTGAGTGCTGCGATTAAAGGCGTGCACCACCACTGCCCAGCTTAATTTCTGTTTCTAAGACTCGCTGGTACACGTATTTCACCCTGGACATTTGACTCATACATTACACTGTCTTACATACAGGACATAATGGCCTCTACGTCGTAGTAGCCGCCCAGTCCACACACAATGTCAGTGGTGATAAGTGAAGGAGAAAGTTGGAGAGTAGATGAAGTGGGAGAGGGAGGGCTTTTAAAAAGATCTTGGGGTGTTTTCCCAGAGGGGTCACATAATGATTCTATAGTATCAGTATCTCTTCAAGTTCTAATTCTGGTCTAGTAAGCAAGGAGATTCTTCTGTGAAGGAATCACTGGGCCGAGGAAAACTCAAAAACCATGTTGCAAAACTTCATTCGGATCAGCCGAAAGCAACAGGGTAAAAGCCTGTGGCTCTTCCTTCACAATGTCCTGAAGGACTTGGAGATCCAAAGCTTTAGAAGCTCCTGGATAATTTCAAAATGCCCCAATGCCGGCTGGAGCCCTTTAAAAATGTGTTAAAGGGACTGGGGGGATAACAGGATTCTTCCCCTGGTGTCGGAGTAAATGACGGTCCTGAACTGATGGTTCTTCCCACTGCCTAGGTGGTTCTGCTCTAAAGACACGTAGGCCAGGGGAAAACGAAGATTCACACCCCGATTCCCAGTGGCCTCACTTTAATGGTGTTTTCAGTTAGAAGTACTATGGAATGAAGCCCTTGAATTTCCATGAGAGTGCTGATTAAATCAAAGTATAAAGATAACATTATACTCACATCAGACACCACTGCCATTTGATCTATGGACTATTTGTTTGTTTCTTTACCATTTCTGGGGATGGAAGCCAGAACCTTGTGTTTGTCGGGCAAGTATGCAACCACTGAGCCACACTCTCCCAGCCCCTTGCCATTTCAATATATTCTACCAAAGTGTTACATTAGAACATAATTCTGCATTTAAGTGGTATGAAAGCTCCCACTTACAGATTTTTATATTAATGATCATTTTCTCAAAATGTCTACTATGAAAATTTTATCCATATTTGAATAGGTAACATAAAATTTCAAAGCATCAAATTCAAGATGTAACCAAAAAAAGAAAGAAATGATTTCAAAATGTAACCCTAAAAACATTAAACCTATTCTATATATTTTCCAGAGACCTGGAAAGGATAGAGATTCCAAACATAAACACAGGCATGTTCCAGCCCATGAAGAACCTTTCTCACATGTATGTATATTTGAAGGAATAGAGGGAAAAGAAAGCATGATGAATTAATTCAAATATTCTCATGCTCAACTGTCTAATTGTCACTGAACTGTGTTTGTATGCAACCAACGTCTTCTTTTCTACTGAGAACGTTTTAATTTTCTCACCTTTGACCCCTGTTCAACTAGAGTTCAATATAATGATGTGCCGGCATGAATGACCCTTCTCTCTGGAAACACGATGTTTATCCAATTGAGGCCCAATAAGAGCTCAGGGTACCAGAATGCCACACATTACACCAGATGAAGTCACTGGCTAAAGGGTACTCAGGAGACCTGGAAACATTAATTCACTTCACATGAGTGAGCAGTCGGCTGCTCTAAGATGTGGGCTATGTAGATTCCAGGTGTTGTTTCTCTTATTAAGTGCACTGCAAAATGGAGGTAATTAATCTTTATCGTAGTTTTGTTAAAGTCACTTGAATAGATATGACTAAAGTGCACTGTGTAAGTTGTGTTCATATATGTGTTTTTTTTAACATGATCATTTCTTTATCAACTGTATATAATCTATATGTTCCTAATTTCAAAATTAACTATTGTCATCCACAAAAATAGGGAGAAATCGATGTAAGATCCCAAGTTGGGTGCAGCCAGTCGATGAGAGTGTTGATGTGAATTCAGGTGCATTTGGGGGGAGAACACTTTGGTTCTGTCTGTGCAGGTGTGGTGCCTCAGAGACAGGTGTCCAATGCGTATGCGCGTGCTTTTGTTCCTTTCTCTTCCTGTGGCACCATTAGATAAATAATTAATGAGGCTACCCTTTACTTGCTGCAGGCGGAAGGTGAGTTTTTCACAGAATAGAGAACTCCAGCCTGTTCAGAATTCGGTGAAGCTGCTTTTGTCAATGCTAAAGTCAAGGTCATGGAGGGACCAACAACAAGCAGAAAATGAGCTAGCTTAGCTACACCCCCACCAAAGGGTCTGCTCCTCTTCCCTTCCTTGGCCTTTAATTTTTGATACACCCCTACCTCCTCACCCCATCCCTCCCTCCTGCCCCTGCTTACAGTGGGAGGTCCAATAGGGCTCTCTCTGAAGACGATGAGCATAATGGAACCCTACAAGGACCAAAGGGTCAAGTTCATGCCAGGAGTCCAGGGTAGGAGAAGAAGCCAATAAAGTCAGATGCCAAACCCCTTTAATTGGATGCCAACTTCTAGGAAGCTAGACTATATGCCACTTGGGGTAGAATTTGCCTTATATGCCTCCAACACACCTAGCATTCAACAATCCATCATCCTCTTGCTGATCTGAGGAATGTTTTTTGGGTCCTTAGCATCCAATAGGCACAGAGAGATGTTGAGGGCATAGTGATGAGAGAGAGAAAGAATGTGCCAGAGAACTTGCATTTAGCTTTCAAAACAGAGTAATTGATCCAATAAGTAAATGCCTATTAAATTCCATGGCAATTCATGAAACAAAGTGAAGAAACAGATGATGCATCCGGATGGTCAGTCATGCGGCACTTGAGACAACCTGAATACATCCAAAGGAAAAGCGGAGTCAAGGCTCTTGGAAGGGGATGGGCCTGGCTTGTGTGGGGTTAGAAGGCCCCTGTGTTTGGGTAGAAGGAGGTCAGGCAGCTAAGGATACCCAGACATGCAATCTTAAGAGGGCTCCACATAGTATTATGGGATCATCTAATTGCTGGTGTGGAAACTGAATTAGGAGATGGTAAAAGTATATTCAGCTGGGGGGCGGGGGTGGGAGATTAAAGTAGTGAACTTTAAGACACAGTAAAAGAGTACAAATGCAGTGGATTCCACGGGAGAAAATTGAAACATGCAAGTTTGGGGTGAGCCGGCCCATTCCACCCTCGAGATTCCCCGTGCCCAGATTACAAACGCATTGACCCCAAACAAACCTTCACCCCTCTAGAATTTAAAACCTTTGAAGAAACTCTGGTATGAACCCTGTGTTTAAGGTGACTGCTTCTCCTCCCAGCTCCAGAATGACTCAGTTTTTCTGGTCTCAGACTCCCCCCTCTTGCCAGCACAAGGAGAAGGCTAGATACTCAATGTTCATTGAGAATATTTTTTGCGGGTCATAGGCTCCTTACAGTGAAAGCCTGGGATGTCGGTTAGAGATCAGTTTTGAGACAGTGATCTGCTTTGCAGACTACCCAGTGAGAACTAGAATACTACATCCAATAAGGCCCCAGAGTAGAGCCCCTGTGACTTTGGATCTCTACAGTCCCCACACCCTTGACTTTCAGCAGACACAGCCACGCACTTCTGAAGTCTATGCCCATACGGTGCTAGTCTTCCTAGCAGCACCACCTACACTGACACATTACCTAAAAATAATAGTTCGTCACAGTAATAAACAAACTAGCAAAGTGGCAACCCCGACTTCCCACCTTAGGCCCGGTAGGAGCCCCTCAATCACTGCTGCCCAATGACTCTTTCTCTTTGTCTTTTGCCTTCAGTTATCTGAAAACCTTTCGATACTGCTCCTATGTTCCCCATGTCCGAATCTGTATGCCCTCCACGGACGGCATTTCTTCATCTGAGGACCTCTTGGCTAACAGTATCCTCAGAGTGTCTGTCTGGGTTATAGCTTTCATTACCAGCGTGGGGAATGTTCTTGTTATTGCCGTGAGATCTCTTATTAAGGCTGAGAATACCACTCACGCTATGTCCATCAAAATCCTTTGTTGTAAGTATGTGTCTTGTACAAATACATTGTCTTCTATGAGCTGATATGTGTGTATATGTTATATATTGTATAGGTATGTATATATACACATAAAATTTTGTGTATATATTATATATAGGATTGTATATTCAACAAATAGCCTTCAATCCAAATTAGCTTTAGTGAGCAATTGTTTTCTAGCTATGACTCGACTGCTCCTTGAGATTTTAGACTACAGGCTCTTTGCATGGGGATCGTGTCTTAGAAATGAAATCACAGGTCCATGAGGGATGGAAAATGGAATAAGTTTTGAGATTTGTAAACTAATATTTTTTAACTTTTATTATTATTAATGTAATTTGTTATTAATTTCAATTACAGAAGCCATGTGCTTAGCAAGCTCAGATTCCCATCCACCTCTACCATCACCTGTCGAGGAAGGAGGGCTAGATATTCATGTTAGTCTAGAATATTTCATTAACTATACAAGTAGTGCACATTTCCATTTAAGTACTAGCCCTCAGAAAATGTTACCTTTTCTGCTCTTTAAACTAGAAAACAAATCAGGTCCACTGGCTGGCTGGTAGTCTAGTAGGTAGTTCGGTTCACCTAATACAGGAAGAAGAATCTAGAAAAATGTAAGGAGAGATGCTGAGCACGTGGGCTGCTTGGGTTCCCCGCAGGTGCCGACTGCCTGATGGGGGTGTACCTGTTCTTCGTGGGCGTTTTTGACATCAAGTACCGAGGGCAGTATCAGAAGTACGCGCTGCTGTGGATGGAGAGTGTACCCTGCCGCCTCCTGGGCTTCCTGGCCACGCTGTCCACGGAGGTCTCGGTGCTGCTTCTGACATTCCTGACCCTGGAGAAGTTCCTGGTCATCGTATTCCCCTTCGGTAACCTGCGCCTGGGCAAGCGCCAGACTGCGGTGGCCCTCGCCAGCATCTGGGGCTTGGGACTTCTCATAGCAGCCGTTCCCTTCACCAGCGAGGATTATTTTGGCAACTTTTATGGGAAAAATGGAGTCTGCTTCCCACTTCATTATGACCAAGCGGAAGATTTTGGAAGTAGAGGCTACTCCCTTGGGATTTTTCTAGGTAAATATTATTTTTTATTTCCCAGAGCGACACCATCCACCATCTTTCTAGAAGACACAGGCCGTCAGATGTGAATCTGTCCATCCAGAAAGCAAAGTTCTTGGCGTGCATTTTGTAGGTGGTTTTTATTAAACTTTTTATTGTGGAAAACAAAGACATACTCTCAGAACCTTTGGATGATTTTTTTAAAAAAAAAATCATACCTGAGTTCTCTTTGTGAGATTCATAGTGAGTATGAACTGGAAAAATTCTTAGTGTCCAGTCTTGAAACCAAATTACTCAAACTCCTTAAAATTTTTAATTTCTAGACACTCACAAGCAGGTTATCTAAACACCCGAAGATCTATTGCCTTTTGTAAACACAGCCCTTGAGGCCACTTGATACAAATTCTTTTCAGTTTTAATTCTCGGGTTTTTTTCCCCTTTGCAATGATGATCCTATATCTTCTGTTATAAATCATTGACAGACTTCAATATTAACATTAATTTTTTTGTTACTCTGTAACACTTCTTAGCCCTGCTCAGAATGAGGGCCGTTCCCACAGCCCCCCTCCCCTTTTTTTGGCTAAAACCTCATTTCATTCCCTTCTTGCTCCTTAATCCTCCTCATCAACAAGCTCTCTGATGCTCTCTTTAAGAATAACATTCCCCTGCCTCGTGTCTCTGTGCACGGCTGTTGCCTTAGTGTGAGACCTTGCCTCTGCACTGTGTCCTTACTGCCTCTGACACCACAGTCGGTCCTGGGCCCCCACCCCAGCCTCACGTTCAACTCGTCGCCAGCCTGTTAGAACTGTCCTGGCCATGAGAACAATGGCTTCCCTCTAAGCTGAAACCATCAATGCCTCAAACTACTTTCAAGGTCAAGTACAAATGGGCGACTTAAAACTCATTGGGGTGGCCCCAAACTCTGTTTCCATATCTCCATCTGATCCTTCTCCCTTTCTGAAAAACAAAACTCTTCATTTACACCATTTTGGTGATTCTCCTCAGACACCACTCTTGTTTGGTAGCCTTGTGTTCATAATTATGTCCCTTCCAGGATACTGTAGACTGTCTGTGCTTCCTCTAGGCTCTCTCTTCTTCACAACTCCTAGCACACGTGGACCTCACAGAGACCTTCATGTATGTGCCTGCGTAAACACATGCCCCCACATGCACATACCCACTACAGTCCACTCTGGGCCGAGAAGTTTCCTCATAGCCCCATGAACATGTATTTCTCAGAATGCTGATATTATACTGTAGGCATATTGATTTCTTTCTCAAACATTGAGTCTGGTTAAGTTAGATAAGTCATTGTTGGTTTAAAAACAGCCACTACATACAAAGAGTAGAGGATACCCTAGGGGCCCCACAGCTGAGGACCAGGGAAGGCTTTGAAGGAGAAATGAAGCCCCGGGGATGAGGAGGCTGAGGCAAGTGAAGACAGGTTGGTAGAGTAGGATCTGTGCTCCCGGAAAAGACAGCGGGGTCAGAGGCCCAAAGCCCAGGGCCAGGCCCAGGCCAAGTGCTTCAGAAGTTGAAAGTGGCTGCGTTTTACAGCTAAGGCGTGAGACTCCGCTGAGAAGGGTTATGCACCTGCCACGGCATCCTTTTACTTTATGCCAAACTTTCTGACGAGAGGCCTCAGACAAACCAGTGTTGTAAAATTCCATTGTTCCACAATGTGGTGAGGGTCCGTGGAGTCAGAAACGCTGTGGGTAAAAATAACCTTGAGTTTAAACCATTTTGCCTGCCATTACGCAGTCTAAATTCAGACTAGGAATGTTTTTTAGCAGCTCTGGAAACAAATGCAAATCATATGCTTATTAAAAAGAATTTTATAATCACTGTTTTGGATTTCCTTTTTATTACAGCAAGAATAAAGCGAGCTAAAGGACCGAGAAAGCAATGTTACAGGGGATATCTGTGAAACCATCTAGCCCCAAAAGAATGATTCATTTAGCTGTATTTTTAACATTTTTATTTCTCTTCTAAATTGAGTTTAAAGGGTTCTAAACTACAATAGTTCAAATTACTGTGAGCAACCTAAGCAAAAGTTAACAAAAAATGCATTTTTGTTTTATGTGTTACATTTATTGAAGGGCCAAAACGTAAAGAATAATGCTTCTGAGGCAACTATATTTATGACAAATTCTAAGATTCTGTTATTCATATGTATAAGGAATAAGACATGCACTGTAATTACAGCAGTACCTTAAGGGTTATCAGCCCAGGAACTAAGAACAAAACTGTGTGTGTGTGTGTGTGTGTGTGTGTGTGTGTGTGTGTGTGTGTGTGTGAGAGAGAGAGAGAGAGAGAGAGAGAGAGAGAGAGAATGGGTGACTGAGAGAGAGAGAACACAAGAGTGTGTTTTCATGCTCTAGAAGGGCAGTCTTGCCAATCACGGTGGTGCACACCTTTAACTCAGGAGGCAGAGACAAGCAGATGCCTGTGAGTTCGAGGCTACCAGGACTGTGACCTTGTCTGAGGAGAGAGAAAGAGAGAGGAAAAAAAGAAAAGCAGTCATGTTTCCTGGTATTCCAGATTGGAATCTCCAGGCCTCACTCTTCATAAAGAACTTACACATTTGAAATCCATTTTGAAAACCTAGTTCTTGATTTTATTTCCTAAACTTGGGAAGTTTAGCTACACACCTCCGAGCACACAGTTCTGGGAAACACTGGCGCCAGGCACCATGTGAACGGCCATGTAGCTGATGCATCTCTGCCGATTTCCTGCCTGAGATGTAAAACTAGTGTGTGCTTCCCAACAGGTGTGAACTTGCTGGCTTTCCTCATCATCATGTCTTCCTATGTGGCCATGTTCTGCTCCATTCAGAAAACAGCCCTCCAGACTTCAGAAGTGAGGAACCACATTGGGAAGGAGGTGGCTGTTGCAAACCGCTTCTTCTTTATCGTGTTCTCAGATGCCATCTGCTGGATTCCAGTGTTTGTTGTTAAAATCCTGTCTCTCCTTCAAGTGGAGGTACCAGGTCAGTCCTTCCTCATCCCAGGTACACTGTCCCTTCTTGGGCCCTTTGTTTGACAAGGCCAGAGTCTGGGAGAGTGCCTTCCATGTAGTAAATTCTCCATCAGTACCTATGGCATCAGTTTGAAGAATTAACACTCCCACCATAGTGTTTTATAATTAATATTCTAAGGTGGATAGTGGACAGTGGTTCAGTCCAGTAAAAAGAATAAAAAAATTGAAGCAAGATAGAAAATCGGTCTAAAAATCTTGCTTGTACCTGAGCTAGCTAGTGGGTCATAGCTAAGATACAAAAGATAGATAGATAGATAGATAGATAGATAGATAGGTACATACATACATACATACATACATACATACATAAATAGATACGTAGATAGATACATACACACATACATATATACACACATACACGCATACATACATACACACATACATACATGCATACATGCATACACACATACATACATGCATACATACACACACATACATACATACACACATACATGCATACACACACATACATACATACACACATACACACATACATACATACACACATATATGCATGCATACACACACACATACATACATACACACATACACACACATACATGCATACACACACATACATACATACATAGGCACACATACATACATACATAGGCACACATATGCATACATACATACATACACACACATACATGCACACACATACATACATACATGTACACACATGCATACATACATACACACATACATGCATACATACATACACACATACATGCACACACACATACATACATACGTACACACACATGCATACATACACACATGCATGCATACATACATACATACACACACATGCATACATACATACACACACATACATACATACACACATGCATACATACATACATACATAGGCACACACACACACACACACATACATACATAGGCACATACATGGATACGTAAATTCCCTAGTTTCACTGGAACCTTTGTTCCTGGGGCAAAGCATGCACAAAGTATTCTGCCGAATTCCCCGTGACTCAGATGCTCATACCCAGATAGATCCCCCAGCCCTGTTCCACAGTCCTCACCATGAGACATATCACTTTGAAGTGCTCTGTAACTCAGGGAAACACCCCAACCCAGCACACAATCCTACCTCAGAGAAAACAGCATTCATTGGTTTGGATTTTACCTGAAGTCCGTTCTAAGGTCTATAGATCACAGGCGCTGGGAGCCACCAGGGACTTACCCTGACTCTTAAACAGAGCTTGGGGTCATCTTCAGCTCACGGGCTATAAGCACATCACCTGAAGAACTGATCAGGGTGGGAATCACGTGTTAGTCGTGTGACAGCCCAGAGTCCAACACATGGAAAGCCCTGAGGCACACGTGATGAGCAGCTCTCAAGAGCTCTTTTCCTCAGGTTTGTGCAGTTACATGAGGTCTGCAGACACCCCACTGTAACGTGGCACACCAGGCCAGTCACCCTGGCTTAACCTTCACATCAAGCATGCATGTAAGCCGTGTAAGATGTGGAATTGAGGATCCTGGAAGGTCAGGGCTGAGCACTTGGGAGACTTCACTGGTCTAGGCTAGCCAAGGTCAAAGTATCTTCAGGTTTTGCTTTTCCCAAGGCCTCTCACTTTGTCTTAATGATGGCTGCCTCAAACACAGCCACCTTTTTGCTAGGTCTCCACGTGTGCATTCCTCTGTGTTCTCATCCCAGGGTCTCTCCTCACGTGTCCAGTCCCTCTCATACAGGCAGCAGGCAGCTGAGAACAGGACCCATACTGCAAACCTCAACTGAATTTACTTCCTGAAAGCAAACCCAGTCACAGTCAGGGACACTGGCACTTTGGCACATAGAATTTTCCTTTTTGATGGTGGATAAGTGCATAAAATACATTCAATACTGAAAGTGTAAACTCTATTACAAACCTCCATAGATCCAGAAAGTTTATTCTAACTATAGCAGTTCATTGAGATGTATAGATTTCAGGTCTAATTAATTTCAGCATGTGCTTTTTTTTTTGAAAATTGTGAGGGTTTTTTTTTAATAAAGTCTATTTTTAAAAATTAAGGCAATAAGAACAAGAAAAGCACCTTTGTATAGAAATAATAGTTTGCAAAATACTTTCAGAGAATTTCTTCCTGTTTTTGTCTTACAAAAATCCAAATTTAGTCAATGACTAAAACACAAATAATAAAACCTTGAATCCCTAACCCCTTTAATATATTAGGCAGCATCCATAAATACAACAGCAGCTGCAATGTGTTATGGGAATTTTATGTCTACTTAAGTCCATATCCTCAGTCTATAGATATATCCTTGGCTCGCCTGGCATGCATGATGCCCTGGGTTCTGTCTCCAGCACAGCAAAAACAATTTCTCTTTCTTTTCCTTTCCTTTTCGTTTTCTTTCATGTGTTTGTTTGTTTTGTTTTGTTTTTTACCGATAGTGTCGCTTACGATAGTGTCGGTTACCCAAGCAGTGTCCATATGGGTTCCTTCTTGAGGAGTGGGCCTTAAGTCAAATCAGACACTGGTTGGCCACTCCCACAAGTTCTACCCCACCATTGCTCTAGCATATTTTGCAGGCAGGACAGAGTGTACGTCAAAGGTTATGTGGCTGGGTTGGTGTTCACATTTCTGTTTCAGTAGCTTGCAGAGTCCCTTCCCGCACCAAAGAGACTAGAACATAGGAGTGAGGCTTGACTTCTCCACATTCAACGAGTTGTGTGGGTGTTGTCCTTGGCAATGGGGCCATGCTGTCAGTTTGCAGAGAGCAACCTTTTGTCTTAGCAACAGCCTGGGTTGTTTGGGAATATCCATGGGACCCCTGTGGCAAACAACTCAATTGAATGCAATCCAATTCTGCCGCTGGAAGTCTAGCCTGGCTACAAGAGATAGCCAGTTAAGACTCTGCATCCCCCATTACTAGGAGTCCTCATTAGGACCACCTTCACAGGGTCCAGGATGTTTCCACTGCACTAGGTTTACACACCATCCCCCATTTCCAGCCACCTCTCTCTCAACATTTCCCCCCTCCACCCCATCTCATCCCATAACCTGATCCCCCCATCCCCACCCTGGTCTGCTCATAAAATCTATTCTATTTATCCCTTCCAGGGAGATCCATGTGCCACCTCTTCCTCCACATAGACCCCTCCTCTTTACCTAACCTCTCTGGGTCTGTGGATTGTAGCTTGGTTGTCATTTACTTAAGAGCTAATATCCCCATATAAGTGAATACACAGTATATTTGTCTTTCTGGGTCTGGGTTATGAATTTTTTTCTAGTTCCATCTATTTGCCTGCAGATTTTATGCTGTCACTTTTTTAAACTGCTGAGTAATATTCCATTGTGTAAATGTACTACATTTTCTTTATCCATTCTTCTGTTGAGGGACATCCAGGTTGTTTCCAGTTTCTGGCTGCTATGAATAAAGCTGAAATGAATATGGCTGAGCAAGTATCCTTGTGGTAGGATGGAGCATCCCTTGGGTATACCTAAGAGTGGTATAGCTGGGCATTGAGGTAGATTGATTCCCAACTTTCTGAGGAACTGCCATATTGATTTCCATAATGGCTGTATAAATTTGTACTCCCACCAGCAATGGAGGAGTGTTCCCCTTGCTTCACATCCTCACCAGCATGAGCTGCCATGCTTTTAATCACAGACATTCTGACAAGTGTAAGATAGAATCTCAAAGTTGTTTTGATTTGCATTTCCCTGATGGCTAAGGATGTTAAACATTTTTCTAAGTGTTTCTCAGACATTTGAGAATCCTCTATTGAGAATTCTCTGTTTAGATCTGTTCTCCATGTTTAAAATTGGTTTATTTGTGTTTTTGATGTCTAGTTTATTGAGTTCTATATTTTGGATATTAGTCCTCTAAGGGATGTGGAGTTGGTGAAGAATTTGCCGCTTCTGAAGGCTGCTGCTTTGTCCAAATGATGGTGTCCTTTGCCTTACAGAAGTTGTTCAGTTTTGTGAGGTACCATTTATTAATTGTTTATCTTAGTGTCTATGCTATTGATGTTCTGTTCACATTCTCCTGTGTCAATGCTTTCAAGGCTATCCACCACTTTCTCTTCTATCACGTTCCATGTATCTGGTTTTATGTTGAGGTTTTTGGTCCACTTAAACTTGAGTTCTGTGCAGGGTGATAAATATGGATCTGTTTGTATTCTTCTATATGCAGACGTTCAGTTTGATGAGCACCATTTGTTGAAGATGCTGTCTTTTTTCCAATGTGTATTTCTGGCTTTTCATCAAAAATCAGGTGTGCAGAGGTGTGTGGATTTGTGTTTGGGTCTTCAGCTTAATTCCATTGATCAACATGTCTGTTTTTAATGCCAATACCATGTGGGTTTTATTACTATAGCTCTGTAGTACAACTTGAAATTGGAAATGGTGGGACCGCCAGCAATTCTTTTATTGTTCAGGATTGTTTTAGCTATCCTGAGTTTTTTGTTTTTTCATATGAAGTTGAGAATTGTCTTTTCAAGGTCTGTAAAGAATTGTGTTGGAATTTTGGTGTGGATTGCATTGAACCTATGGATTACTTTTTGGCAAGATGACCATTTTTACTATGTTAACCCTACTGATCCAAGAGCATGGGAGATCTTTCCATCTTCTGATATCTCTCTTCAATTTCTTTCTTCAAAAACTTGAAGTTTTTATCACATAAGTCATTCACTTGCTTGGCTACAGTTACCCTCAAAATATTTTATGTTATTTTAGGCTATTGTGAACCCCTAATTCCATGATTTCTTTCTCAGTCCATTTGTCATTTGTATGTAGAAGGGCTACTAATTGTTTTTTAGTTAATCTTGTATCCAGTAACTTTGCTGAAGGTGTTTATCACCCAAGTTTCCCTGTGGAAGTTTTAGGGTCACTTATGTATACTATCATATCATCTGCAAATAAGGATAATTTGACTTGTTCCCTTTCCAATTTGTATCCCCTTGATCTCCTTCAGTTGTATGATAGCTCTAGCTAGAACTTCACGTCCTATATTGAATAGATATGGGGAGAGTGATAGCCTTGTCTTGTTCCTGATTTTAGTGGAGTTGCTTTGAGTTTCTCTCTTTTTAATTTGATGTTGGCTGTTGGCTTGCTGTAAATTGCCTTTATTATGTATGTCCCTTGTATTCCTAATCTCTCCAGGACTTTTATCAGGAATGGGTGTTGGATTTTGTCAAAAACCCTTTTCTGCATCTAATGAAACAATCGTGTGCAGTTTTTTTTTGTTGTTGTTGTTGTTTATATGGTGGGTTACATTTATTGATTTTTGTATACTGAACCATCCCTATATCTCTGGGATGGAGCCTACTTCATCATGGTGGATGATCTTTTTGATGTGCTCTTTTATTCAGTTTGCAAGTGTTTTACTGAGTATTTTTACACCTATGTTCGTAAGGGAAATTGGTCTGAAATTCTCTTTCTTTGTTGAGTCTTTGTGTGGTTTAGGTATCAGGGTGACTGTGGCCTCATAAGATGAATTGGGCAGTGTTCCTTCTGTTTCTATTTTGTGGAATAATTTGAGGAGTATTGGCATTAACTCTTCTTTGACGGTCTGGTAAAATTCTGTGCTAAAACCATCTGGTCTTGGGGCTGAAGGGATAGTTCAGAGGTTAAGAGCCCTGGGTGCTCTTCCAGAGGTCCTGAGTTCAACTCCCAGCAGCCACATGGTGGCTTGCAACCATCTATAATGGGATCTGGTACTCTCTTCTGGCATGCAGGCATGCAGGCATGCAGGCAGGCAGAACACTGTATACATACTAAATAAATAAATAAATACATACATACATACATACATATATAAATACATAAATACATAAATAAATACATAAATAAATAAATCTTTTAAAAAATCTGGCCTTGGGCTTTGGGGTTTTTTGTTTTATTTTGTTTTGTTTTGTTTGTTAGGTTTTTTGTTGTTTGTTTTGTTTTGTTGGGAGAATTTTAATAACTGCTTCTATTTCACTAGAGGTTATAGGTCTATTTAAATTGTTTATCTCGACAGGCAGTGGTGGCGCAGGCCTTTAATCCCAGCACTCAGGAGGCAGAGGCAGGTGGATCTCTGTGAGTTCAAGGCCAGTCTGGGCTACAGAGTGAGTTCCAGGAAAGGCACAAATCTACACAGAGGAAACTCTGTCTCAAAAAACCAAAAAAAAAAAAAAAAAATCGTTTATCCCATCTTGATTTAGCTTTGGTGAGTGGTACATGGTTTCTCTGTGTAGCCTTGTGCCTTTCCTGGAACTCTGTAGCCCAGGCTGGCCTCAAACTCACAGTGATCCACCTGGCTCTGCCTCCTGAGTGCTGGGGACAAAAGGCGTGCACCACCACTGCCTGGCTAGATTTTCCAATTTGGTGGAATACAGGTTTTTAAAGTAGGTCCTTATGATTCTCTGAATTTCCTCAATGCCTGTTGTTATGTCCCCTTTTTGTATCTGATTTAGTTAATTTGGATATTCTCTCTGCCTTCTGATTAGTTTGAATGAAGGTTTGTCTATCTTGTTGATTTTCTCAAAAAACCTACTCTTCATTTCATTGATTGTTTGTATCGTTTTCTTTATGTCTACTTTATTGGTTTCAGCCCTCGGTGTGATTTTTTTCTTGTTGTCTGCTCCTCTTTGGTAAGCTTACTTCTTTTTGTTTTACAGCTTTCAGGTGTGCTGTTAAGTTGCGAGCGTGAGATCTGTCCAAATTCTTTTATGTAGGTACACAGTGCTGTGAACATTCTTCTTGCCGTCACCTTCATTGTGTCCCATAAATTAGGGCGTGCTGTGCGTTCATTTTCATTGACTTCTAGAAAGTCTTTCATTTCTATATTTCTATCTTGACTCATTTTTCATTCAGTAGAGAGTTGTTCAGGTTCCAAGAATTTGTAAGCTTTCTGTTGTTGTTGATATCCAGCTTTAATCTGTGGTAGTCAGATAGGATGCCAGAGTTATTTAACTGTTCATATATCTGTTGAGGCTCACTTTGTTTCTGAGTATGTGGTCAATTTTGGAGAAAGTTCCATGAGGTGCAGCGAAGAAGGTATATTATTTTGAGTTTGAGTGAAAAGTTCTGTAGATTTCTGTCTGATAGGTCCATTTGAGTCATAATGTCTGTTAGGACCAGTATTTGTCTGTTTAGTTTTTGTCTGGATGACCTGTCTGTTGGTGACATTGGGGTATTGAAATCTCCCACTATCAGTGTGTGGGGGTCAATATGTGATTTAAGCTGTAGTAGTATCTCTTTTTACAAAAGTGGGTACCATTGTGTTTGGGGTATAGGTGTTAAGAATTGAAATGTCATCTTGGTGCATTTTTCCTTTGATGAGTATGTAGTAGCCTTTCCTATGTCTTTTGATTAGTTTTGATTTGAAGTCTATTTTGTTAGCCAGCTTACTTTTTAGGTCCATTTGCTTAGATTATCTTTTTCCAATCCTTTACCCTGAGGTGATGTCTATCCTTGATGCTGAAGTGTGTTTCTTGGATGCAACAGAAAGATAGATCCTGTTTTCACATCTATTCTGTATGTCTTTGTCTTTTTATTGGGGAATTGGGACCATTGATATTGAGAGATATCAATGACCAATGATTGTTAATTACTGTTACTTTGTTGTTGGTGATAGTGTGGGGGATGAGGTGATGTGTGTGTGTGTGTGTGTGTGTGTGTGTGTGTGTGTGTGTGTTTCCCTTCTTTTGATTTTGTTTGTGTGATATTATTTATTTCCTGCATTTTCATGGGTGTAGCTAACCTCCTTGGGTTGGAGTTTTCGTTCTAGCACTTTGTGCAGGGCTGGATTTGTAGATAGATAAGTTTGACTTTATCATAAAATATCTTATTTTCTCCATCTATAGTAATTGAAAGTTTTGTTGGGTATAGTAGTCTAGGCTGTCATCTGTTGTCTCTTAGAGTCTAAAGTACATATATCCAAGCCCTTCTGGCTTTTAGAGTCTCTCTTGAGAAGTAATTCTAATAGCTCTGCCTTTGTATACCACTCGGTTTTCCCCTTGCAGCTTTAAATATTCTTTCCTTGTTCTGTATGTTTAGTGCTTTGATCGTTATGTGGTGAGGGGACTTTCTCTTCTGGTCCAACCTATTTGGTGTTCTGTATGCTTCTTGTATGTCTATAGACATCTCCTTTAGGTTAGGAAATTTTTCTTCTATGATTTTGCTGAAAACATTTTCTGGGCCTTTGAGCTGGGTTTCTTTTCCTTCCTCTATAACTAGTATTGTAGTTTGATCTTTTCATTGTCTCCCAGATTGCCTGGATGTTTTGTGTCAGGAAATTTTTAGATTTAACGTTTCCTTTGACTGGTACAATTCTTCTATGGTGTCTTCAGTGCCTGAAATTCTCTCTTCCACCGCTTGCATTCTGGTAGTGAAGCTTTCTCTATAGTTCCTGTTTGAATTCCTAAAATTTTCATTTCCAGAAATCTGTCATTTTGGGTTTTCTTTGCTGATTCTATTTCCACTTTCAGGTCTTAAACATTTTATTCATTTCCTTCACCGCCTGTTTGTAACTTCCTGTATGATTTAAGGGATTTATTCATTTCCCCCTAGGGACCCCTATCATATTAATAAAGGCCCTTTAAAGGTCTTTTTCTTATGCCTTTGAATATTTTGGAGTTTTCAGGGCCTGCTGTGTTAGGATAGCTGGGCTCTGGTGGAGATATATTGCCCTGGCTGTTACTGATTGTGTTTTTACATTGGTGTCTAGGCACCTGGGGTGGGGATGATTATAGGTCTAGGTGCTGATTTTAGGATTTGTCTTTGTTGGCTGGGAGTTTTGTTCCTTGGTTTCTGATTCTGCTCTGGATTTCAGAGAGTGTGATGGCTGTTTCCCTGGCCTGCCCAGCTTTCGTGTTCACAGGAAATGCCTGCTGGTGTTGGAGGCTGGGGTACGGGGATGAGTTGGGGAAAGGAAGGTTGGAGGAAAAGGTCTTTGTGATCCTTTGGGACTGGGTGAGAGAGAAAAGGGAGACGTCAGCAGGCTTCCTGCTGGAGAGCTGGGCGTGAGACTGTGGGAAGAGGGTCTGAGGAGCCTTAGCATAGGTAGTCTGCCTTCAGCCTGCTTGCTGCCCTGAGAGGAGTGGCCCTTGGCTTAGCAGCCGATACCTGCTGGGCTTGGGGTCTGGGGGAGCAGGAAGAAGCAGAAAGTCTGCCTGCTGGAGTTGGGGACGGGGGATACAGTGACTAGTGGGGGACAGGAGGTTAGGAGGGGGTGGTCTGTGGGATCCACAGGAGATGAGGAGGAATGTCGCAGCTGGCTTCCTGCTGCAGTGCTAGGGACGAGACTGGGGGATCGGGTCTGGGGGGACAGAGAAGGAGGAGCCACTTTCTGTGCCTGTTCACACTTCATTTCCTTCCTCAGGTACCATCACTTCCTGGATAGTGGTTTTCTTCCTTCCGGTGAACAGCGCCTTGAACCCCATCCTCTACACTCTCACCACCTCCTTTTTTAAGGACAAGTTGAAGCAGCTGCTACACAAGCATCGGAGGAAATCGATTTTCAAAGTCAAAAAGAAAAGTTTATCTACCTCCATCGTGTGGACCGATGACTCCTCACTTAAACTTGGAGTTCTGAACAGAATAGCCCTTGGGGACAGTATAATGAAGCCAGGCTCCCCATAGTGGTTTTGGATCACGGGACTTTGAGGGTAATACCTAAAACAAGGTACAATTTGGGGAAGACAGCATCTGAGACATTTTCCATCTTGGCCAGCAGCCACCCTTTCAGCACCAGGGACACTGTGACTGGCTGTTGACCCAGCATTCTGGTGACAGGTCTATGACCCGTGGACCAAGCTGAGAATTACACCAAAAGCCTCCCCTCTTCACCTGCCCAGGCCCGGCATGCACAGGCAAATCCATGTAGGCTGGCCTATGGTGGATCTCCGGGTAGCTGTCACTGCTGTCTACCCATGAGCGCCTACATGTAGCCACTGCAACGGCCTTCTTTTACATCGAGTGGCACTGTACATAAGGAAGGCCATCCATGACATCTTATTCTCGTGTGGCCGTCATGACGCAGAATGAACATCTTTTTCCTTGCCCCGTCGGTCGCAAATGAACCGTCCACATCTTGTCGATGCTTCTGACAGCTTCCCCAGGCTGCTGGAATAGCAGCTTCCTATGTGGTTCTCCATACCAGTTTATCATGCCTTACGTGAGCAGACCAGCAGGAGGCATGCTGTGGGAGCCTAGAACCAGTCACTGCCTGACTTCTATTAAGCTTCTCTTTAAGCCCTGAAAAGATGAGATCTTAGATGCTTTTCCGAAAGTTGCCCAGGGAGCAGAGGAAAATCAGGCACCCAATAGTTATAATTTCCAAGTACTTTAAGACAGTATTTCTATTACGGGTAAGTCCTCTTTGCATTTAACACAGAGACAAGGACAGTTAAAGAGAAACTCAAGGAGACTGCCCTGACCTGGGACCATTTGCTTAGTTACACAAACTCCCATTTCCACACACAAAGGTCAGAAACTTTGTTTTTTTGAAAGTGAAAACTGTTTATGAGGACTGGGACATTTTGATACTGAAAGTTTATATAAGGGGAAAGAACACTCTGAGTAAATTTATATTTTGTGTTTGTCTGTGTGCTGCTTTGAGCCTGACAGAGCGTGTGGGTGGGGTTGCTGAAGGCTGAGGGTATATCTCCAGATAAGCAGTGGCGTACAGCGCTGTGTCTCACCGACACATATTACCTTTCTGTTCTTCCCGTTGCCAAAGCATGAAACAGTAAGTGAATTTCATCACCTCCCTTCCTTTCTCGCTGAGTCTCTTGGCAGAAACAACATGCAAGCATCTATCTGAACACACTGTCTGTGTTGAGGGCATCGTCCCTTGAGGGGCGAGCACAACCCCAAAAGTCCACAGGAGCCTCGGACGGTGGTCTAGAAAGACTAAGTTTGTTGATGTCATTTTTAGTTCATTCGAGGGTCTCAATTATTTTTACCAACAGGATTGTTTACACCCACCACAGTTTCTAAAATGCTTTTGTTTGGGTCACAGGCTGTCTGGTTAGTTCTTGTCAACTTGACACCAGCCTGGCAAGGAACACAAATCAAACATTTGGGAAGAAGGAATCACACCTGAAGAATTGCCCCCCCATCAGATTGGCCCATGGGCATGTCTGTTTGGTGTTTTCTTGATTGATAATTGATATAGAAGGGCCCAGGCCACTGTGGGCAGCGCCATCCTGGGAAGATGGGCCTGGGTTCTATAGAACTGTAGTTGAACTCACCAGGAGATGGCAGGATGGAGGAGCAAGGAAGAAAGCATCATCTCTCCGTGGTCTCTGCTTCAGTTCCTGCCTCCAGGTTCCTGCCTGGAGCTCCTGCCTCGGTTTCCCTCCATGATGAACCTGTAAGCCAAATTAACCCTCTCCTCCCTAAGTTGCTTTTGGTGATCGTGTTTATCACAGATTTGAGCTTTACCCACAGGCCGTGGCAACAGGATTCCTCATCCCTCTTCATGCCTTACCTCAGCTCCTTTTTAGTGAGCCCTACAGCATGGAAAGCCACGTGGCTTCACTCTCTTAGAGAAATTGAGAGTGCTCTCCAGGGTACTCCAGGGCCAGACTGAATCCATATTTGCTGATTCTTTACCCTTTTGTAGCATTGGTTTAGTGAGCAGTGTGGAGAGCCACAGAGTGCACACAATGGTGAGCAGTGTGGAGAGTCACAGAGTGCACACAATAATGAGCAGTGTGGAGAGATAGAGATTCACACAATAATGAGCAGTGTGGAGAGCCATAGAGTGCACACAATGGTATGCTGTGTGGAGAGCCACAGAGTGCACACAACAGACATGAAAACTGGGAGATTTTCAACAGTCACACTTAACCTGGAATCTCAGCTTCTAGCACCAACAGGAATCTGTAGTTAAAGTTTTCCTGCCTGGCCCACAGTCAGGACAAATCTCCCTTACCTGCCAGTCCCATAGATGCTCAGACCCAACCAAGTAAACACACAGAAACTTATATTGCTTACAAACTGTATGGCCGTGGCAGGCTTCTTGTTATCTACTTCTTTTATCTTAAATTAACCCATTTATGTTCATCTATACTTTGCCACGTGGCTTGTGGCTTACCAGTACCTTATGTCTTTTCTGTCATGGCAGTGGCTGGCAGCTTCTCTCCTCCCCCAGCCTTCCACCTCCCAGAATTCTCTTCTCTCTTGTCCCACCTATACTTCCTGCCTGGCCACTGGCCAAACAGCATTTTATTTATACAGAGCAATATCCACAGCAGGAATCCATGTGTGGTGTGGAGATAGTCTGTGTTACAGGGCTCTTAGCATGGCATAACTGGCCACAAACCATCACATTGCCAGGAACGGCCTACAGTGGTTCGGGCAAGAATGGCCCCCATGGGCTCCTATGCTTGGTTTCCAGCAGGTGGAACTGTCTGGGAAGGATTGGGAGGTGTGTCCTCTTCTCTCTTCCCTCTGCTCGTGGATCAGACGTGAGCTCTCAGCTACGGCTCCAGCACTGTGTCTGCCTGCCTGCTTTCCTGCTGCCTCATGGATCATGGATTCTAGCCCTGTGGAACTGTGAGCCTCCAATTAAATACTTTCTTTCATAGGTCGCCTTGGTCAAGGTGTTTTGTCATAGCAATAAAAGACTAACTAAGACAGAGTTCGGCTCTTTGGAGACTGAGGCAGGGGACCACAAATTGAAGACTAGCCTGAGCTAGCATTTGGGGGAGGGGGGAGGAAGAAAAGAGGAATGGAGGGAGGGAGGAAGGGAGGGAGGGGAGGAGGGAAGGAGGGAGGGAGGGAAGGAGGGAGAGAGAGATGGAGGAGGAAAGAAGAGAGGGAAACAAAATTCTGAAGGAGTTTCTGCCTGCCTACCCTCTCACCCTAGTGAGTAAGGAAATGATCATCAAGCCCTCCCGTTGTGTGTTTCTTGCTAATGTAGGTCTTTTGTCAGATACCCTGTTGATACAAACAGCAAATTTAATCCTGATAATGTTTACTTCTAAGCCAGAAAATGAAGCTATCCTTTTACTGTTAATGTATTTATGTTAACTTGGAATCTGGTTTTATTTGATTTCTTATTGAAAATAGATTTTTATACAATATATTCTGATTATAGTCCCAGTCCCTAGCTCCTCCCAGACCCTTCCCAGCTCCCCCACTCACCCACATCCACAGCTTTTCTTGTTCTTTCTTGTTAGAAGACAATCAGATATCTAAAGAAGAAAGGAAGAAAAAAACTAACAAAATAAGATAAAAACAAACAAGAACTGAAGAAAAACCACAAGAAACGCATATAGATGCCGAGACACAAAAACCCAATAAAGACACAAAATTGAAAACCATAACATATAAGCAAAAGACCTGTGGGGCAAGAAAAAATGGCCAGACAACAAAGAAACAAACAAACAAAACCCTCCAAAAATGCCATTTTTTTTGTGTTGGCCATCTACCGCTGGGAACAGGACCTGGTGTTCAGAGTGATTTGTATACCCAGTGACACTGTTGAAGAAAACTAGTTTTTCCTTTTCAAGTGGTTATCAATCAGAGAGAGCTTCTGGGTTATGGATGGGGGTCTGTGTTCAGTTCCACTCTCAGCACTGGGACCCCATCTGGCTTAGATATCTACACAGGTCCTGCGCATGCTGCCACAGCCTCTGTGAGTTCATGTGTGCTGCCACAGCCTCTGTGAGTTCATGTGTGCACCGGTCCTGCTGTGTGTGGAAGGCCTTGTTTCCTTGGTGTCCTCCATCCCCTCTGGCTCTGACACTCTTTATGTCTCCCTCTCATTAAACATGGAGAAGCTGAACTGATACCTAGAGCCTTTGCCCCCACTGACTAGTGTGCAGGGTACTGGAAAGTGCTCTGCGCTCTACAAAAGAATAAAGGTAAACACCAAGTCACCTACACACCCTGTGGTCTACAGTGGTGACCTGCCTGCAAGATGTGTTAGTGCAGTAGTGTCACAGAGCTTGTGGGAGTCACCAACCACTCTCTGATCAGATTTAAGGCCCACTCCATGAGATGGAACCCATCTCCAACATTGCTTGGGTGGCCAAGAATCTGAGACTCAGTAGGCCAGATACCAAAGGGAAAACCAAATGCTACTGTTCTGCTAAACGAACATAGCAACAGAATGACTCTTAATGACATTCTGCTGTACTCATGCCTTGCTCAGCCATCATCAGAGAAGCTTCCTCCTGCAGCAGAGACCCACAGCTGGACAATGTGCAGAGACTGAGAGACCTCGGAATACTCGGTCCTAAATGGGAAGTCTCCATCAATTTCCTCTCCTCGCGGCTCAGGAACCCTATAGTAGAGGAAGCTGGCTTTATTTTATCCTTTTAAAGCAGTCCATGCTGTTACAAGCATGGCGGGGATTCCTGAAAGCACAAAGACTAGGGGAATCACCGTTGATATTTCCAGTTTTTCAAAATGTTCTTTATGTTGGTAAATAATCTTTGAACTAAAACAACAAAGCCAAACCACATGCTTTGAACCCTGACGAAGGCTTACACTTGAATCTTTATCTGTGCCAAGGCTTTCTTACATGCTTGTTACTCCCTATGGGCAGACAGGGGCTGGGAGACCAGGGCTATGGGCACAGTTAGCTAAGTCTTTGACTTCTAGGCTGTTTTCTCTTTTAACTCATTCTCCATCCCAAACCAACACATCTGGCTTGCATCCGGCTGGTCAAGCCTGGCCTCTGTGGGGTGAGGCTGGAAAAGGCCTCTTTCTCCACATCTAAGCCTCGACTACTGTGACAGAGACTAGAATGACCACTGACCTTCCTTTCATAGCCAAAATGAGGTTATTCTTTTCAGTAATTTTGGGAGAAAAGACGCCCATGTTCTAAGGAAATGCTTCCTAAATTTTGTAAACTGGTTGAAACATGTCTACTCACAACACATCATTGGAAGGGTCGCCAGGCTATTTCCCCACAAAGCCCATACAGGATGCTAGATTACAAGGGAAGAAACTGAGGACAACTAGGACACACCATGAGGGTGCAGAGGCTGGAACTGAAGTCCCCTAAAACCTCCACAGATCATTCCAACCCACAGCGACACTACCTAAGTCCCAACCAGTCATGACAGGAGTTACATCTAGACCACCAGAGAACCAGTAAACTGTGTTTTCCTTTTTTTAAATGTGTATGTGGGAATGTATGTCATATATGTGTGAGCACCTGTGGATTCCAGAGGAGTCAGATCCCCTGGACTAGACTTACCAGTGGTTGTGAGCCACTGAATATGGGTGTTGGGAATCAAACTCAGATCCTTTGGGAAAGCAATATGTAGTCTTAAGCACTGAGCCATCTCTCCAGCCCCATCCAGGAACACTTTCACTGCTTACCAGTTCTCCATATTTGAGGGACTACAGCAATGAAGCCTGAGTCAGTGTTGTAGTGGGAATCAGAAAAATCCCCTGCTACAGGCAAAACACATTTGGGACAATGAAATCCTGGGTCAAAAGAAAATGCAGCTTCAGTTAATCCTACCATAGAACAGAGAAAAATCTCCTTGAGCTGCTCCTGTTTGTGGGAACTGAATTTTCTTGAAACTGCATTAGGTAAACACATCCTGTTCTCTTCCTGGCAAGCCCTATTATGTGTATTTAGATTAAATCACATGCTAAGGGGCTGGGGAGACAGCTCAGCAGTTAAGAACACCGTCTGCTCTCATGGAGGACCAGAGTCCTGTTCCCAGCACCCACACGGTGGCTCGCAACCATCTATAACTAAAGTTCCGAGGGATCTGGTGTCCTCTTCTGGCCTCTGTGGGTGCCAAGCATGCATGTGTTGAATGAATCTACATTCTGTAAAACACTCATACACGTAAAATGAAAACAAATCGGAAACAAACATACAAGACTGTCCAAGTGCTAAGCATGTAAACATTGACATCAAGTACAAGGGTCACTCAATTATTAACTTCCTTAAGCTATCACACACTCTTCAGGAAAAATTAAAGCCATGTGTGGCACAGCCTTGTCATCAAAGCTGCTTGGGAAGCAGAGGCAGGCGGATCATGAGTTCCAGGCCAGCCTGGGTAATTTGTAAGATCCTGTCCATCTTTTTTTTTTATGCTGAGGATTGAACCCAGGGTCCTGAACATGCTTGGCTGTCTTAGTTACTCTTCTCTTGCTGTGAAAAAAACACCATGACCAAGGAAACTTATAAAAGGAAGTGTTTAACTGGGCTTACGGTTCCAGAGGGTTAGAGTCCGCGGTGGAGGAAAGGTACAGGGGCAGGAACAGCTGGGAACTCACATCTTGTTCTGCAAGCAGGGTGTAGAGAGGGAGACCCTCGGTGACACACCTCCTCCAACAAGGCCACACCTCCTAATGTTTCCCAAGCAGTTCTACCAAACCTATGAGCCTATATGGGCATTGTCATTCCAACCACCTCTGCAGGCAAGCACTGTAGCCACAGACCCTGAGGGGCACTTATGAATTTCATTGACAAATTACTCCACTGTTTTGTGTACGTTTCTATCCCCCCACTGAGAATCTGCTATATTTATGGCTGTGTGTGATGGTTCACTTGTATAATCCCAGCACTGGGGAAGCTGAGGCAGGAGGATTGCCATGGGTTTGAGTCCAGCCTGAGGTACACAGAAAGACTCTGTCTCAAAAAAAGAAAAAAAGAAAAAAGAAAAAGGTGATGCACAGTAACATATTTAATCAATTGGTTAAGACCTACATAACTATTTTTAACAGACTAGGAAACTATTTTTTTTTATTTTCATTTTGGGGCTTTTGGGGTTTTTTTGTTTGTTTGTTTTGTTTTTTGAAACAGGGTTTCTCTGTAGACCAGGCTGGCCTTGAACTCACAGAGATCTGTCTGCCTCTGCCTCCCGAGTCCTGGGATTAAAGTGGTGTGCACTACTGTTGTGGAATATTTGATTGAATTCTGAAGCTCTCAAGACCGATGATAAGGTTTGTTTTGAATCAGGAGGCAGAGCTAACTACTAGCTGACCAAAATTAGCCATAGACGTTTTGGAGAACTGAGAACAGATAGAGACACAGATAGAAGTAGTAGGGTGGGGCTTAGAGAGAATCTTGGTGGGTTTGGGTGTGTGGAGAGAGAGAGAGAGAGAGAGAGAGAGAGAGAGAGAGAGAGAGAGAGAAGAGAGAGAGAGAGAGAGAGAGAGAAGGAGGAGGAGGAGGAGGAGGAGGAAGGGGAGGGGAGGAGGTCATCACTGGTCACTTCTCCACTGCCTCTCTGATCATTCAGGTTCTTACCCTGATGTGTGACTCCCAAGTTTTTCTTTTTCTCCCCCCCACCCCCAGCTGAGGACCAAACCCAGGGCCTTGAGCTTGATAGGCAAGCGCTCTACCACTGAGCTAAATCCCCACCCACCCCCCCAAGTTTTTATTGATAAAGAATAATTAGATAAATACTTCATGCAACCACTGCATGGCTATCTTTTTTAAATTTTTTGGTTTTCGAGACAGAGTTTCTCTGGGTCGCCCTGGCTGTCCTCAGACTCACAAAGATATGCCTGCCTCAGTCTTGTAAGTGCTGTAATTAAAGACGTTCGCCGCCGCCGCCACCTGGCAAAAGCTCTTAATTTTAAAATAAAAGCCCCAGGCCAGAGACCAGTGATGAAGATGCACATAGCTATAAAGTCCCTCTCAAAGAACCCTGAGTCCGGGAGGGCCAGCCTGGCCTGTCACAGCCCCAGGGTGACCAGAAGAGCAGGTTGCTGGGAGCCAACGCCTGCAGAGGAGGAGGCTCCAGGGGAAGCACACGGGGAAGCCCTCTTTGGCTGAGATCAGATCTCATGACTGAGAATAACCCTGAAGTTTGCCATTTCTGAGCCAAGGCCATCCGATGGGTCATCCTCAGCCGCCGTGTAGCTAGCCATCAATCTGGAAAACTCGGGAGCTCCAGCAGTGTGTTGATATCTGCAGCTGTCTCCTTCCACCAGGGTGGTCAACACTGGTTGGTGAGAGGGCCCTGAAAGTACCCCGGACAGTCCACCCCCTGGCATTGTGGTCGCCTCCCATACTTACACTGCACTTAACCATCTCCACCTGAGTGAGGATGCTATCGCGGTTTCAGGAGAGCGTGCGTGCAAGCCAGCCTGAACACAGACTGCAAAGTTGAGTGCGGTCAGCAGAGGGCTCTAGTGGGCCGAGAAGAAAATGGCCAAGGTGAAGCCAGCGAGTCAGATATCAAGCTCCCCCCACCCAAGAGAGACTCAGGAAAGAAAAACCGTGGAAAGACAAAAGCCCACAAGTTCAAGTGGCTCTGCCCCGGGCTGCGCAGGCTCTGGCTGTCCAGAGTGTAGCTGCCTTAGACGTTTTCACTCTACTCATTGGGACCCCACTTGTACTCTTTCTACTACGATTTCGGCAGTATTTTATACTCTATCTTGCTTTAAATTTTTAACGTTTTTTCATATTCCCCTACATACTTTCTTCTCATTCTATTTACTAGTTTTATTCATTATTGGCTAATGCTTTTTTTTTTTCTTAGTTTCTTTTTTATTCTGTTTCTCTGCGTGCCCTGGTATTTTAGCATCACCTCACTGGTTATTACTTTTAATCACCCTTCTTACATTTTTCCAGGTCATTTTTAACCTTTTCATTACTGGGAAAATGTTTGTTCTGTTTGTACGTGTAGGATATCATATGTTTGCATGTGTTCTTGTACGTGTAGGATATGAAACTATAGAAGGGACTGTGACAGGATAGCGCGAGATCTTAAGGGAAGGGAGAGAAGAAGAGGCGGATTAAGCAATATGACGTCATAGCAAATGGAGGACTGTTGGGGGAGGGGCAGCCAGCAAGAGAGCCTGGAAAAGAAAATGGGGAGAGGGATGGTTAGAATTCGGTGTGCAGACACGTGGGTAAAATGCCACCATTGAACCCATTTCTTTATATGACGACTCAAAGAAAGAAAAAGAAACAGTGTCTTCTCCATTCCCTTATTTTAATCTCAAAATGACGACGTATGTAAATTTCTTGCTTTTTCATTATTTTGTACAGGACTGATCAGAACGCTCAACTATGGCCATTTAAAGTATGAGTCCTGGTCAAGTGTAGTGGTTCTTGCTTGTATTCCTAGACTTAGAGCTGATGCAGGAGGATTGCTGTGAGTTTAACGCCAATATGGATTACACCAACTGTTCCTGCCAGGCTGGACTCCAGAGTGAAATCTTGTCTCAAAAAACAAAAGTGTAAGACCCAGACTCAAGATGTGAGATGTGGCTCTGTGGTCACGTTCCTGCCTAACCTGTGTGAAGCCTTGAGTTACATCCCCAGCATCAACAAGCAAACAAACCACACAGCCTTTAAAAAAAAAAAAAAAAAAAAAAAAAAAGCCAATCTGTGTCCGTACCAGCTGTAACTCCAGGACCGGGGAGGCTGAGGCAGGAGGAACGTGAATTTGAGGTTGAACCACACACTGACGTCCTGAACCACACGCTGACGCCATGACCCTCTGAACCACATAGTGAAGGTTAGCTGCGAGGTTAGCCTGGTTCACATAGCACGGTCTTGTCTGAAATTTTTTAAGAAATCAAAAACTTCATTAAGTAAAAGAAGCAGACAGAAGCAATAACGAAAAGCATGAGGTCCATGGAAGGTTAGTGGATCCCTAGTGGATCCCACTGAGGAGGAGGGTTTATAGACTGAAACATTGGTGCTTGATTGGCTTGTCTTTTTTTTGGAGGGGAGTGGTATTTTTGTTACAAAGTCTTTAGAGACAAATATTATGTTCTGTTGCCTTTGTGGCAGGAATCTTTCTGCCTGCCTCATTCTGCAGCTTGTAGGCTTCCCTAAAGAAAAAATTCATTTCTTATGAATTTTTAGAAGATTTTTAAATGCTTGTGTGTGAGTATCTACGTGAGCGCACAGCACATGTGTGCAGGTGCCCGTGGAGGCCAGAAGAGTGAGTCAGATCCCCTGGCTGGGGTCACAGCCAGTGTTTGTGCTGGGAACTGAACTTGGTTCCTCAGGAGAGCAGGAAGTGCTCTCGAATGGTAAGCCATTTCTACAGCACCTACAACAGCCAACAAGAAAAAATTCGGACATAAGGTTTGACTCTAAAATAATAATGTTTTTAAGAAAGTGAATCAGCCAGGCGGTGGTGGCGCACGCCTGTAATCCCAGCACTCAGGAGGCAGAGCCAGGTGGATCTCTGTGAGTTCGAGGCCAGCCTGGTCTACAGAGCGAGTTCCAGGAAAGGTGCAAAACTACACAGAGAAACCCTGTCTCGAAAAACCAAAAAAAAGAAAAAAGAAAGAAAGAAAGAAAGAAAGTGAATCACTCTGTCAGGACTGAAGAGATGCTCAGCAGTTAGGAGCACTGGCTGCTCTCCCAAAGGACCTGGGTTTGGTTCCCAGCACCCACAAAGAGCAGACCACAACTGGCTGTGACTCTTGCTCCACAGATACATACTTGATGGTGTAGTTCTAAAGGCTTGGGAAATGGAATTTTAAAACTCTGGGGTTTATTTGTTTGTTTTGTTTATTTTTTTATAGCTGGATATGGTGGCTCATAGCTATAACCCCAGAATTTAGTCAGCTGAGGAAGAAGGATTACAAGATCACAGCTAACACAGGCTGCTAGCAAAATCCTGTGTCAGAAAATGGCTGGCTGTATACATGCAAAGCTGCTGTGCCCTCTTATCTCCAGCAGGGTATGTGGTCTACAGATCACTCACATGTATTTGGTCAGATCTGTGACAAGACAGTGATTAGACAGAGAGACTATCAGGGAGGCAATGGGGAAGCTGCTCCATGCACACTACGGTGTCCTGAGTGAGACAAAACAGATCAGTCTAGAGTAGGAGCATGCCACGCCATACCCAGCAAGCCCCCTAGGGGTTTTATGAATTAAGAAGCTGCAGAATGTACACTCCACGCTCAGCTTTCTGTCATTCAGTTTCATCTTAAGTCTGCCTGAGTTCAGCTCTCTCCTCATCACACCTATTCATCTCCCTTTCCCAAACATCTGGAATATGCTAATGAAGGCTCCTGAAAGCTGCCCTCCAAAAATAAAAATAAAAATAAAAGCCAGGTGGTCCCAGCACTCGGGAGGCCGAGGTAGGCAGATCTCTGTGAGTTTGAGGCCAGCCTGGACAATAGGGGGAGTTCCGGAAAAGGCACAAAACTACACAGAGAAACCTTGTCTCGAAAAACCAAAAGAAAGCTGCCCTCAACTGTCCGACTTCTGAGCCTCTCTCTGCACCCCCCCCCCAAGCTGTTCTTTGGTTCCTTGAAGTAAAGGTTTCCTTCCCCTGAACTTTCTGAGAGCTGGGATCATTTCTTCCTTATGTTAGCTCTGTCATGCTTAGCGCAGAAAGAATACTTCCATCATGCTCTCCAAAAGGGAAGAATGTTTTGGCTCACAGTGGTGATTAAGTTAATTAAAACTAATATCAGAAGAAAATTATAATTCTGTGTCTAGAGAACTGAGGGAATTGTGTAATGCCACAAACAGTGGACATCTTGCAAAAAAAATATAAATATATAAATAGATATTCTTGCACAATGTAATTGTATATATGCTAAGATCATGATGAAAGGTGTATATGTGTGTGCGCGTGTGCGCGTGTGTGTGTGTGTGTGTGTGTGTGTGTGTGTGTGTGTGTGTGTATACATATTCAGTTCCAAAAAACTACATCAGCGAAAACAGTTATTTATTAAAATGGTGGGTTTAGGGATGTTTTCATTTCTTTGTTTAAATTTCTTTCAAAGGTGCTGTAATTAGTTTGTGCGATAATAATTATGTCATCCAGAGAAAAGAAAGCAAGCCACAAGTTTGTCGCTTCCCAAGCACCACAGTTGGTTGGCTCCAGAGTGATCCTGGTGGGTCTCTGCAGTGAGCTGGGAATAAGATGGTTCAGGATAGACCTACCAAACCCATCCAGTCAGTGACCAAAGACTTCCCAGAAAGCTGTGCTCCAGTCCCAAAAACTTAACTTTCAAGTTGCGTCCATAAGCACTTGTAAACACAACATTAATCAGTAAGTTAGTGTGTGGTCTGCACTGGTCAGCGACTTAGAGCTTCCTGTGCAAGCTCACTGCGAGTCCTTGGAGGGAACGCTGCAGCCTCACATACCTACCTACAGAGGACTTGGTGACATCCATCCATTTTTGCAAGCCAGGGAATGCCAATGGGCGTTCTATGACTAAATCAGACAGCAGGCTACTCTCCTACGTCTGTTTTTGACAACAAAAAAATGCTTTTAAAAAATACATCAGAGGAAAAGGAATCAACCTCTTCAACAAATGGTGCTGGGAAAACTGGAATCCCCCTGTAGAGGGAATCTGGGTAAAACAGGTTTGCTCTACTGCTGCGATTTCACACATATTTTTAAGTTTCACTGAACTTGGTGTGTGTCGGTGGCGTGCCCTCACGTATGTCTGTGCACCTCCTGCATGCCTGGTTTTGTGAAGGCCACAAGAGGGGTGGTGGATCCCTAGAACTGGATGTTTGGGAGCAGCCATGTGGGTGCTGGGAATCAAACTCTGGTCCTCTGCAAGAGCAGCCAGGGCACTAACCACTGAGCCATCTCTCCAGCCTCCCACCTCCTCATTGTTTTAATGGTATGCTTCATCTTTGCAAACCACGAACATATAATGTTATGTCTTGGTGCTGCTTCTCCAAAACATACCTGCTTGAACCTTAACCCACTGGCACCTGTCATTGTCACCTGATTGAAAAATGAAGCCCTTGCTCAAGTAACCAAAGTGAAGCAAGGCTGTTAGGTTGACACTGTGGCTGATGGACGCAAGGAGAGGGAACATGGACAGACATGGCTGTCTGGGGAATTCGGCCATGAAAAGTGGCAGAGGCTGCCAGGGTGCCGCCACACGCCCACAACCGCCTGAAGCTGCTAGAAACTAGAAGGGACCTTCTCTACCAGCTTTTGAGAAGGACACTGACCATCAAGATGAAGATTTCAGCTACGTCGGGAGAATCTATTTCCCACCCTGAGTTTGAAAGAGAGGGACACAATTAAGATGCTGAGTCGAGGAAGACCAAGTTGGGGTGAAGAATCTGGGGTACCTTGCTCTTCAAACTCCAGTCAGAGGAGTCAGCCTCAGCAGTGCTAAGGGAAACCTGATGAAAATCAGAATGCAGGGCCCCGCCCAGAGCCCCGGGACGTGGGGATAGAATCGAGCATCATGCTCTTGAGGGTGGACTTGTGTTCAGTGTGAAGGTATCTTTTCTGATGCTTCATCAGCACCTCCTGTCACTCTCTGTCTGTCTCTGTCTCTCTGTCTCTGCCTCCTCTTTATCCTCTGCAGTGGCTACCAAGATATGCCAGCCACTTCCATGAACATACATACATACATGCAGACAAGCACTCATACACATAAAATAATTTTTTTTAATTCTTTTTAAAATAATAGAAACTTGAGTGGCTTACCTGTGGATTTTGCATAGCTACAAGTCTGTGTCTTAGTTGGTAGCTACTGGACATACTGACTGGTATGGAAATAAATCAGAAGTTAAGGTATTTCCTTTACTTAATGTTTCTGGGGGAAAAAATAGGAGAAGCTTTTATGTTAGAAATGAGCTTAGTGGACTGGGTGGTGGTGGCTTTAATCCCAGCACTCAGGAGGAGGCAGGCAGATCTCTGAATTTGAGGCCAGCCTGGTCTACGGAATGAGTTCCAGGGCAGCCAGAGCTGCACAGGGAAACCTTTTCTTGGAGGGGGAGAAAGAAATGAGCAGGGAGGGAGGAAAAGAAGGAAGGAAAGAGAGAGGCAGAGAGACAGAGAAAGAAAGGAAGAAAGAGAGGAAGGAAGGAAGGAAGGAAGGAAGGAAGGAAGGAAGGAAGGAGTGTAGTGTCATTGTCCTCTGACTATATAGTAAGTTCATTTTTAGATATTTTCCAGAGAAACAGATGATGTTCTAGACTCAGAAAGATGAAGGCCACATGGTCTCTCTTGTAAGTGGATCTCACCTTCTAACTCTAATGTGCGTATCTACGAGAAGGCGCAGGGGGGTAGATGCCAGCAAGAGAGAATGGCAGGACCCACAAGAGAAGGAAAAGTCCTTTCAGGGTAAAATGTCTTTATTTTTTTATCTGTGCTGTGTTGAAACCCTAAAAAGTCCCAATTGATTGGGTTAGCATCTGAGCCCTTATGAGAAACTTTAAGTATTTATTAAGTTCATAAGGATTGCTGTTCACATTTACTTCGAGATGGCTTTCCTCTTTTCATCCGTCATGTGACTGAAGACGTCATGGTGTACCATCTCAGCACATCCCTACACAGGTGACCGTTCCCACTGGGTTTCATTCTCATCTCAACAAGTATGCCTTTCATGTTTTCATTAGTCCTTATTATTAAATGTAAAAAGTTCTGGGGGAAATTACCAAAACAAAACCCTCATGACTACAAGATGATGATGGGGGCTGGAGAGACGGCTCAGTGGTTAGTATCGTGACTGCTCCTGCAGAGGACCCAAGTTCTGTTCCGGGTGCCCACACTGGCAGGCTCACAGCTGCTGGGAACTCCAGCTTCAGAGAGTCCAAAGTCTCTGCCCCCTGCCGGCCCCTGCACTCACGTTCATGTAACTACCACACCTACATTTATGTAATGGTTTTCTAACGTAATTTTTTGTTGTTGTTGTTGTTTTTTGAGACAGGGTTTCTCTGTGTAGCTTTGCGCCTTTCCTGGAACTCACTTGGTAGCCCAGGCTGGCCTCGAACTCACAGAGATCCGCCTGGCTCTGCCTCCTGAGTGCTGGGATTAAGGGCATGCGCCACCACCGCCTGGCTCCATAATATTTTTTATTGATTCTTTGGGAATGTCACATCATGCACCCCAATCCCACTTATTTCCCATCCCCCCATATCCACCCCTTACTCTTGCAGCATCGCCCCACTGAAAAGAAAATAAAAACATTAATTAAAAAACAAATAAAAGCCACTTTGCTCCTCTGTCTGTCACGCCTCTCCATCACCTCTTCATTATCTTAGTGGCACTGGGAGCAATGGAGTGTCCCACGGTGCAACCCTTTGTCCAAGCAGCTTTACTTGCAAGTGTTAATTGTAATGAGTGGTGGGCCTGGTTCAAGGCCTCGGCGTTTTGGTACACTATCAGTACTGGACCCTCACCAAAATTCCTCTCGGATATCCGGCTGTTGGCCCAAGTCGTGGAAATCCTGTGCCTATGGTTCCACAGGATGAGTCCCTGAGATGCGGTAGTTGTTGGAGTGGGCCTACTCAAAGCTCTGGATGTGAGCCTGGGAAGTAGGTAACTTAGTTGGTCAGTTTGGGCCTCCAATGGGACCACCACACCTCAGTAGAGGGACAGAGTCAGCTCTCCTGTGCCCGTGGTGAGGGATGGGACTAGCTCTTCCAGAGCCAGGGTCATCGGGGCCAGCTCTTCTGTGTGGGGCAGCACCAGCTCATTAAGGCCCTAGGATTTCAACACACGTGGTTCTCATGGACCGCTTTGGTAACACAGGTCACAGACATCAACACAGATCCCGGCTACAATAGGACCACTGACCCAAACATGACCCTCAGTAGCAGCTCAGGGCCAGACATCACCATGGCCCTGGGTGGCAGCGTGGCTCTCAGACACCAACATGGCCAGAGATGGTGGCCCAGACCCTGGGCATCTGTGTGACTTTGGGTGACAAGACCCGCCACAGACATCAACACAGACCCCAACTGCAGTAGGATCACAGACCCAGACATGGCAGCAGCTTGGGTCCAGACTTCATCATGGCCCCCGGGGGTGCAGCATACGTATGGGCTTTTTTGAAGGCAATGACAATACTGTGTGCATAAATGCAGGTAGAGGGAGGCTGGATTAGCTCTGAGTCAGTCAGGCCTGTATGTGCTCTGGAAATTCCCTGTCTCCCAAAATGGGAACCAGATCTGACCCAGGGCAAGGCCCACAGGCCAATGGAGAAGCCCACAATTCAAGCAGGCAGGAAGTTCTAGCTAGCACAGGGCACTCTCAGAGAAAGACTTGAGATAGAGCCTCTGGCCCAAAGTACTAGGACCACACAGAGAAGTGACTCCTCAACCCTGCTAGGACTTGGTCCTCTCCTGAACATTGCAAAGACCACTGAAAGAAAGAAAAAGAGGACTTGAATTTAAAAAAAAAAAAATACAAAAGAAAGGGAAACTCAGTGTTCTAATTCCAGATGTGCCAAGACAAACATGTCTTCTCCACCAATCACCGCCGCCCCCACAACAATGGCTCCTGATGAAAACAGCTTGGAAAAGATTATAAGAATAATCAAATAATTCAAAGAAGGCACAGATGTACTCCAAGAGCCTAAAAATGAAAAGGTGAATGAAATAAAGAAGTCAATCCAAGATAGAAAAACTAAAGACAGAACTGCTGAAGAAAACCCAGACCGATATACTACGCTGGAAATGAAACACTCAGCTACACAGAACTAAACGCTCAGTGAAAATCCTCAGCAACAGAACAAGTTGTGTAGAAAAAAAGAGGATCAGGGGTGGGAGACAAGGAAGAGGAATTGGAATAATCATTAAAGGTCAACAACAGGTTTTAAAATAAATATGAGCAGATCCCACGAGAAAACCTAACTTTCAGATTATGGGTATAGAAGGAGAAGAATGTTATAGCAAAGACACGGAGAACATTTTCAATAAAACCACCCAAGCCTAAGGAAAAAATATGCTTATCCAGGCACAAGAATCCTTACAGAACCCCAAATATAACCAAAAAAGAACCCCAAATATAACCAAAAAAGAAGCTCCTGTGACATGTTATAGTTAAAATACTAAAAGCAAGAAATTTAAAAAGGATATTAAAAGCTGTGATAGAAGGCTCAGGTCACTTAGGTCCATCAGAATAGCACCTGATTGTGTGACAGAAAGTTGAAGCTAGAATGACCTGGAAAGATACGTTACAAGTTCTGAATGTCCACAAGTGTCAACCCAGACTTTTATAACCAGGAGAGCTAGCTATTAAAATTGAGGGAGAAATAATGTTCCATGATAAAAACAGACTAAAGGAATTTATGACCACTAAACCAGATCTACAGAAAATATTTGAATGAATACTTCAGTCAGAAGACAATGATAAATATCTCAAGAGATCACAAGAAATAAATCATTCCAGAACAGTTAATCTAATAGGTCTAAGAAAACACCATAAAAATTAATGCACATCATTCATTGATAACTTTTTTGTTTTGTTTTTGTTGTTGTTGTTCTTCAAGACAGGGTATTTCTGGGCAGTCCTAGCTGCTCTGGAACTTGCTCTGTAGACCAGGCTGACCTTTAATCCCAGAACTCAGGAGGCAGAAGCAGGTGGATCTCTATGAACGTGATGGCAATCTGGACTACAGAGTAAGTTCCAAGACAGCCAGGGCTATGTAGAGAAACCCTGTCTCAGAATAAGAAAGGGAAGAAGAAGGAAGGGAGGAAGGGAGGGAGGGAGGGAGGGAGGGAGGGAGGGAGGGAGGGAGGGAGGCTTTAAGAGCCAGGGGAAGTCATCTGTTGAGAACCGGTACTTGCCAGGCATGACAGTGGAGCTGTGCGTGAACTCACAGTGACTGCATGCACAGGACCTGTACCAGGCTCATGATGATCCTATCAGTTATTGGCAATTAAAGGCTGCCTGGGGATGGACAGTGAGTTTTCTGCAGGGCTGAAGGCTGAGAGTCTGCCCATGCTCCAGCAGATGGTCCTACATTTGTGTACATACAGGCAGCCTGAAGTGGGTTCAATGAATGTCAGGAAAAGAGCACATGGAATTGGGAGGTAAAAATAGTGAAGGGGTAGAGGAAGAATTGGAGAGGAAAGAGTATGAGGTGGGTTAGACTCAAACACATGGGTGAAGATTCAATAAAATAATGGTTTAAAAAGCAAAAATAGAAAAAAATCGATGAAGAACGAGTGATAAATAATGAAAAACATAATAAATAAAAGTGTAAATATTTTTCAAGTTTCCTTGAAAAATAATTTTTGAGACAGGGTTTTACTATGCAGACCAGTATCTGATTACTCTGCCTCCTGAATACTAGGAGTAAAGGTATGCACCACCTCACCCAGCTGTTCCTCATAATCTTAAAATACTGGCGGAACATATCTATATCACTTTAGATCAGTGGTTCTCACCTTCCTGACGCTGCTACCCTTTAATACAGTTCCTTCTGTTGTGGTGACCCTCAACCATAAAACTATTTTGTTGCTACTTTATAACTATAATTTCACTACTGTTATGACTCATAATGTAAATATCTGATATGCAGGATATTTGTTATGTGACCCCTGTGAAAGGGTCATGCAACCCCAGAGGGTCATAACCCACAGGTTGAGAACTACTGCTTTAGATAAAGTATGCAATTTTTAAAATTTCCTTTTATTTTTAGAGGGATTAAGACTCCCTTTTTGAAAATTATGCGTTGCTCTTAGATTTTAAATTCATGCTCTGATGTATAAATAGGTTATAATTGACCTTGTTAATATGTTAATCCAATTCATGACAATCAGGATGCTGTTGACTTGCCTTCTATCACACCACCACCTTTCTTCTGAACTATGATTAGATCTAAAATTGACTCTTTTCCCTCCCAAGAGGAGATACTGGGAATTTTCAGTTTCTTTAGTCTAGTACTGGCAGTTGATCCCGGGTCCTCATGCAAGCTACACAAGTACTTCACCACTGAGCCGTATCCCTGGCCCCTTATTCCATTATTTCTGTCCAACAACTCATTAAGCAACATTTTCTAATTCATCAGAATTCATTTGTCGATTCTGTGATACATTGAAACTTGTAATTTGGGTATAGTTTCAGTATTTTCCTATAAATTCCACATTTACAATTATTGTGGGGCTAAGAGAGATTTTTAAGCCATGACCTCAAATCAGAAACTATATGTCTTAGTTTTCTACTGCCATAATAAAACACTATGACCAAGAGAACTTATGAAAGAAGACATGCATTGAAGGCTTATGTTTCCAGAGGGTTAAGGTCCATAGTCATCACAATGGGGAGCATGGCAGCAGGCAGGCAGGCATGGCGTTGAAGCAGTAACCGTGAGCTCACATCTCAATCTGCAAGTAGGAGGCAGAGAGAAAGAGACACTGGGGATAAGGGGAGTCCTTTGAAACCTCACATCTGGCGCCCAGTGACTCACCTCCTTCAACAAGGTCACACCTCCTAATCCTTCCCAAACAGTTCCACCAACCCGGAACCAAACACTCAAATATATGAGCCAATGTGGGCTGTTCTCACTCAGACCTCCACACCATATCTATGAACTATTTAGTGCTTCCAACTGCATAAGTTGGAAGGTGTTGTTTTGAGAATACAAACACAGAAATAGACCATGTAGAAGAACATAGTCCATAGGGGGAAATTTAATAAAATTCTTAAGTCAATCTCAAGAAATGTGCAAGATCCCATAGATGAAGACAAACCCAATCACATGCATCTTCTTCCTTAGAGTAATTTCTGAAGCATCAAAAGGCCAACCAACCTGGACTGCTGGGTGGCAAAGAGGGGCTGTGTGCTAGGCCAGAGACAATCCTAGCCAGCAGTGCTTATGAAGACCTGGGCTGTATACATTCTCGACTCCCAAAGCCCAACCAGGATGGAAAATTTCCCTCTGAGCATATACACGGTGCTGCATGGCTCCATCTTCAAAGAGACAGAGTTTAGTCTAACATGACTGCATATTGACAAAGGGAGAAATTGAGGTGCTAGAGCCCCCCAGAGTGTGCAGACACATGTGGGAAGGCCCACCTGCTGCTCCATTTCCATCTGTGCAGGATGTTACCTGTGATTTGTCTCTCCAAGGGCCCTAGTCAATATCCATACCAATCAATAACACCTAGAGTCAATATACATACTAGGCAACAAACACAACTTTAAGTTTTCATTATCAGCAGAGTTCCAGGGGTTGGTCTGCCAGTTTCCAATGTTCCAGGGAATTAATTTCCTACAGGTCTCGCCGCTCAGCGGAGCCAAGTTCTGCATCTGAGTCATGAGCGCAACATCCCAGACCTGAAAATGCCACAGTTGGATTTAAGAATGTGGCATATGGGTGGGCCTGCCAGCAATCATGTGTCTGTGAGCCCAGTGAGTGATGGAAAATGCCAGGTAGTGATGAAAACTGAACTTGGTTAGCTAGCTAACTTGGTGAAAGGCAGCTGAGAGTACTTCACCAACTGTAAACCTGTTCTGGGACAGTCTACCAACCATGAGGTTACCTGTCAATATTGAGGCATTTAACTCTATTATATCCCTGAAATGGAACCCTTTAAAAGAAAAATCGTTAATATATTAAGTAGATAAAGGCCACTAGAGATTCTCTCTCTCTCTCTCTCTCTCTCTCTCTCTCTCTCTCTCTCTCTCTCTCTCTCTGTGTGTGTGTGTGTGTGTGTGTGTGTGTGTGTGTGTGTGTGTGTGTGTGTAGTTGCTCACAAAGGCCAGAAGAGGGCATCAGATCCCTTGGAGCTGGAGGTAGATGCAGCTGTGAGCTGTGCTGGAGGTATTGAGAACCTAACTCAGGTCCTCTGGAAAAGCAGCAAGTGCCCTTCACCACTCTACTCTCCATCACCCACCGGAGACTTCAGAAGTGGAAAATGGTGGAAATCTTGTTCTATCTTGATGTAAGACTTCCACTTGGCACCAAGTACTGTTTCTAACAGCCACACCCTGCTCCTATCAGGCTCCTGTGTCTATATCTGGCCTAATCTTCACAAGGCAAGCACACTTGGGGCTGCTTCTCAAGTTCAAATTCCTGTGAAAAATCAAACCAAAAGAGAAAACGGGAAAGAAAGCTTGTCTCTTTTAAAGTCATCCTTGTCCTCATATTTCCTAAGAAAAGAAAAGCGTTTGGCCCACCCTCACCCTCCTGCCCCACCCATGTCCTTTTACATATCAAAAGTGGAAACCAGGCACGTGCAGTTTCTGAAAGAGCTCCTAGTTTGTGTCGTGGATTCTAAAAATGTGGGTCACTGATCTCTTTTGAATTTTAATGAGAGTGAAAACTCATCCTAGGAAAACGAATACATACATATAAATTTTCAAATATAAATTCTTGGGGAGTTGATCATTACCTGTTGCCTGTCTTTGAAGTCCATTAGCTGATGAAATATTTGTGTTCTACACAGAAACAGCAGTATATGGAGATGGGCCTTCTGGAAAGGAATTAAGGTCTAGCTTAGACCATAAAGCCGGGCCTTTGGCCTTATATGGAAAAAAAGGAGGGGGGGGGGCTAAAGGAAGAAGGGATGATTGGAAGGGAGGGAGCTCAGGAGAAGCTAGAACATGCATGACCTCCTGGAGAAAGTCAAACAGAAGCCCTGTACAAGGAACCCACCTGGACCCCTACCCACTGCTTCTCTGGGCCTTTCCCAATCAGGTTGTGCTGTGTTATACTGTGTCCACAGACATAATGAGTTTCAGGCAGTTGTGTGAATCCTTCTAATGGGTTACCAAAACTCAGGGTTGTTTGGGTGATCCTCAGCCTTGAAATTGGCAGCAGAAATTAGGGTGGTATCGAAGCGTCCTGTGTTTTGTGATAGAAGTGAAGGAGCCTTCCTAACCCTGAACTCTCAACTTTAAGCTCATGGCTACATGACACTATTAATCAAAGTGGTGACATGGGGCTTCCTGGGACAATTAGGACAATAACTATCTTTGAAACCAGTAAATAAAGGAAAACAGAAGTGTTTACTTTGTCTTAACTATACAAACCGTAGCACCAGGCAATCAAACACTGGATTAGAACACGTGTACCATTTTACAAGTAATTCAAGTAAGGAAGTAAAGCTGCAATGGCAGAAATAGAAGGTTGCCACTTTGCAAGCCTTCATGCGGTGATAGACCTGCGCACTGTATAGCTACAGTGCCTGAGCTACATAGGAGGAGCAAGCAGCTTTTCCCAATGGAGGAATATGAGCAGTGTTTTTCCTAGACACCAAACCTGAGTCTAGATAAGTATCTGAATCCAGCTGCCAATGCACAGGGAATAGCGGGGCTATGCACTCATTGAAACAGGTCTGTTCATTTTCCGGTGTTTCCTTCTCTCTGCCAGGAGAATAGCCTAGAGTCACTGTGATTCATTCTCACTCACATACGTGAGCCCCGGAAAAGGAAGAAACAACCTGTTGGAAGGAACGGAAGTCTCTGTATGGCTGCTTTGAGTGAGGAGGCCCGCTAACTGGGACTGCATCGTGTTTTGACTGCGTCTCCCCACAATGTTCATGTTCGAACCTCCATTCCCATATTAGTTACGTTCATGACTGTGACTAGAATGCCAGACAGGAACAACTGGCTGAAGGAAGGATTTATTGAAGCTCCAGGTTTCAGAGGACCCAGCCATGGTTATCTGCTCCCCATGTTTGGTCAGGACATCATGGAAGCATGAGTATAAGGCAGAGGAGAGCTCCAACTCTCTTTTCACTTCATCATCTACCAGAGGGGACAGGGACCATATTCCTCAAAGGACCTGCCCAATGTGGTCTGCCTCCACCAGCTCAGTCTTGCTTCCTAAGGTATCCACAATTTCCCAAAATAGCATCACCAGCTAGGGACTAACCGTTCAAATTGGGAACCTGTTGTGAGGGTTAGTGGTGGTTGACAACTTTATGTATTCAAACTATGACAACAATTCCTCGTGCAGAAGAAATGATATGTCCTGAGGATGGATCATTCCTGTCCTGAGAGAAGTGAGTTCATTTTCACCAAAATGGGTTTCTACAAAGCACAGTGGGGCTTCTTCAGCTCTCTCTCTCTCTCTCTCTCTCTCTCTCTCTCTCTCTCTCTCTCTCTCTCACTTTTTTGTCCTTTCACTAAGTTAGGGAGCAGTGATGAGGCTTCCCAAAAGCATAGACTCATACTCTGAGACCTCCAGCATCCAGAACCAATAGTCAAACATGTCTGGGTTCTCCCTAAATTACCTGTAGTTTTCTGTAATCGCCACAGAAAATAGACGGGCACAGGCTATGCACCTGTAACTTTTTTAAAAAAGATCTATTTATTATGTATACAGGGTTCTGTCTGCATGTATCCCTGCAGGCCAGAAGAGGGCATCAAATCTCATTTTACAGATGGTTGTGAGCCACCATGTGGTTGCTGGGAATTGAACTCTGGTCCTCTGAAAGATCAGACAGTGCTCTTAACCCCTGAGCCATCTCTCCAACTTCCCAGCTCCCTTTCTTTCTTTCTTCCTTCCTTTCTTTCTTTCTTTCTTTCTTTCTTTCTTCCTTCCTTCCTTCCTTCCTTCCTTCCTTCCTTTCTTTCTGTCTTTTTAATGGTGAATGCCATTTATTGAAGGAGGGGGGAGGTCTTGAATACAGGCTTACAGCACAATGGGAGAACTCCAGAGGGCAGAAGTTCGATACCTATGTTTTACAATCTTGCATCTAAGCTGTTGATGCCCAATATGCAGGATACACAGACAAGGAACTTCCTTAAGCATTCAGGAGGGTGGAACCCAGCAGGGAATTAGCATAGGGAGGATATCAAGGTCAAGGTCAGCAAGCAACCCAGCTCCCTTTCTTACACAGCCCAGGCCCACCTTCCCAGGGATGGTATTGCCCACAGTGGCCTGGGCCCGCCTATTTCTGATCATCGATCAAGAAAACGCCATGCAGGTATTCACAGGCGATACGATGGAGATGATTCCCCAGCTGAAATTCCTTCTTCCCAAATATATGTCAGCTTGATAAAAACGGTGATGCTTGTCACATAAATAAGCAAAAGGAGCAAATAGAAAGATAACTAAAGTTCTTTTTTTAAGAGATGTCCAGATATATCAAGAAACACCTTCAAACCATTTATCTTACAGATGATTTCATGTCAACCTTTACGAACACACATCTATGGGGTGTGCTTCAATCATTCTCTAAGGCGGTGCTTCTCAGCCTTCCTGATGCTGTGACCCTTTAAAACAGTTCCTCATGTTGTGGTGACCCCTAAGCATAAAATTACCTTGTTACTACTTCATAACTGTAATTTTGCTACTGTTATGAATCATAATGCAAATATCTGATATGCAGGATATCTGATGTGTGACCCCAAAGTGGTCACAACCCTCAAGTTGAGAACCACTGGTCTAAGGTGACCAGAGTCACCATCATCAGCTTTGGTGAGTAATTGCTCCGAAGTTTTCCACAAGAAAGGCAAAGGCTGTCATCCCAGTCTATGATTTTGGCTGTGTTCCCAGTGACATGTCACAATAGTAGCTGCCTTTGGAATATCTATTCTTTTGTTCACAGAAGAGCCTCTTTATTGGAGATTCTGAATAATTGCATATTACTCTTCCCTTTCCTTCACATAATATGAACATGGTTAATTTTCATTTTCTCTGTAGCAATTGCTTGGATACTTCAAGCCTGTGTCTGGTCTCTCTAAACTCTGTATCTGGTTTCCCATGGCATAAATCTGGAAATACACAAAAGCAGAGATAAGTAAGTGAGGTTAACAGGCATGTGTATTTCAGGCTTGTTTCCCAGTGTCTCCTCATGAACTCAGTCCTCTCTTCTTTGACACCAATGTACGCCTTTACGTGCTGTGACTTTTCTGGTGCCATTTATTCAACATGGAATGGTCTCTTCTCTGCTTCACAGACGTTTGGCCTCGTCCATGTTTCCCCATCAGCTCTGCATCCCTCTTCATCAGAGTGCTCTCCAAGTCATCCCGGACAGAACTGTGCAATCTTATTTCAGCCAGGAGAGAGCTGTCTGTAGCAGGAGTCTTAAGGAGTCTTATTAATAAGATCAAACTCAGAGCCAGGTATTGGGGTGAACGCTGGAAGATCAGAGAAGCAGAACAAGCCACAGCTTCCTCACCTCGCCAGTTCCTCAACTGGTCGTTTCCTCAGACTGCAAGCTTCTGAGTCCTCATATCCGAATGGATCTCAGCTGAACTGTGCTGCTCCAAAGCCTGAATGCTTAACCAGTCAAATGCCTCTAGTTTCTGGTCTTCACACCTTATATATCTTTCTCTTTCTGCTGTCACTCCCTGGGATTAAAGGCGTGTGTCTCCATGCTGGCTGTATCCTTGAACACACAGAGATCCACCTGCCTCTGCCTCCCAAGTGCTGGGATTAAAGGCGTGCACCAGCACCGCCCAGCTTCTGCTATGGCTTGCTCTGACCCATTTTCTAGCCACCATTTTTGGCTCTGTATCTAGTGAGTGTCTGTTCTCTGACCCCAGATAAATTTATTAGGGTGCACAATATTTGGGGGAACACAATACCACCACAGCTGTCTACCATTAATTGTTTAAAGAGAGTATGCGCTGTTGCTTATTTTTAATTCTAAAACTTCATAGCTTCACATTTACACATCCGAGTGTATTTTTTTTTCCCATCGGATTACACCTATGTGCTGGGGAGATTCCTGTCTGCAAGGTGAATTGGTCTTCCTAGAACAGTGAGGAACCCCAGCAAGTGGGCTGAAAGTAGCTTGTCAGGGTTTGGTTGCCTCACAGGTCCTGTCTGCTTGACTTTTCATCTACGGACACAAATCTCAGAAGCACAGTAAGGGACAACAGATGTTTGTGCCCATAACTCTGGCTGGTGGCGTTGGAGAGGAGGAAGCCTGCTGCAGAAGGCGTGCAGCCACAGCCGCGGGGCCAAGCTGACAGCCAGCTGCCCCGACCCAGCAGCAGCCTTTCTGCTTCCCACAGGCTACCATGTGGGGCTCAATTAGGTCAGTCTTTTTGTTCAAATTAATGTCCTCTGAACATGTGAGAAAAGTGTATTCGGTACGTTTGCCCTTGGTTCTAGGAGTGGGATGGATTTATTTATTTACAGATCTATATGGCTATCGCTGGTCCTATTGGATAACATTCACAAAGTAGCTGGTGTAGTTTTGTTATCTCTGTATAGTCTTATTATCTCCCAGCCCATAATTCCCTGGGGTGAGACAGCATCTGCTCCTCAAGAGCAATAGCTGCAGCCTTGTCCTTGTTTTTTTTTTTTTTTTTTTTCTGGGCTTTGGACTCCACGGAGATTAATTCGCCTTTATTCTCTTGGGGTCCCTCAGACTCCTGCACAGAAACTTAGATACAGACAATTGTAATGCTGTTTGCTATATGCTTGTGAAAGAAAGTTTTTTAAAAAGCATAGGCCTAAGAAGAGGTATTGAAAAGGGATATGAGAGACTGGGAATGTGGCTCACTGTAGTTTGCCTAATATCTATAATCCCTGAAAGAGAAAGTAAACAGGGAAAACATTACCAAGTGGGAGTTTAATCTCAGAGATTAGAGATCCCACATTACTAACAATGTTTTTCTCTCCCAAATAGTTACACTACTTACTGCTAACATGTTAGCACTGTGCTTTCTTTTCTTTTTTCTTTTTCTTTTTTTTTTTGGTTTTTTGAGACAGGGTTTCCCTGTGTAGCTTTGCGCCTTTCCTGGAACTCACTTGGTAGCCCAGGCTCACATAGATCCGCCTGGCTCTTTCTCCCGAGTGCTGGGATTAAAGGCATGTTAGCACTGTGGTTTCTTAGACCAAGACTGAGTTAGATTTCAAGCATTTAGATTTAGTAGTCAGTCCATAGCTCATTAACAGCGCGGAAAGTGCTGACGTAATGCTCCAGTGGTTTTCCAGTTGTCCCAAAGCTCGGGAGCAGGCATGCAATATGGGCCAATTAGTTTCTAAATCTCTTAATGCATGTCAGCACTGTAGTCCGTCAGTGTGGAGAAATGAACTTCCTGTTTTATGATAAAACTATTGGATGTCCCCCTAACTCCGGAGAGGATGGGGAACAGGAAGAACAAGTGAAGAGAGAAAAAATGAGGCTGTCAGAACACAGTACAAGTCCTGCTTTTAAAGGGGGGTTCGAACCTCATGTGGGATGAAAGGAGCCGTGAAAGCAAAGAAGCAGATATGAGCACCTGGCAGTAGAAATAGGTGCCCTATTTCATGTATGAGTATCTCTGTAAGCCAGACACATGCAATGCATGCAGAGGGCATTAGAGCCCCAGGAACTGGAGTCACAGACAGTTGTGAGCCCCCCCCACGCCCCCCCACACACACTGTGGGTGCTTGGACCCGAACCCAGGTCCTCTACAAGAGCAGCCTCTGCTCTTAACCGCTAAGCCATCGCTGCAGCCTAGCAGTGATACATACACAAACCAGGACCTAGGGCTTTGCTAGGGAGTTTGATGAGTAGCTAGGTTTGTTGTTGTTGTTGTTGTTGTGTTTGTTTTTTCTGTCGAGTTTCTACTTCCCAATCAAGAAATAAACAGGCCACCAGCCAATCTGAATGCTTCTGAGTGTTTACAACTCCACAGGCTGACAAAATGGAGCGCCGGGGATGCATGGTCAGGCGACACAGCCCTCGCTCGGCACTCAGAAGTCAAAGCCTTGAGCTCCACCCACACCACTGCAGTTCCTGGGAGAGAATTCAAAAAACTGCTTGTATTCTGTGAGGCTTGAAACCTTACAGTGGGCGCTTCCCTTGATCCGATACAGGTGATGAAATGGGTAAATCAGGCCTACTACCGACATCACATGCTATGCAGGGTTAGGGAAACCCAGAAGGAGCACCAAATCTACTCCTTAATAAGCTACCTTAGGTCTCAAACTGAGCTCCCGGGCCATCTCTGTTCTGTCCCGGGGCTGTTCAGCTGCGCTACCCGCCACGCCCCTCATGCTTAGCTAACTCCCGTGTTCAACACTGCACGTATTCCAGGCCCGCCATCACTGGACCCAGAGCCTTTCTTTGGTCTTGGTTCTCTGGGTCAGGTACTTGACTTCTTTCCTGACAGTAATTGTCACCTCCTTTCACTAAGAGCACCTCACCCCACCCCCAGGCTGGGCACTCTCTGAAGACTGAGACACACTTGAATCCTTGCCCTGTTGGAGGTAAGTCACTGGCGCTTGGGCGGATGCCAGCACATACATCATAATTTCCGCCCACAATGGATAAAGTTGTAACACACTCTACGGATCTATGTGGGTTTTATTGAACGCTATCAACTCAATACATTTTAGGACCGTTTTATTGAGAGATAACTCACCCATCATCACCTAAAATTCACTACTTAAAATGTACAATCCAGGGACTTATAACACAGAATCAGGTGTTCAGGGCCACTGGGGGGAAAATGCAGCGTGCTCATGCCTCTCTCAAGTAAAGCCTCTTCACTAGTAAGCATTCCTAATTCCGTGCCCACCCCGGCGACCTCTGATCTACTTCGATCGCTACAGAGTTTCAATTAACCGCTTGCTAGACAGTACCTCGTACGTCAGAACAATCTCCGTGCGACTAAGTCTAAAACAGAGCCACCAGCTCAATGACCTTGGTCGGGCAGGTTGTTGAAGTTGCTCTAGCTTCTTCACAGGATGAAGGAGATGAGGTGTGTGAGAGCAATTTCAAGTTTGTTTAAAAGGCAAGCCAACAAAACCGCCCAGCCCCCAGCCCTCTAGCTACGATTTCAATATTCCACCCCAGGGAGCCCGTCCCGCGGAGCCACGGCCCTCGCCCTGGAGAAGACGCTTCCTCTCTCGCCTTTCTTTGGAGCTGTCTATTTCTGGGTTGGCAAAGCAGAAGCTCCTGGTGCCCGCAGGAAGCCTCGCCCAGCTTGGGTCCCCACCCTCCAGCGCGCCCCTGGAGAGGGCCTGCCCCCGAGGGGCGGAGCCAGCCACTCTCGCGGCCAATGAACCGGCGGCTGGGCCGGCGCCGGGGGCGGGGCTGCACTTGACAGTGGCGGTCGCCGGGCAGCCCAGCGGGCGCAGCGGCGGAGCGCGGCGCGGCAGGGCAGCGGGGAGGGCGCAATTCGGCGGCCCCGGGTGGAGCAGCTGGCGGCGGCAGTGCGATGCTGCGGGTGTCCCCGGGCTCTGGCATCGCGGCCTCTTCCTAAGGTACCAGCTCTGCTCAACCCCCACTCCCCCCACCACCCCCTCGCCCCGGGAGACCCGCGCGCCGGGGCAGTGGCTTTGTGGAGCCGGTGGGTGGGGCTGGGCGGGGCCGCACCGTCGGGTCGCTTCCCTCCAAGGAAGAGGTGGGGGAGGAGGGCCGTCTCGCCAGCAGCTGACGGCATCCCCACGCTACGTGCTCCTCCTGCCTCGTTGTGTTTTCAAGGAGGATTTGTTCCCGGACAAAGTTAGGTGCGGAGAGTTTGATGGATCCCCTGGCCCCCGAGGCTCCGGGGGGACCCGTGGCACACTGCCCTGTACACCTACTCCAAACGCTGAGCGGGAGCGCAGCGGACCCGTGCGCTTTCCCACGCGAGCAGCCCTGCTCACTTGGAACGTTGCAAAAGGAAATTGCTCTGTGGGACTCTCCCCGGGGGAGGAGGCTTTCTGCAGTCGCATCTACAGTTCAACCTGGCGGCTTTTGCTTGGCCACAGCGCCCCAAGATAAACCGGGTTTAACCAGTGGCCTGTAAAATAGTCTTCATCAAGATCTATGCTTTAAAGGCTTCACGTTTTAAACCTATTTTACTTTCTAATCAAAGATCCCAGAGTCATTGAGCAAAATCGGCCAGCTAAGAGTGATACGTGTAACATTTTATTGCTCATTGGTTCGCATTGGCTTGTCTGTAATATTGGGACAGGTGCTGTGAAACAGGGGGGGGGGGGGAAAGTGATAAAGTTTTGATTCACTTCTCAGGGTGAGAAAGGAAAACAAAGAATGCAAAATACTTGTGTCCATTTGAACACAGCCAAACGTTTCAAATATCAAAGTAAGATGGATAGGATAGGCATTATTTACAAGACTTTCTGTGACGTAGAATAATGATGGCAGTTAGACTCGACTTAACCTGTGCTGATTAAGAGAGACGGAGCGGTCAAGAGCGCTGGCTGCTCTCACAGAGAACCTGGGTTTGGTTCCCAGCACCCACATAGCGCTCACAAACGTCTGTAACTCCAGTTCCAGGGGATCAGACGCCCTCTTCTGGCTTGCATGAGTACTGCATGACATGGTGCCTGTCCATGTAGACACTTAAAAATGACTTCGCCCGGACTGTAGGAACAGGCCTGTGATAAGATGCCTAGGCAGCACTAGTGACATTTAGCTGCTGCTTGGTTTTGCAATTAGTAGATTTTAACAAATGTGTCTAGTTCTATCTGATTATAATACTTTCCTGACCACACACAGATTTTCACATTTATACTCTTCTATCAATCACAACACTTTCAGACGTTACAATCTCCTTAGCCAGGGACACCTTATTTGGGTCCTTATGATTTACCCCTACACCCCAACACCTTATGTCTTCCAAAAGCTCATTTAAGCAGGTTTCCTTAGTTGTGTGTCAGGCACTCACTAGGTGTATTTTTTGTCCATTATCACTCTAATGTAGCATCATTACCTTTCCTGTATTGCCTTCCTACATAGCTCAGGCTGCTCTTGAACTCCCTGTGGTCTCCCTGCCTTCTCCTAGGGGTAGAATTACAGGCATCTGCCACCATATCCAGCTGACGTGATTTTATTTTAGATAATTTTTAAAAAGCACATAGCAAGTGAGTGATACGGGCAGGGCTTGAACCTGGGTCTGCTTGACTCCCTGCTACTGTGCTGTGGTGTCTCTCAGTTTGTGAGAGTAAGTTGCCTCATTATAATACAGTGGGGAACTGGAATGTGTGTCATCTCCTGGCCTGACACATCAGACTTCTTCACTTCATAGAATATTTTTTCTCTCTGAGCTGCTGTGTGCCCTGAGTATGGAAGGGCAACCTAGGTCTCCCCTCCTCACACACACCCCACTCCATCCTGTAGTTCTGATTTTGGGTGTCTAGATAGATATGTGAAGCCTTTACCTTTTCAAGCATCCCTCCCAGCTTGCTTGGTGCTTAAGGAGCAATCTCTACTCCGTCTGTCATCTGAGACTATTTTAGTCCTGCACATGGGAGCATACCTGGCTGATTGGCAGCCACACGTCCCCTGCAGTGTTCACAATGACTCACGTGTCCCACTGTCCCACCTGTCAGAGAATTCCTAACAGAGGCTGGTGTACTTAAAAGGAAAGACTGAAGTGAATTTTGGGGGAAAAATATTAATACAGGGACTCCCCAAATTCCCTAGTACTGACTAAAAATGTGGTGCTCTAGGGATGGGAGCAAGCCTTCTCTCCACAGAGGGGCATGCCTCATCAACGTGGTGGTCTATTGTCAACACTGCTGAAATGTGCCTGCCCTGCAGACACCGCTTTACCTGTTGTCTCGGCCATGAGTGTGGTAACATACCTCTTTCTAATTTGATATGTGCTTTTACACCCAGGCACTTGTGATTTGACTGAACAGCATTAACACCCATGTCACGGCTGTGGCCCGGTACGTTCTGAAGCTGTGCCTAAGAAAATGAAATCTCTGATTATTTACAGCCATGCTTATGGAATTTCTTTTCCCAAGAGTGTGTGTGTGTGTGTGTGTGTGTGTGTGCACATGTGCATGGTTTTCAACTATCTTTGGTTCAGAATGATTTCACAGCACTAAGTTTAAAAGGGTAACAAATGCTGTTTTGAGCCTGCTACCTGGGAGCACATCCCTCCTCTTCGACTGCCTTCACCCCAAGTAATTAGACTCTCGAAGTCTGTGTGTGTACTGTGCAGTGACTTCACCCCACCCTCTTCAGCAGCAGTAAGGTTTGAGTGTCTAACACAGCCCCCATATTCCTATCTCTTGCTTCTAACCTGGAGCCTCGACTATCAGGGAAAGCAGAACATGCTGTTCGACCATTGTCACACAGAATGGAAGACACACCAAAAACATGTTTGGACTAAGCATTGGAATGACTAGTGATCTGTGAGACTATGCGGAATTAGTGACATTTTTCAGTTTCCTAAAAGTATCCTGTGTAAAGATGTCATGAACTTATAAGCATCTCAAACCAACAGCCTTTCACTGGATCCCTTAAACTTCTCAGTAAACAACAATCCATCTTGCTTTATTTTTTTTATCTTGTTTCACCATCTCTAAAATATCATCAGCTGGGAGACTCAGTGTTATTTTTATGACATATGAGAAAGTGAAAATCTGCACAGTTTTATGGCATGCCGCTGCTGACACTGTGTGTCTGGAGCACAGCAGTTACCTGTGGTTTGGAGTCTCGTGCCATGATGTCCGAGTTGCCTTTCCCATTGCTGTGACAGGACAGTCTGGCCCATAGCACGTTGGGGAGGAAATGGTTCATTGGGTTTACAGGTTGTGTGTGCTGGTGTTGGGTGGTTTTTGTCAACTAGACACAGCTAGAGTCATCTGGAAAGAGGGAATGTCAATTGAGGAATCACTTCCGTCAGATTGACCCATGGGCACATTTGTGGGGCATTACTTGATGATGAGGGAGGGTCCAGCTCATTGTGTATGGTGCCATCCATACCCAGGCAGGTCCTGGGTGGTGTTAGAAAGCAGCTGTGGAGAACAAGCCACTGAGCAGCATTCTCCTGTGGCTCTCTGCGTTAGTTCCAGCCCTGAGCTCCTGATTTCCCTTGATGATGGAACCAAGCCCTATTCTCCCCAAATTGCTTTGGGTCATGATGTTTATGTCAGCAACAGAAACCAAACTAGGACACAGGTTATGGTTCGTCACTGGGGGGAGCCTAATGTGAGTCTGGAGGCAGGAATTGAAGCAGGGACAGCGTAAGAACGCTGCTCACTGGCTTGCTGCCTGTGTCTCCTGCTCAACCAGCTTTCTTACAAAACTCAGTACAACGAGCCGGGGGTTGGTACTTCCCACAGTGGATGGGCCCTCCTCTACCAATTAGCGATCAAGAAAATGCCCCCACAGACATACCCACGGGCCCATCTGTTGGAGGTTATTCCCGAATCGAGGTGTGGTTCCCTCTTCTCAGCTCTGCTTGGCCAGTGATGGACAGATGATGTATATGCATGAACCCAATAACAGACTGTAACAGGCTCCACCGATGTCTTTCTTCAGTCTGGTGGAACATTTATATCTTGCCGTTTGCAAAGCACTCTGAGAATGCCAATCAAAGAGAAACCTTTCCTTTAGTAATCTGCTGTTTATATCTCTTAGGCGCATACATAGTTACATCTTGCAGTGCCAAGTCATATATGATCCTTGTTATAACAACTTAAATGATTCATTGTTGCATTAGCTTTCCCTGGGGAAATGTGAATGACTATCTGCTCACCCCAGATAGGGCACCAGTGACAAACCACAGAAACATCCCACCCAAGTCTAGTTGGATGAACCTGAGTTTAATTGGGGTTACTTGCAAGAGTGTAACAACTCATAGGTGCCTACTTCACTGAGAAGACTATCGCCCACCCACTCACCCCCTCCCTCTCCCCCCTTCCGCCCCAGCAACTACCTGCTGATGGATCCTGGGGACAGTGGATCTCTTGCAGCCTAATGCCGCCTGCACCCTCCACAAGGGATTGTTAGTGGTTCCATGTTGTGCAGGTCTGCTGTGAGTAATCACAGTCGCTCTCATTTCAAGGTATCACTGTCATGGTGTGCCCAGAGGATGGAGTCCCAGGACACACGTCTGGGTAACAGTGTGGACAAAATGGAGAGCTGTGGCTGAGCTAACGGACATGTGTGCGCTGCCACTCTGGTCAAAGTATCATTGCCCTTACGAGACCATCAGTCTCAAAACATCGAGGTTTTCATGTACGCTTAAGTGTGGCTAAAACCTCAGTGACTTACGCTGATCTGCTCGTTGGGCGGTAGGCTCTGGGAAGGCAAAGCCTGTCTGTGTCTTGTCCTGTCCTAGATGTAAGCACTCGGGACAGTGATGCACAGTGATCATGGAGAGAATGAGTGAGCTTGGACACCTCATGGAAGGCGTGGAAACACTACCAGCTGTCTTCAAATTCTGATGTCTCTAGAAATGCCAAACCCAGGCCGGCAGTAAATCCTGCATCGGATCTACGGAGTCCCTGTTCAAAGTATTTGACGGCGTTACAAAACTAGATCACGGAAGATTAAATTTTAGTGCTTTTATTATTTTCCATGGGAGGGATGTATGTTCTCTATGTGGGCCCTTTTGTATGATCTGAACTCACTGCTTACTTGAACTCTACGCATAGTCTAGTTTGGTGTGTTTTCATTTTGTGCAGCCAATGTATTGTGTAATGAATAGAGAAATCCTGTCTCTTTTCTCCAGTTGGGCCACCGACATAGGAGTCAGTGCTGCGGCCTTCCCTGAGCTGAGAACACGTGCCCACCTTGTGTTTTCATGCCAGAAAGGGCTATGTATGTAGTTTGACGTGTTTCAGAGAAAAAGGAGGAACAAGGAAGGTAGGAAGGAAATGGAGGGAGGGATAGAGAGGAAGGAAGGAGAAGAAGGAAGGCCAGTCTTGGGGCACAGTGTAGACCATCATCTGTTGGTGGCCCAGCCTCCTCCCTGCTGCCTGCTCAAGCAGAAAGCACTTCTAGACCAGTTATGGAAAGATGGGCAATGACGTCAACATTCCAGCTTAGAAGCAGCCCCGGGACCTGCAGTGAATGTGCATTGCTCAGAGAACCCCAGTCCACATCCGTCACAGCTGGGTCTGCAAAGATACACCTGCTTCCTTCCCAGTGACAGCGGGGCCTGGACACATACTGCACTCCTGGGTTTCTAAGATACATGCAGGTGCCCGCTGAGGGGTGGATAATTGGAGTGGGCGGAAGGTCACCACAGAGTGACCTCAGTTACGGGTGGCACCGTTAAATTGTAGTGCGGTGAAGAGAGACCAGGGCTGGGCCTTGTATCTAACAGGAAATAATTTTAATTGAATCTTTTTAGTTGTCTGCCAATGAAACTGAAGCATTACCACCTTTGTTAACTACTGTTAATACAAGGCAAACTAATGGCAGTTACAAAGAGAATGTAAAACTTGCTTACTGAATGTCAAGAGTGCAATGACAGAAAACTAACTCCACAGTGTGAGGGATGTCCCGATGTCTCAGATCTGTTTTAATCTGGTGTAATAAGAAACACAGAAGTGACTGTCATTGAGCGAGATGTTTGTGTGACTCCCATTCTCTTAGAAGCTGAGCTTGACACAGTTACCAGGGTTTCCACACACAGAAACACCAGGCCAGGCAGCAGAGGGAGAGAGGGGTAGTGTGGGCAGGAACAGGAGAGGCAAGGTGGGAGGATGGGAGCCCTGAATCGATTCAGCAGGCCGTCTGGAGAGGGACTGTGCCTGGGGGCTCAGTACCTGGGGTTATAGTGGCCCACAATATAAGTGCTACTGAAGGAGGTGGGTTAGGCTCTGATTAGTTATCAAGGCCCTGAGATGTCGGAATATCAGGATACAGAAACTAAAACTGGTAGTTAACACATGGGGGTTTTAATTTGAATGGTTAACTAGTGAATTAGTCCCATAGATACATAGAATGCTCTCTATGAGAAGCAGAAACACCTACCTTGGGGTCTGATGGATGTACTCACTCAGTAAACATTGATTACATCTGAGTCATCATGCTAGATGGTCCAGCCATGCTACTCTTGGTCCTTAATGGCCATGGCTGTCAGGTGTGCAGTGTTTATCCTGGAAAAGCTAGAAAGCGTGTATTTGTATAATAAAGATCCCCATGTTGTAAACCAGCAGAATGAAAAGGAGGCATGACATGTAAATCCATGACAAACTATTGAAGCATGAACTCACAGCTGTTGTGCTTGCCTATACAAGACGCGTAGAACATCAAGATACTAAAAATTCCAGCATGGAGATATTTGCAGCTGATTGGTTCTGAGGGACAGAGAGTCATTTGGGGGGAGGGGCGGTTGTAGTCACTGGTTGGTGACTCTGTACTCAGCTGTACTCCGCTGGATGATTCCACCCCCATGTGCATGTAAGTCCGTGTGCATGTACGTTTCTTAAGCATTTTCCACTAGAATGTCTTGTCAGCCAAGAAACTTTTCCTTGACCCTGGGTATAGAGGTGTCTTCATTAATCTTCTATTGCTGTGAAGAAACACCATGACCAAGGCAACTCTTACAAAAGAAACATTTAATTGGGGTCTTACTCACAGTGTCAGAGGTTTAGTCCCTTACCATCATGGCACTGGAGCTGAGTGCCACATCCTGATGCACAGGCTAAGAGAGAGAGAGAGAGAGAGAGAATAAGTTTAGCAGAGCTTTTGAAACCTCAGAGTCTACTCCCAATAGCACGCTTCCTCCCGCAAGGCCACACCGACTTGAACAAGGCCACACCTCCTAATCCTTCCCAAACAGTGCTACTCCTTGGTGACTAAGCATTCAAAGATCTGACCCTCTGGTGGCCATTCTTATTTAAACCATTCTTATTTACTAATAATAAGTTTATTTTAAAACAATTTTTGATGCACACATAATTTTACTATTTATTAAAGAGAGAGTACAGCAAACTTGCATACTAATAAGGTGGATCTGCAATCTTGCTTTGATGTAAAGAATTAAATTGTGACTGAATATTAGGTACTACGGAGCACTGTGCATCCTCAGTGTCTTTCAGAGTTGGTCGATATTTTGACTGATCACCAATGCTGACAGTACTGCTTCTCATAAATACATAGTGTAAAATGGTAGAAGTGTGTTAGGACCATAATTAGAAATGGTTGGAAATTCTGTTTTAATCTTAGGCCAAAATTCTTTAGTGATTTTCTCTTTCTTTTCTTTTTTTCTTTCTTTTTTTTTTTAATGAAGCTCATCTCTTTCTTTTCTTTTCTTTTTTTCTTTTCTTTTTTTTTAAATGAAGCTCAGGACAGCAACACCAGCAGCAATTTTAAAAATCAGTCATTCTAAGAGTACAGTCCAAAGGTACACTAACGGGATAGGGGCACGGTGGGGGATGATGGTAGGAAACTATTAGAAAGTCTTTGTTTCCCATAATTAAACCATTTTATTTCTATAAAAACAAAAGGCCTCACATGTTCAGTAAGAACACCACAATTGACAATGTGCTGCAGTCTCAACTGGAGTGGAGATGTTTCGGGCTTTGTCCCTTGGCGGGTGGTGATAGCATGTGCCATGCAGAGCATGTTGTATGTTCACTAACAACATCACAGTGAAGTCGCATGATACAATGCAGGCCAATGCTGTTGGAAACACCTCAGACTTGCACAGGTTTGCCTTTGGATTCACTTTCACTTGCTGTACATTCAGCAGCCTTTTTACTGTGCCTGACTTTTGTGACTCACAGTTTAAGAAACTAGGCCCCGAGCAGTGATACAGCTATTGATATTTATCAGTGTTTACATCGGGTACTGTAAATCTTCTCTAGATGTATGTACGGCAAAATGCATGTAAGTCTATGCAAGTCTATACCATTGTATTGAAGAGGCTTAAGCATCCATGAATTTTGGTATCCCTGAGGGTCCAGTTCCCCGTGGATACAGAGGGTGATGATTTTGGGTGTTCGGGGAAGAAAAGGGTCTGTGACTCACACAGATCTGGCCTAGCTGTCCCCTTGTACGCAGCACAAGAGACAATCAATGTCTGTGGAAGGCTGTGTGGTTGGCATCACCTAAGGGCTTTGCATTTCCTGTTTAGATCATTTAATCCCCCTGTGTGATGTGACCTGTTACTGTCGCTGTCTTATAGATCAGGGAACTGAAGAACAAGCAGGTTCCCAAAGTCACCCTGACAGCCAGTGCAGGAGTCGGGGAAAGAGCCCAGCATAACCTAAGAACTGTCACTTCGGTGCTAGGCATACTGCGCTGGGCTTCCTTGTCTGGTCCGTGGGTTCCTGGTTTCTTCCTGGCAGGTTGGTTCTACATCTGTACAGTCATCTCCATCAGGTATCCAATGCACTGGCGTGTCCACTGCTCCAACTGATTTGGGAATCACTCTTGTGGAATGGTCTAGTGAGTGTTGAAGATGTTTTCTCTCACGGCTTCAGCCCAGCCCTGTCTACTGTCAAGGCAAGTTGCCTCTCCCTCTCTCTCTCCCTCTCTCTCTCTCTCTCTCACCCTTCAGCAACACACACACACACACACACACACACACACACACACACACACACACACACACCTCCCTTGCCTACCTCTTCAAATCCAGCTTAGAGCTCTTTTCCCCAGAAATCCGCCCTTCTTACACGAACAATTGGATGAGCGTGGGAGACAGAAGGAAAACAAGGCGCTTTTAAGTGAAGGGGAGCAGAACCTCTTCATTCCCTGCAGGAGGCTGCGCCCCCTCATGCAGCGGTAGAATTAAATCCCCTGAAAGTAGATCAAGAGGAACACTTCCATTCAAGACTCATATGCCAAGACTATGAGCTGACATCTTTATTTGCCAGCCTTTGAATTCTAAATTTGTTTTCTTCTTCAGTAGCAAGAAGACCAAATGCGGCCTCCAGTGTCTATTGAAGAGATAACTAAACAGTGTCTTTAATAAACAGAGTCCACAGCTCCAAGTACCCAGCAGATCTTAAACATTCTTGCGGATATCCTGGAGCCGGTGAAGTCATCACTGTGCCCCCTGGCCTTTCCTTAAAGAAATCTTAAGGCGCTTGGGAATTTTTAGAAATCAATTTTTACATTGCTCTTTAATTCTCAGAAGTCCCCAATCAGTAAGTGACTGATAATATGATTTCAAATTTTTTTAAATAAAATTTAAGGCATTTTTAGGTATATGTGTGATGTGCATACATGTATATATGTTCATATATGCCTGTATGGGTGCCTGGGGGTGAGTGTGTGTGCCAAGTGAATGTAGAGACCCAAGGGTGGAGTCAGGAGCATTCCTCAGTTGCTTTCGACCTTATTTATTCATTGAGAAAGGATCTCTCGGTTGAGCCCAGAGCTTGCTGATATGGGTAATCTAGCTTCCTGGCTTGCTCTGTCTTGTTGCATCTCTGCACTCCACAGACTAGAACTACAGACTAGCCACCACAGCCACCCAATTTTAACATGTGTTCAAGGGATCCAAACTCTGGCCTTCATTTTTGCCTAACAAGTGCTTTTTATACATAGGGCTGTCTCTTCAGCTGTCAGTGCTAAAACATTTCTAGAATGTTTTCTTATGTAAGGAATGTATGCTCAGTGAAGGAACATTTGAAGATCCAGGTAACTAAATAGAAGAAAATAAAAACCATCCATGTCTGTGTGAGTTCGAGGCCAGCCTGGTCTACAAAGTAAGTTCCAGGACAGGATCCAAAAGCTATACAGAGAAACTCTGTCTTGAAAGAAACAAAACAAAACAAAACATCCATAAACCTAAGTTCTACACATAATTGATATTTGAGATTTTATTTCTTCCCACACAATTTTTCCAAATTTTGATGTAATATTTACAAAAATAGACCCATTCAATATGTTATTTCATGAGCTGCTATTTTTTCCTCAGCAAAATTTATCCCAGATATCTTTCCACAATAGCAAATTATTACATAGATTATTTTAGGCAGACTGTCATCAGGCTGTTCTTCTTGTGTTTGAGACACTCTAATGGCCACTTCTTGGGGCTGCAGAGATGGCCCAGTGGATAAATGTGCTTAGTGATCTTCCAGACAGTCTGGGTTCATTTCCCAGCACCCACAGGGTGGTTCACAGTCCTGGAACAAAGAGGCACTGTCTCCTCTTCTGCGCTCTCTGGGCTCCTGTACCTGTGTACATACATACACTCGGCTTACCCACATACATACACATAAACTAAAATAATAATGAGAAGTATAAAAAATAAGTAATTATAAAAATGGTCACTTCTCAGTAACAAGGTAGGCCTGCATCTATCTCAACACCGAATGTTTCGTGTACCTCATGGAGTTTTCTAGTAGCACAAGCTTGGCTTCTGCCTAAGTGAGGCCTCTGCACTGGGCTCTCACCTCTCCCCACATCATAAGTCTCCCACTGTTTGTATGGACTACACGGAGTCCAGAGTTCCTGGTCGCTCTGACAGGAAGTACAAATGGGCTTTTCCTGCTCAGTGTCTAATGATGGATGGATGTCGTGAGATGCATAGCCCCACCCACTGCCTCTTAAAACCTAGCCCATCTGCCATGTGCCATTAAGAAGGTCAGCACCCTGCCCCCATCTTATAATGAACATTTCTACAGCTGGCTCTTGAAGAGTGCTTCTCCTGAGAACAAAGTTACCGAAGGAAATTGAAGCCCCCAGATGGTACCCAAACTGCATGGCCATTTCAATCCCCCCATCAGTCTTGGGAGCTGCTCACAAATGGACAAGTTCCAGCATCTCCTCTATTGACTTTCCCCAGATCCAGAGTCTAATAAGCAACTAGGTAGCCAAACTTGGGTTGCCAAAGAGATGTTCAGAAGCAGCCTGTCCTCTGTGCCAGCTCAGCGTGATACTAGTGAGACTTATTCCAGCTTGGTTCTTCTAGCTAGATAGCAGCCCGTGAACAAATATAAACACTGCTTTTGATACCCAGTTTCTCCAAAAGCAGATCACAGCTCTTCAACCATGTTCTAACTGATTGGTATGCTTTTGTTTTTAGGTGGGTGGGACTTTGTTGTTGTTGTTTTTGGTTTTTGGTTTGTTTGTTTTTCAAGGTAGGGTTTCTTGGTCTAACAGCCCTGGCTGTCCTGGAATTTGCTTTGTAGACCAGGCTGGCCTCGAACTCACAGAGATCCACCCATCTTCCTCCTGAGTGCTAGGACTAAAGGTGTGTGCCACCGCCCAGCTTAGCTGAGTCTGTCTCCACCTTGCCCCAAACTCCTGCAAGATATAAATGTAATATGTGCATGTGTATACATCATCAATATAATGCACAAGTGTACACATTTTAAATGAATGAGAGCCATCCTTCTCTAGCCACAAATAGAGGTAGACTCACTAGCCACGGAATTCACTCCCCATCCAGCACCCCTTTCTCCTGAGCAGCATGAGTACCATTTCAACCCTCTCTCTGTCCTTCCCCTCTCCCCGCTAAGTGAAGCCCAGACCACCAGTTCTACTCTGCCAGCCTCTTGGCTCTGAAACTTCCTGTTCTGCATTTTTCCCTCCCAGCGAGGACATGTATGCATCTGAAAGAGCAAAGTTTACTGTATTTCCTGTGGCCATCACAAGTTTCCCTGAGACTGCATAACTAACGTAAAAGATCTTTCTCATCAAGGATGACGTTAGTACGGCAAGGTACTCTATGACTAATTGGGTGGAAGCCATAAGGAAGGGTCACTGCCCTCTTACATCATGGATGCTGATCAGGGCCATTATGGTTTAGGTACCACAGAGCACTTGTCTCCTAACATGACTTCCCCATCTTGGCTTTCTAAGAGCCTGATTCCTCCGCAGAAGTGGTTATGGGCCCAGGGGAGTGCAGGAGCCCTATTTAAATAAGCCATCAATAACCATAAAAGCTTGTGGTGTTGATGCTCACCACCACTTACCGGCTAGTGCAAATTGGGTGAGCAGCTGCCTCGTGTTTTGGTTTCTCCGGAGTGCTTGTTAAACCGTCAGGGTATTTATCAGAAATGCCAGTGACACACAAACGTGTTGTACTGTGCTTTTCCTTGAACTTTTAACTAACTGAAATGAGAACTTCATCATTTGTTATATTATGTCCTTCGGTCCACACAGTAATACTAGTTGTGTTGAGGAGGAATTGTATGTGTGTTCCATCCCTACTTAGCAGAAGACAGTCAGGGCTGGCGCGGCCTTCTGAGCTCCCAGCTGGGGCTGTGCAATGAAAATGGTAGATCAGGAGGCAGCCAGAACAGGAGCCCTACCTACAGCCCACACCTTCTCACACCATCTCAGCGCCTCAGCCCCACAGTCCAGAGTGACAGCCAGTGACAGCTGGACCCCTCCCTGACCAGTGTCTGGATTAGCGTCTCAAAGTACTCCAAAACGTGAGAAGCACAACCCTACCCCTTCCTCCTCTTCAGCCTCTTTTTTGGACTCTGATCAAATTTTACCCAATTCTGGAAGAAGTTTGAGTGGCCACCTGTCCCTGAGTCCCACAGTGGGAAAGGGACAGAAGGAAGGTGTAAACGCAAATCCTTTAGCTTCCTAGTGGAGAGTGAATCCAAGAAATCATGGATTTGAGGAAGACTTATGCTGTCTGTTCCTGACATGGGCTTAAGGTTGGAGAAAGATACTAAGTTGCTTATGAGTGGCCAAATCCACCTTGGTGAACAGCTCCTTATAGCCGTGGCTCAAGAGGATACATACCCCAACTGTGTGAGCTACAACTCTGGATAGTTAGTCCGGGTACACTTCTGTGTTCCAAAACCCAAAAGCACACCTTACAGGTGCAAAAATTTAGACTCTTGTGTTCTCTTGGATCCTGAGTGAGATCCACATTCATTTCATTTTTTTTCAGGCCATGGGTTCCATATGAGTATTGTCATTGAGTGATTGAATGACAAATAAATACAACAAAACCACCATTTTAAAAAAGAATGAGTCCCAGAACTGGAGAGACGACTCAACAGTCAACAGACTTCCTACTCTTCACAGGATATAAGTTGCGTTCCCAGAACCCACATGGCAGCTCACAACTGCCCATAACTCTAACTCCAGAGGGATCTAATGCCCTCTTCTGGCCTCCAAGGCCACCTGCACACACACATGACACACACTCACACAGACATACACACACATACATCCATATAAGAATAGAATAATGGATCTTTTTAAGTAGCTTGTCTAAAATAGTGCATATCAAATCAAATAGTGCCCATTTCCCATCCAGTTAGGTCATGAGAGCCTGAGTGCTGTTCTCGAGTGGACCACACACCACTGAGTCGATACTGTGTTCCAGGAAAGGGGAATAAAAGCAAGCAGTGTTCAACTTGGAGATTATTTTATTCATGTTAAAGTCAATGCTATAGAGAAGGCTCTATCCCAAGAGGGGGATCCTTGGTAATTTAGTTTCCCATTGATGTTCATTGACTGAATTCTGCTGAGCTTCTGAATTCTTGGATACACTCATGAGTCTTTTTTGTGGGGGGGGGGCTGGGAGGACTTTTCTATACAGGGTTTCTCTGTGTAACAGTCCTGGTTGTCCTGGAACTTGCTTTGTAGACCAGGCTGGCCTCCAACTCACTGAGATCCACCTGCCTCTGCCTCTCAAGTGCTGGGATTAAAGACGTGTGCCATCACCGTCTGGCCTACTCATAAGTCTTATATGTAAACTTGAGTGAAGTTTCTGGACTTTTGCAAATGTATTTGCTTGTCTGAGGCTCTGCAAAGGGAGCTCTATTCTACTTGAATACACATTGTCCTGGTTTGATTCTTTTGCTGTGAGAAGATGCTGGCCAAAAGAAAATTAGGGGTAGGGCTGACATCTTAGTCAGGGTTTCTATTGATTGCTGTGAATAGACACTATAACCATGACAACTCTTATAAAGAAAAACATTAAATTGTGGGTGGTTTACAGTTTCAGAGGTTGAGTCCATTATCATCATGGCGGAACATGGTACTGTGCAGGCAGACATGGTGCTAGAGAAGGAGCTGAGAATTCTACATCTTGATTCACAGGCAGCAGAGACTGTGTGTCACACTGGGTATAGCTTGAGCAATATATGACCCGAAAGCTTGCCTACACAGTGACACACTTTCTCCCACGAGGCCACACCTACTCTAACAAGGCCATACCTACTAACAACGCCTCTCCCTATGAGCCAAGCATTCATACACGCGCTCAAATCTATGGGGGCCATTCCTGCTCAAACTTCCACAGGTGGGAAAGGTTTATTTTAGCTTATAAATTATAGTCCATCACCTGGAGAAACCAAGGCAGGAACTGAAGCAGAGGCCATGGAGCAGGTAATCGAGAATGTTGAAGCATTCACATCATTACTCAGATAATCATACGATTTTCATGCACAGAGAGAGTTTTGAACATATATAGTCACGTGTATGTCAGATATAAAGTACTGGCCATGAATTAAACTACTTGAGGCTTGGTGCATGTATGAACCCCTGAGGAAATCATCTTTCCTGATACATGCTAACAATGGAATGAGTCACTTTTATCTCTTTTCAAATGATTAATTCTTTGATGGGACAAGAACAGTCTGTCCATGTTTGATTGCACCTCTTACAGTGTTTCTTCCGCCTCTTGCTTTTTCAGTATTATGAGCAGACACATTTTAGCATGTGAGGAACTAAACATCTGTGTCTTGCTCAGTCAAAATTTCAGTGCGGGTGTGCAGCCTTGGCTTTGGTAGTGTGAGGACTGGCTGTTTTGTTAAAGCATTTGAACCGTGTGACAGGGTGTGCTTGTGACAGCATGAATGTTTGCCCCACTTTCCAGTTCTCCAGCAGAGGTGCTCAGTTTTCCTTTGTCTTCCTTTCTCACCCTGCCGGTCACCTGGAGACAGGACAGGCCTTTGACAAAACTGCTTGCTCAGCAGATTTAAAGCAGGTGATTTAGGTAAACCTGGGTCGTTCCGGACTAGGGAGACGTAGTTGCTTTTTTTTTTTAGAACTTAAAAGTGTTCTCAGGATCATTACAAGCCAGTCTTTTCCATTTTAGGTTTGTTTACGGTACCCAGTTCTGCGGTCCTATTGAGCTCCGTCTATTTCGACCCGTAGGAACATATGTGATCATCATGCCAAATGTCTTCTCCGCCTCCCTCACCTATCAGTGAAGCTGCCCTGGGATTTACAGCATAAAATCTCTTCCCAGGCCAGCCAGTGATGGCGTTCACCTTTAATCCCAACGCTCAGGAGGCAGAGGCAGGGGAATCTCTGAGTTCAAGGCCAGCCTGGTCTACAGTACCAGGACAGCCAGGGCTGTCTCGAAGAACAACAAAAGCAAAAGCAAAACAAAAAGATCCCTTACCAGTAAGACTCAAGTTGGAGAGCGGTGAGGGAAGGCTGTCTCTCTGCTTCCTGGCCACCAGCGCAAGCGTTTGTTTGGAGGCAGAATTCAGTGCAGCAGATCAGTCAGTGCAGGCATGGCAGACACATTTAGATTAGTTCCTGGGCACCCACTCTGGAGTTCTCTGTCAGTTCCATTTCTGTTGTTGTGAGGAAACACCACAACCAAAAGCAACATCCCAGGCTCACTGGGCCAGGGGTGCATGGCTCACCGTGAACTGGGTCTTCCCACACCTGTCAGTCATCAAGAAAATGCACCCACAGACTTGCCTGCATGCCGATCCGATAGAAGCATTTCCTTCACTGAGGTTTCCTCCACCCGGATGACTCCAGCTTTGTCCCAGTGACAAAAAAAAAAACAAAAACAAAAAAACACCAACTAAGCGTGGGGTGAGGAGGCCGGCAATGGGGGCAGAGGAACTTTACTGCCCACTAGCAGAACCTGAACAGACAATTTCTGTGCTCAGTCACTAATCCCACCCCCAGCTCCTGACCAAAACCTGGCACGTGTGGGTGGTTTTGTTTGGTCATTTACAAAATAGAGGTTACTATGCCTGCTTCATAGGCTTTTTGTAAAGGGCAAAGAGAGTGTGTGAACAGTGCTCTGTGTAGGCAAGCCATTTAGATGCCATGAAAAGTCGAGGCCAAAGTAAGAGTTGTGTGCATCCCTGGGTACCACTCCTGAGAGTCAGGAAAATGTGTCCACTTAGACAATGCCACTGTGTCTGCCCTGTTCAGCCCATATCATCACGTGTAATTAACTATAATGTTTTAGTGAGGCCTGCAGGGAGGGCAGTGTCAGAGAATGATGTTCGGGTGCTCATGTGTGTAAGTGACGTCTTAATGAGTCTGGCAATTACCCCAGGAAGATTCTCTAATCAGCGAGGCTATGCTGACTTATCAGCACCGGGCCACGTATTGTGTTTCTGCATTTCTAATGGTGACTACCTGGAAACCCAAATCGTTAAGGCTAAAGGCGTCGTGTTTTGTATCTTGATAGGGAACAAAAGACCAATGATATTTCCCTTCAGAAAATGATCCAACTCAACTTCACGCAGGAAACAATTTCTTCTCACTCCTTTTACATTTCAACCTCAAACAGCTCCACTGTGGCTCTATAATTAGAAACATAATATTTGAATCCAGAAGCTAGGGAAAATGTCAGGCTCCCTTTCTGCTCCCCCACATGCGCTATACTTATTTGGTTTGTTATCTTCTTGCTCAATGAGGAAAATTTATTAAGTTAGAAAAAAAACTGAATAACTCACAGAATTTATCACTTGGGAACACATTAGACTTTTATCTGAGTTAATCATGTTTGGGGAAAGAAAACACAGAAAAATTTTTCCTGTGGTATTTCCATAATGACATTTTAGTCCACAGAAGTGTGTTGTATGTGAGCCCACGTGACCAGTCAGTATTTCTCCCGTGAGTGGCTCTAAGGACGACAGTGAGATCGCCCTGCCTGCAGGATGTGCCCCAGGACACTGTAACCTGAGGCGCGCAAAGCTGTAAGTGCTGACTTGCTGTGACCAGCATCACCTCCAAAGGGACTTGAAAGCTGACTGCTGACAGATACCTACTGTTCACTAAAGCTAATTTGTGTGCCCACAGCTTAGTGATTTCACTTCCAAATAACCTGTTTCTTTGCTTATTTGTTTGTTTTAAAGATTTCTTTGGGGGTGGGGAGTACAGTGCCTATGGAGACCGCCAGACATCCTGGAAGTGGAATTACAGGTGTTGGTAAACCTCTTAGTGTGGGTTCTTGGGAACGAGGCTCGGGATCCTCTGGAAGAACAGCAAGCATTCTTCACCAGTGGGCCACTTTGAGGTCCTCTTTTCCAGATAATCGTTATTAGGTGCGTTCCCACAAGCAGACTCTGGTTTTGTGGGAATATTGCAGTACTGGGGCAACTACCTTCAAAGATAACCTTCACGCTGTGTGGTAATTCAAGACCTCAAAGCCTCACACTCTTAGAGTATGTGCTGATCACAGGGCCCACTCACTTCTCCACAAACACAGAGCTCCTCACACTGTGGGTCATAACTCCATATGGGGTCCTAGAGTTGAACGCGCAGGCTGCAAGAGATTTGCCAACAGTAAAAAGTTTCTGAATACGTGATGGCCAACATTTAATTCAAAACCAAATGCAGAATGTGTCATCTGATGCTTTGGGCATGCTGCCTTGTGTTGACTTCACTGCAGCCTAGGTTCTGAGCACAATGTGGGCACTTGGTACTGGCTGTGTCATCATGACCCACAATACCAATAAACACTGCCTGGAATACCTCGACTTGGATTTGAAGCTATTATATGCAATGAATCGTGTGTTTTTACAGCATGTGCAAAGATTTCGGCCCTCATAGAAACAGTGGTTTCATTACTGCAGGGGAGGGCTTTTAAATTTTCCTTTCTGCCAATCAGAATGTAAATATCAGATTAGTATGACTTTGGTATTATGTTGTGCCAGATGCACAAGCAAACCCATCTCCTTCATGGGCTAATTTGCTTTCACTTTTTAAAAAAAATGATCAAGTTCCATGTGTACCGAAGGATTATTTGAAAATTAATTTCTTCATGATTTATCATCAGCAAAAGGCCATAAACTGCAGGAGACTCTCCTGCTCCACTGACAGTCACTTCGTGTTCTGTGTCTTTGGCAAGAGTATACCTTTAACTGATGCCGGGAATCTGGGGTTTTACTTAAATTCAGTTTTTCTTTTCTGAAGTGCTTTTTGGTGGAGACGCCGAGTCCAGTGTAAACAGGAAATTTGACAGTGGTTACCAGACCAAGAACAAACTTTGCAAAGCCAAATTTTTAATGAGTAACTTGCAAAGTCATTAGTCAGGAGGCCATTGTTCCTAGAAAACAGAGTGGCCGATAGTCTGCCAGCCTGGTCCGTGCCTCTGAGTAACCTGCCACTTCCAGAATGGGAAAATGTTGTGAGCTCCGGAGTCCACGTTTTCATTCTTTTTAAAATGTTATTATTTATTTATTTGCTTTATGTATGTAGGTGGTTTTGCCTGCCCGTGTGTCTGTCTGTGCACCACATGTGTGCAGTGCCCATAGAGGCCAGAAGAGGGCGCCAGACCCTCTGGAACTGGAGTTACGGATGGTTGTGAGCTGCCATGTAGGAGCTGAATAGAACCCAGGTCCTCTGGAAGAGCAGCCTGTGCTCTTAACCACTGAGTCATCTCTCCAACCCCCACATTTCATTCTTGAGAATCTTCGGAGTTAACTCACCAATGGATCAGAAAATTAGTTTTGTGAGTCAAGGTCAGCTAAAACAATTAAGAAGACTAAACTAGAAATATGAAATATTTACTGTTTCAATTAGTTTGCAAAAACAAGTTTTCATATGTACAGAGAGACATAATGAGACCATCACTTTGTATGCCAACATAACAAAATTAATTTTAAAAATACCTTTGTCTACACACATATAATGCCTGCATGGGTAGTGGTTCTAATGGTTGCAGTTATTATCCACTGTGAGTCTTGTTCAAAGAAGTTTAGACCAGGGAAAGATGGCTCGGTCGGTAAAGGGCTTGCCCCCAACAGGCATGAGATCATGGGTTCAATTCCTAGAACTTACATGAAGTAGCTAGAAGGCATGGAGGCTTGTGTTGTATGTAGCCCCAGTGCTGGGGAAGCAGAAACAGGAAGATTCCTGGGGCTTGGTGGCCATGCTCAATTACTCTCTCTGTCTCTCTCTGTATGTATGTTTGTGTCTGTCTCTGTCTCTGTCTCTCTGTCTCTGTCTCTCTCTGTCTCTCTCTGTCTCTCTCTCTCTCTCACACACACACACACACACACACACTCTTACATATCTCCATACATGCACAAAATAGAAATTTTGAAACTGTTACTTTGTAATATTCTGTGAAGCCTGTTAATAGTATTTCTCCAACTACATTTTAGAAATAAGCGATGTATGGGCTGGCTTATTTCTTTGTTGGAAATGCCTTATAAAGAAATTCTCCTAGGGGAATAGGGAATGGACTTATGATTACTATATTCAGACAAAATTAATTAATGCACTTACATCATCCTAAAGAAGACATGTCACCAAGCATAAAGTGTTAGATAGTCATACTATTACAAGTATCCTGAAACATTTTAAAACTATGCCTATAACTATGTTTTCATTGGCACTGCTAAAATATATGAAAGTCTATCATGACAACAAAAATATTTTTAGATATTTAAGCATTTTAAATAGTATTTCAAAACTAAGAGTCTTAATAAACAAAAACAAATAATTACAGAGCTAGAGAGATGGCTCATTGGTTAAGAGCAATGGCTGTTCTTGCAAAGGACCAGGGTTCGGTTCCCAGCTCCCATGTAGGGAGCCTTACAACCCCCCCTCCCCCCGTAACTCCAGCTCCAGAGGATCTGGTGCCCTCTTCTGGTCTCCTCATGTGACTGCACTCACATGCACATACTCACACAGACAGACAGACACATAATTAAAAATAAAATTACATCTTAAATTCCTTGACAGGCAGTTGGAAAACAGTATGAGGGAAAGCATCAGTTTGGTGGTGGAAGAGGGATTGCCAGGATGGGCTGTGTGAGTAACATGAGCTTGTCTAGTTCCATACTGTTCAAGCAGTCCGAGCAAACTCCAGTTCAGGTGATGACACCCACTCTACACGGTGGCCTCAGTGGAGTTGTGGAAGGGCCAGCATGACAGAGATCTGGCTGCTTATACAAGACTCCACGGCAGCTGGAACTCTCGGTACTATATGCCTGTCAGTCCTACACCCACAGTTAATCAGCCTGACAGTCGGACATAGAAAGGGGAATTCCTGCTTTAGTTTGCAAGCATCCTTTTTATTCCTTTACGCCAGCACTTGGGCCATGCTTCAGAGAATTTCACATCCTATTGGTTACATGGCACAAATCCTCTGAAGTTCACCTTGCCCATGAATGTGAAAGTCCTGGACTGTTCCAATTTCCCAATCATTGGTCACAATGTGTATTTGCTAATAACGGTAGTCTTTAAATGTGGAGGCTATTCATTGAAGCCAATGGCTGGGATTCCAGGAAGCCTTTCAGGGGAATGGTACAATCCTCATTTCTTAATTTCTTGGAAAACCCAAGCTATGGGAATGTGAGTGTGAACCACTCAGGAAGCTATGGAAATACGTTGATTCCAACTTTCAGGCACACACATATGTAGAATCACAGTCATGTTTCCAAACAAATGGTCAGTTGTGCTTGGGGTGAGATGTGGCTAGAGACTTCCTGATAGCTGGGAGGACCTGCTGCAAAGTGAGATGTAGCATCTGGGACTGTATTGCCCACTGAGATGGAGTGGCAGGTGACTAAACCAGCAAGCTGATATCTAGCTCCTTGTTCAGAACCCAACTGAACCAAGGTCACGTTTCAGCCATCGGCACACCTATAGTGACATCATATCTGTTCTATGGGGAGATGTAGCTCTTAGATTTCCAACTATGTGTCCTAAACTTGGGAATGTTTCCCAGAATGTTTATAGTCCTTTTGTTTTATTTTTTTTTTCTCTTCGGAGTTAGAGATTGAACCCAGGGCCTTGAGCATGCCATGCAAGCAATCCACCATTGACCTACATTGTCAGCCCAGGCTGGCCTCGGACTGTGATCCTCCTGCTTCTGAATTCTTAGGGCTGAGCTTACAGGTGTATGCTACCGTGTCCAGCTGAGATTATGTTTTTCTTACATAAAATGTGCCAAAGCAAACAAGTGCCAGATGGACCACTACCCAAATGTCCTGTGAAGCAAAAATACTATGTGCTGCAGAATGGGAACTGTGGGAAGATTAGAGACAGAAACTTTGGGAATGACTTTGAGTCAAAAGAGACGTGAATCCAGAGGGGAAGATAAGTGTAAAACCTTGGAAATAAAAGCAAGGAGGGAGCCGGGCAGTAGTGGTGTATGCTTTTAATCCCAGCACTCAAGATGCTGAGGCAGGCTGACCTCTGTGAGTTCAAAGGCCAGCCTGGTCTATAGAGTGAGTTCCAGGATAGTCAGGACTACACAGAGAAACCCTATCTCAGGGAGAGAAAAAAAAGCAAGGAGGTCAACAGGATGCAAACAGGAAACACCATGACATAGAATTTGAGTGAGGGATTGAAGCAGAGTTGCATTCATCAGGTGATGGAGATACCTCAGGAGGCTGGGCTACCCTCTCTGGGAAACAGGAGCCAGTCCAGCAAGATCTGTTGAAGGGAAAGAGGGCCACCCTCACTGAGAACACCAAATCCATTTAATTGTGCACAGAAGTGACAGTTCCAGGTTGGACCCAAGAAACCGGGGTGACTGAGTCAGCCCAGAAGACTGTGTATAAAATACTATAAAGAAAAGCTGCTGTGTTGAGACCTCTAAGTTCTTATTAGCACTGTGAATCTGGCTACTTTGGGGCAGGAAATGAGAAAAATAAAATACGATAAAGAAATGGGCAGCCTACATTCTCAAACTCCATCCTGGCTAGAAGTCCCTCTGGCAGGTGGTAGATATGCAAAGAGTGAGGAAATGTGTACATGGCTCAAGGAGGTGACAGGAAACAAAAAAGTACTGACAAGGCTTAGTAGTTAAGAACTCTTGTGACTGGACTTGCAGAGGACTCAGCTTCAGTTTCCAGCTCCCACATAGCAGTTCACAGCTGTCTATAACTCCAGTTCCATAGGACCTGATACCCTCTTCTGGCCTCTATGGGAACTGCACACACATAGTGCACAAGCACACAGCTATACATACATTCAGGCAAAACACCCATACACAGAATACAAATAAATGAAAAATTTTTTAAAAGCTTTCAAAGATGGGGGCCTTGCTAATTTGAACTAGGACTAGAGAGGATGAAATGCCTATTGAGATGAGAAAGTTCATAGAACATGACAACTTTGGGGTACTAGAATGTCTGGGTGTCCAGGCTGGCCTCTGGACCACCTTGTACTTCCTGCCTGTCTCTGGTCTTGATGAGAGAGTGGCCAGATGACACGTATCTGTGTTCTGGCCTGTGAAACAAAGGGGTCAATGGAGCCTAAGTTCCTGGCTATGATGAAAGGTCCCTGTAAGGACATGAGGACTAGAAGCATGCAAAGTGAACTTGGTGCCCAGGGTAAATTCAAAGTGGATTTGCCCGTAGGAAATAAGGATCCATTTCCTATCATCTGGGGCTAGCCACATCATGTCACCTCTGATCTAGTTCACAAAGGACAGATGTCCCCTCTTCTAGACCTTCCTGCAGAACCCCTCATCTGCATGAGATTTCTCTTCCAGCCTGAGAAACAAGAGGTACATCTGGGTGTGCCGGTCATCATACACAGATTTCTGTGTCCACTTTCAGAGCTGTTCCGAGGTGCGGGGAGCCTCTGTGGGTGTCACTTTTTAAGAATATATTCACCCAACGTTTCAATATTGTGCAGTACGTCATTTTGCTTTGGATGGTCCATAATCCAAAGTGGCTTGGAAGGTGCCGTGTAGCCCAGGCTAGCCTCAGACTCATAGCAATCCAACCTGCCTCAGCCTCCCAAGCTGGGATAACAGGCACAAGCCACAAAGTCCAGGCCTAGTTACCTTTATTCTGTATCAAAGCGGGATCAAATGTGACTCTTTTCAGGTAACCGCATAGCAGGAAAGTGGGAGGTGGGGAGGGGCAGTTCAGTCCCACCCCTTAACTGGGCGACTGTACTGACTTTGTGTCCCAGGGTGCTAGGGCAAAGCTAAGGAATCAGAAGGCTGGAGCAACTGATCTTTTATGACTTCCAGAAGAATAGTGAGTTGCTTAGGAGTGTTCTAGAGCCTTCAATAAAATAATTCCCCTCAGTGAGGCTCTGTGGCCAGAAGGGCAAAACTACCAGGGTGGAGGGGAGTCAGGTGACAGGGTTGAGCAGCCTCACAGGAAAGTCCTGCTGAGTCTTAGACAACAATCTTGGTCAGGTTACATGTGAATTGCTGATGAGCTACTCGGAGAAGGGAACTCAGAGATCACAGGGAGAGATTCCACAGGATGAAGAGACCTGGGCGGTCAGCAGGCTTGGGGACCTGCACGCGTCGGTCCCACACCAGAACTTAAAGAGAGCTGATGACTAAGAAAGGCAGATTGTAGGCCAACAAGTGAAATCCAGTTTTTTCAAAAGTTAACACCAGCAAGACAAGCAGGCTTAAAGGCTATGTCTACATCAAGCTCCCAAGTGAAGTCAGAGGGTCTGGAATATCTTTTGGCGCTCACAGAAATTCCGAAACCTGGAGTTACCCAAGAAATTTTTGAAGCGCATGCTCCGTCTACATTCCAGGTAGGAGAGTCTGTCAATATCTTGTGGATAACCCACCTAAGGGCAGCTGGGTTCCTTTGGGATCTGAAATACGAGCCCCTGATGGCATCGGTATGTAAGCGGCTTGCTTTAGCATGCAGCTGGGGACGCCTGGGAAACTCCAGGGTGGGCCGTGCCACTGAAAACAGTTCCAGGACAGATATTTGACAGTCTTTAAAATCCACTCCTTGTTTAGTGAGAATAAAAAGGACAATGGAGGCAGTGAGCACTGTTTGCCAGGAGCTAAATGCTAACAGAGAGCGAGGGAAAACTCTCAGTTGAAAATTCAGTGAAATACAGGGAGAAAACGGCAGTTAACACAGCAAACATCTCGGGTCTCTGTTAGGGAAGTGGGCGAGGGTATTAGCAGAAATAACCATGGGAGTCAGAAGAGATGTTTATGACAATTAGTTTGAGAAACTGACATTCTTTTTTGGGGGGTTGTTGTTGTTGTTGTTGTTGTTTTTCTGAGACAGGGTTTCTCTGGAGCTTTGGAGGCTGTCCTGGAACTCATTCTGTAGCCCAGGCTGGCCTCGAACTCACAGAGATCTGCCTGCCTCTGCCTCCCGAGTGCTGCGATTACAGGCATGCGCCACCACCGCCCGGCAAAACTGACATTCTTAATTGATGTTTCAGAAGCTCAAAAAATATTGTCTGTGTGCTAACCTTTCTGTTTAATTACGTGCTGTCCTCAGTGTTATGTCAGGGCGATAAGATTCTGCAATGTCCCTTCCCTTTCTCCGCTTGAATAGCATAAGCATGGGGCGGGGGAGGGGGTGCATTACATCATAGAACAAGGGTGACCTTGAGACTCCTAGACCCCTGTGAGATTCTTAGTGTGGGTGGCTCTCACTAATAGGATTAAAGATGTGTTAAAAGGGGGCTGGAGAGATGGTTCAGTGGTTAAGAGTACTGGCTGCTCTTCCTTGAGGACCTGGGTTCAATTACCAGCTTCTACATGGCAGCTCACACCTGTCTGTAACACCAATTCCAGGGGCCCAATACCCTCACACAGACATACATGCAGGCAAAACACCAATGCATGTAAAATAAAAAAAAATTTGAAAAAGATGTGTTTAAAGGTCTTGGTATGTGGCTCAGTGATAGAATACACAAGTCCCTAGGTTATCTAAAATATCTAAAAAATACATTAAGTGCCAGTCATCTGCATCTGTCCTTATCCATGGGGTTTTTATTTTTACTGTACACTGGTGCTTTGTTTTACCTGTGGAAGGGTATTGCATCTCCTGGCACTGTAGTTAAGGACAGTTGTGAGCTGTCATGTGGGTGCTGGGAATTGAACCTGGGTCCTCTGGAAGAGCAGCCAGTGCTCTTAACTGCTGAGCCATCTCTCCAGTCCCCCCCAATCCTTAGGTTTTTAAATGAGACTATAACAGTCTTCCTCTCTCTTTTCCTCTACAAATACATTGCTGAGTGAGTTTAACATGTTCATCTGTTAATCGAATATTAAGAAATTCTGTGTGCTAGCAAAACGGAAGCTCATTTGAAATTTTAACTCTGAGCTAGACTCATTTCCCCCTTGCTGATATGGACAAATGTACAGGGACCCTCTGTGGCCAGTCAGATGAAGAAATCTATTTTAGGAAGCAGCTTGACTATATTTAAATAGTTTGCAGTTGATTCTGAATCAGAGGCTTGAATCTTGAGCTATTGTTTGGAGGAGTAAGCAAAAATGTGAACATCAGATGAAATGTCAACAAATGCCCCTGATGTCCCATGTTTAAAATCCTGTGGTGATATGCAGCAGCTAAGACACATTTCTCTCATAGCAGCCATTTGTCTTAAGCATGGTGGGAAATGCTTTCTCTTGTATTTCAGATGTGTAAGAGGCATCTAGAATACCTCTGATAACTTGTACTGGAGTCTTTATCTGTGCTAAATAAAGTGTAGCTATGGGGAAGATACAGTTTGCCAAGAACAATGTCTCTAATCATGGCCAGAAGTGACAGCTGCACATATCTACAAATATACCCAGGCCTTTAGCTTAAGTGTGGTTTAATTGACTGCAGATTAAGTAACAAATGGAATTGAGATGCAGGAGAAACCTGAAGCTAAGTTAGATAATAAGAACTAACCTTAGGGTGGGAGAGGAATCTGGGATCTCCATGTGATAGCGAGCCCTGAAACTTAATGCCCCCCCCCCCCCTGCCCCCCCCCCACCGCTGCCTGTGAGGAGTCCTCACCATGGGCATGCATGCATAGTGTTTAAACATCTCTGTGCTGACAGGATTCTTCCTGACTGACTACCTGGCTGAATAGATCACAGATCTTGAGTAGTACGAATGCTTGCCTAGAATGTATGCACCTGTCTGTCTGTGAGTTTAATTTATGGATAGATGTGTATCTAGAGATATACGTGTGTATATTTAGATTTTTAAAACGTAGAAAGTAAGTCTCTGTTGGCTGAAAATTATTCTCAAAATGTTTATCTATGGTTTCTTCCTTCCTTCCTTCCTTCCTTCCTTCCTTTCTTTCTTTCTTTCTTTCTTTCTTTCTTTCTTTCTTTCTTTTTGAGACAAGGTTTTAGGAAGCCCAGGCTGGCCTTACACTTCTGTATAACTGATCTAGAGTTGCTGATCCCCCTCCCAAGGGCTGGGATCACAGGTATGTGCCACCACACCCCTCCTGCTTGCTCTTTCTTCAAATGCATTCCCGCACAACACGGAAGTGTTTATAAACAGCACACACCATGCAGAAGAAAGGCAAGTCCAGGTGGGAATAGGTGCCTGGCTGAAGGAACCCAGCTAGATAGGTAATGCATGAGCAGATTTACTAGAAATTTTGTGTGTGCGTGTGTGTGTGGGGAGGGGGGTGGTTTGGTTTTTGTTTGGTTTTGCTGTTTTGCTTTTGAGACAAGGGCTCATATAGCCCAGGCTGGCCCCTGACTCACTAGGTAGCCAGTGAGGACTTTGAACTACCTCCATATCCCAAGTGCTGCTATTATTGGTTTGTTCTACCACACAGTAGGGAGAATTTCAAGTGACTGGTTGGGTTTTTGGGGGGGAGTTTTTTGCATGTGAAATTGTTCCCAGTCCATCCTGCATTGACACTGTAGGACCCAGGACCAAACCTCAGCTCTCAGATTAGCTTTTCTAACTTGACAACATTTCTAACCTTTCCGAATCCATCAAATTTCTCATTTCTGTTTCTATTGATTGAGAGCGGGGCTCCAATGACACCTGCATGTATGTGCGCAGACCTACACACAGACACACATAGATACATACAAATTAAATTCTTAAAATAAAATTAGAATCACATTTAATATTAATATATCTCATTTGCTAAGAAAGTTGCAATTGATGTGGGTGATTGTCTTTGTACACACAGATAGACAGACAGATACAGATACACAAACACAAACACACACCACACACCACACACACACACACCACACACACACACACACACACACACACCACACACACACACACACACACACACACACACACACACACACCACACACACACACACCACACACATACACACACACCACACACACACACACACCACACACACACACCACACACACACCACACACACACACCACACACATACACACACACCACACACACACACACACACACCACACACACCACACACACTACACACACACACACACCACACACATACACACACACCACACACACATACACACACACACACCACACACACCACACCACACACACACACACACACACACCACACACACACACCACACACACACACACCACACACACACCACACCACACACACACACACACACACACACACACCACACACACACACACACACACCACACACCACACACACACCACACACACACACACACACACACACACACACACACACACTAGCAATTCTTTTGCTCTTGGTTTGGAGCCAATTCATGCTGGAAACTAGTTTTGACTGTCAGTCCCCTACTTCAGTTTAAAAAGTTCTAAAAAGCAATGAAATCATTATGTAATGAACTCTGAAGTGATGTGTATCCTGTAACAGTGGTTTTCAGTGTGCAGTGAAAAAGGGTGCAATGAACAGATTAGACTTCATTTTAAAATGCCTGAAGCAACATAACTAAACATGAACAACTTAATGTGTCACTTAATCGTTGGAGTGACAGTTAAGGACCAGTCAGTAAGAAAAAAATGTGATTTCAAATAATGTAAGACTATGACGTCAGATTTTTCTATTTGCACGGCAATTTATATAAAGGAAAGTAGACTGTTTTGTTGTATGTTATAAATAATCAGGACATAATTCAAGTCCAGATGTGATATGCTGGCGGGAGCTGTAGAGAAGAATCGCCCCGTCGAAGCAGAGTGTAAGCCATGCACATCGTACGTTTTCCCATAGGCATATTACAAGGCAGTTAACTGGAATATTTTCATTTTTAACAGTCTCACCATGCTACACAGCGCAGGCCAGGCTGGAACTCTTGATTCTCTTGCCTCGGTTTCCCTAGTGCTGGATTACAGGCCTGCGCCATGAGCCTGGATATAAATTACGTATAGCAGTACATTAAAAATATGTCCGAACTGGGCATGGTGGCACACACCTTTAATCCCAGAACTCTGGAGGCGGAGACAAGTGACCTCTAAGAACTGAAGACCAGCCTGGTCCACATAGTGAGTTCCAGGACAACCAAGGCTACATAGTAAGAATCTGTCTCAAAACAAACTAAAACAAATAAAATAAAGTAAAAGTTTATTCAAGGCCGGGTGGTGGTGGCACATGCCTTTCATCCCAGCCCTCAGGAGGCAGAGCCAGGCAAATCTCTGTGAGTTCGAGGCCAGCAAGATCCAGGGCAGGCACCAAAACTAAACAGAGAAACCCTGTCTCGAAAAAAAAAAATGTTCAAAATATGATTTCAATGTGTAAATATAAAAGTTATAAGTGGGACCCCACACACACCTTTGAAGCCTGGATGTGTTCTGATGTAAAATGCATCTCCGTTCACACCAGCCAGGCTTCTTGAGTGTTACTCGTGTGGCTGATGACCGTTGCATTGAACTGCAAAGCTCTCAAGCAAGTGCCTGGAGCTCAGGGGTCAAGACAAACTATTCTCAGCCAACCTACTTAAAAACCTCCAAAACATCACGCTGGGCCAACCCACAGGCTGCCGGTTAGTGTCTTCTGTTCCCAGCCATTCACGTTTTAATCCGCATAAGGGCCTCTCACTCATCCAACATGTTATATATACTAGGTTTGGCCAAGGAGAGCAGAGAATCCATTTCTCATAAATAAAAATATATTTATGTGTATTTTGACTATGTGTACATCACCGCATACATGCAGTTCCAGCAGAGGCCAGAAGAATGTATAGAATCCTCTGAAAATGGAGTTACAGATGGTTGTCAGTCACCATGTCGGTGCTGGGAACCAAACCTGGGTCCTCTCCAAGAACAGCCAGTGCTCTTAACCACTGATTCATCTCTCCAACCCCTAAATGTGCCTCTAAGTTTGTGAACTGTGTTATATATTAGTGTCCTCCAGTGGTTCTCTTCACTGCCTCTGTATGTCTGCAGAAGGTGTAGACCATAGGAAAGGCTTGGAGACACTGCGTTTTCTTGCTCTGGCTTTCAGCTCCCCACTCCCTCATCTCTCTCTCTCTCTCTCTCTCTCTCTCTCTCTCTCTCTCTCTCTCTCTCTCTCACACACACATACACACACACACCCCAGACTGATCAATCATTCTCTGACCCTGTTCCTTGTGGATCATAGGCTTCTTGAGGGCAGGCAGGATCTGTCTTGCTGTCCGTGGTGTCTCAGCACCTAGTGTACTTACCCCATAGAGACCTAGCAAACCATACAGCTTGGAATCCAAGAAGGATGTGGGAGGAAGTGGAAACACTGAACCCTGTGCACTGCTCTTAGGAATTCCAAATGCTATGGAAATCTGTCTGACAGTTCCTCAGAAATTAAAAACAGAACTACGTTAGGGACCAGCAATCCTACCCCTGGCTCTAAAACTGAAATGAAAGAAAGCAGAAGCAGGGATGTGGAGAGACAGTTAAATGCCCACATTCTCAGCAGTGCTGTTCACACCCCGAAGATGGAAACAACGTATGTTTGTCCAGGGATGAATGGGTCAATGCAATATGGTACACACGTACAATGGAGTCTTACTTCGCCTTAAAGAAAGGGGAATCAGTTGATGCATGCCACATCATGAGAATTTTTAAAAGCTTTTATGTTTAGTTTAAATTATCTGTATAGATGTGTGTCTTTCTCTCTGTGGGGATGTGCACGTGAATTCATGTGCTTACACCACCTGGAGTTGGAGCTGCAGACTGTGAGCCAGCTGACAAGGGTTCTGGAAACCGAATACCGGTCCTCAGGAAGAGTAGCATGTGCTCTTAACTGCTGAGCCGTCTTTCCATAATATGTAAGTGAAAGAAGCCATTGCAGAGGGCAAGTGCTCATGATTCCACTCACAAGAGGGCAGGGGAAGTGCTAGGGGAGGAGAGTCAGTTGGCGGCTGCCAGGCGTGGGGAAAGGGAATCGGGGCTCAGTTAATGAATGGGTGCAAAGCTTCATGTTTGAAAGGTGGCTTCTGTGGATGCATGGTCATGATGGTTGTGAAGGCTCTTTAAAAATATCAGAGGACTGAATGACCTTACCTAAGGCTATAGTATTGTGGTCTGTGGCTTTTTAAACTAGTTCCAGGCTCTTCGTAGTATTACTTGATGTGATTCATATCACACACGAAGAAAAACAAGAGTTCGGAACACAAAATCACGTCCTTCTGGATGAATCACTGGTCCGCCACCATCCTGGCTTGTGTCCCTGGGCTAGCTGACCAATAAAAGGGCTAAGACGATAAAGTGAAAGAAGCTTGTTGGAAGTACATATACTAGATGAACCGGAATGGATTTACCGCGTGCTGGGAAAATAACACGTTAATTGTGATTTTAAAACACTTGGTCGGGTGGCCAATGTGTAAGAACCTTATTGAAAGGGGGCCCACATTCAGTGAAAATGACTGAACCCGAAAGTTTGTGTGTTATAGAGCACGGGCTTCAGTTTTCTATTGTCTTTCATATGCAAATAATTTAATTATGATATTTTAAATATGATGTTTTTGCTCATTCTTTGAAATTTTCACACGTGCATGTAGTACATTTGGACCATAGTCACGCATCCTCCAAGAACTCCGCCTAGGCCCACCCCCCACCCTTGCCAGTTTCATGGTGTTTTTTTTTTCTTTTATATCCTCCCTAATCCAATTGTGCTGCCCATGCTGGTGGGGCCATCCACAGGTTAACATCCTTAGAACAACCTGACTGTGTCCCAGAAGCCATCAGCTGTCAACAGCTCCTGGACCCCTCCTCCCTGAAGTGCTGACAAGCTTGACTTTGTGGTCTTATACAGGCTACCACAACTGTTGTGAGTCTGTGGATGCAGTGGTCCTGGTGTGTCCAGAGACGCTGTTTCCCTCGGACCCTCCCCAGCCTCCAGCTCTCACAATCTTTCCACCCTCTTTCCTTGACGGTCCCTGAGCCTTGGGGGTTGGGGTGATGTAGATGTTACATTTGCCGGGCAGTGGTGGCGCACGCCTTTAATCCCAGCACTTGGGAGGCAGGGCCAGGCAAATCTCTGTGAGTTCGAGGCCAGCCTGGGCTACCAAGTAAGTTCCAGGAAAGGCGCAAAGCTAAACCCTGTCTTTGGAAAAAACAAAACAAAACAAAAAAAAAACCACCACATTTGTGACTGAGCGTTCATGACTTATTCCCTGCACTTTGGTCTGTTGTGAATGTCTGTGTTAAATGCCTTTCACTGCATGAAGAAAGTTCTCTGCTGAGGCCTGAGAGTTGCTCTAACCTGTGGACAGAGAGCCTAGACTTGACAGGGAGTTTGAAACTACATCCACTTAGCAAAATAATAGCAGTTGGTTTACTCCTGGGACCTGTGAACCCCACAACTATGGGTTCTTGTCCAAATTTAAGGTGACAGGCATGTGTTTCTTCCTGTGGAGTGGTCATTAAATCCAGTCAGAAAATGGCTTATTAACATCTACTGAACACGTGGGCATATCTGCCCTGCCAGCCATTATTGTAACTCCTAAGGTTTGCGGTTGTGTGGGACTCCTCTCCAAGAACTTCCTGGTCTATTAAAGCTAGTCACCAGGTCAATACCAGCTTGGTGTCTCCATGTCCTGTCTCCAAAGTGTGACAGTCTTCTGGTGGGCAGTTGTGTTAATTTGGTTTCTATTGCTGGGATAAACACCATGACTAAAATCAACATGGGGCAGAAAGGTGTTATGTCATCCTATACTTCCAAGTAGTAGTCCATCACTGGGGGAAGTCAGGGGAGGAACTCCAGGCAGGAACCTGGAAGTGTGTGTGTGGGGAGCTGATGCAGAGGCCGTGGGGGAATGCTGACTACTAGCATGCTTCTCGTGGCTCACACAGCCTGCTTTCTTTTTCTTTTTCTAAAAGATTTATTTATTTATTTATTTATTTATTTATTTATTTATTTATTTATTTATTTATTTATTATGTATACAACATTCTGCCTCCATGTATCCTTGCACACCAGAAGAGGGCACCAGATCTCATTATAGATGGCTGTAAGCCACCATGTGGATGCCGGGAATTGAACTCAGGACCTCTGGAAGAGCAGTCAGTACTTTTAACCTCTGAGCCATCTCTCCAGCCCTCCAGCCTGCTGTCTTATAGCACTCAGGACCACCTGCCCAGGCATGGCCCCACTCACAGTGGGCTGGGCCCTCCCACATCAACCATTAATCAAGAAAATGCCCCCACAGATTTGCGTACAAGCCAATTCAGATGGAAGAGTTTTTCTTAGTTGAGGGTCCCTCTTTCCAAATGACCCTAGCTTGTGTCAAGCTGGCAAAAACAAAAACAAAAAACAAAAACAAAGACAAAAACCTGAGCCTATATAGCAGCCAAGAGCGATGACATGGCCTGTATCTCCAGAAAACACCTGACCAACAACCCGATGGGAGTGTCTTTCTGTTGTGGTGATAAAATACCATGACCAAAAACAACTTACGGAGGAGAGGATTTGCTTCGCCTTACACTTCCAGGGAAGCCAAGGCAGGAACCTGAGGCAGGAATTGATGCAGAGGCCATGGAGGAATGCTGCTTACTGATTTGCTCCCCATGGCTTGTTCAGCCTGCCTTCCTGTAGCACCCAGGGCCACCTACCCAGAGGTGGCACCACCCACAGCGACATGGACTCTCTCATATCAATCATCAGTCAAGAAAAGGCCCTACAGACTTGCCTACAGACCAATCCTATAATGCTATCTTCTTCATTGAGGTCCCTTTTCCTAGATGACCCTAGCTTGTGCTGAGTCAACAAAAAAATTAGCCCACATGGGGAGGTATCATACACCGAGACTGGGATTTTTATTTGGCAAACCTGTGGCTTCTGGGAAGACCCCTATTCCCAATCTAGGCTAACTCCAATTAAATTATAATATTATACTATATTATATTATATTATAATAATATAATGTAATACAAGTACACATACATATGTGTGTGTGTCTACATGGAAGCTTATAAATCATAGGTTCTAATATGACTTAGTCAAACATCTTTAGGGTTAGTTACCCTTCAGCTCATCCTTTCCTCTGCTCCACCCTCTCCCCTCCTCTCCCCGCCCTGAAGCCTCTTTCTCCGTTATTCCCCATTTTCCCTTCTTTATATTAATAATGACTCTATTTAATCATCTTGCCCGAGTGCTGAAATGCCCCTGGTACTGGATTCTCTTCCGTCAGAGCAGAGTGGGGTGGAAAGAGAGTCCCCCATGCAGCAGATTCAGCCTCTCTAGCAAGCACTGCCCCCACTTCCGAGCCAGCCTCCCCTTTCCTGGCCCTTGGCTCCGTGAATGTCTGTTATTCAAAGTCACGAGATTTCAATAATTAGAGAAAAAGATGTGACTTTTTTTTTTTTAATTCCTGGGAGAATTGCTTTAGTAGGAAAGTAAAGCCTGCAGCTTCTGTCACATGTTGTCCTGAGTTATAATTGTCCAGGAATGCATTATCTTGTAACAGAATGTGAACACGCCTCTCTACTGGCTCTAAATACATGTCCCAGTTTCTCCACTCTCCAGTTTTCACAGATGGACCCAGATCGATGTTTACAAGCTCCTGCGAACAGGGAGGAGCATCTCTCGTTGTCTGACATCTTTGCCCCATCATGCACACGAGTAATTCAATTGGATTCTGAGCGTGGAAGCAGAACACAAAGCCATAAAGATCAATACGATAAGATCCATGAAAAGCAAAGCTTAGTTTGTAGGAAGGACGCCAAGGCACAAACCAATGAAAACAATTCAAAAGAAAAGGATAAAGGTGACTGCATATAATTTCTGAGTACGAGAAATTCAATAAAATATGAAAAATAATAATGATATATGTGTGACAAAGACAGAGTTAATATTGGGTTGGTTTGTCCACAAGTTTCACGGGGATTAAAATCCCTTAACTTCTGTCTTTGTTACTCTTCTCTAGTTGTGACCAAACACCATGACCAAGGCAACTTAGAAAAGGAAGTTGGGCTCATGACTCCAGAGGGCCAGAGTCCATATGGTTAGGCAAAGCGCAGCAGCTGGGCAGGAAGCTGGGGGCTTACATCTTGAACCACAAGCACAAAGCAGAGAGTGGGGTGAAGCTTTAAGCTCTCAAAGCCCAACCCAGTGACACACTTCCTCCAGGAAGCCACACCAACTAAACCCATCCCCAAGCACTGCCAACTACTGGGGACTTAGTATTCAAACCTTCAAACTGTCAACCATCCTAATACAACAGGGGTCAAGAGATAAGATCAAGGACATGATGGTGTTCAGAAAAAAGGAAGGTAGAGAGCTGGTACGAGGGGCTGGAGGGATGGCTCAGAGGTTAAGAGCACTGACTACTCTTCCAGAGGTCCTGAGTTCAATTCCCAGCAACCACATAGTGGCTCACAACCATCTGTAATGAGATCTGGTGCCATCTTCTGGCATGCAGGCAGAATACTATACATGTAATAAATACATCTTTTAAAAAAAACAAAAACAAAAACAAAACCCTCATGCCTTTTAGCAGTTGAGTGAATGAAAACTGAGTAAGATGAAGGTAACATCTGATCAAATTGGTGTCTTTTTGTTTTGTTTTGTTTTGTTTTTCATTAATGATTAGACTTGATTCTGGCCTAGTTTCAGGGGGTTCCTGTACTGTTGGGGACGGGGGTTGTGAGTGATGCAGCCTCTCTCGGTTATAGAGAAACAGGCTGTAAGAGCTGTAAATGAGGAAGAGAGTGTGGGGGAGGGTACACTTGCAGGGCACACTTGTCTGAGCTGGGAGGTAGTTAGCAGTGCTGTAGAACTGTGTGTGTGTGTGTGTGTGTGTGTGTGTGTGTGTGTGTGTGTGTGTGTGTGTGTGTGTGTATTGGGGGGATGCACTTGCAGGGCACACTTGCCTGAGCTGGGAGGTAGTTAGCAGTGCTGTAGAACTCTGTGTGTGTGTGTGTGTGTGTGTGTGTGTGTGTGTGTGTGTGTGTGTGTGTGTGTGTGTGTGTGTGTATTGGGGGGATGCACTTGGAGGGCACACTTGCCTGAGCTGGGAGGTAGTTAGCAGTGCTGTAGAACTGTGTGTGTGTGTGTGTGTGTGTGTGTGTGTATTGGGGGGATGCACTTGCAGGCGTCTGAGCTGGGAGGTAGATAGCAGTGCTGAAGAACTTTGTGTGTAAGGGTTTCCCCGGCAGGTATTTGCACTGATGAAAAGCTGAAGACAGGCAAAGCAGCAAGTGTAAATCACGCTGATGGTCACACCAACATTCAAACTCAGCAATTTCAGGGCTGAATGTGTGCTCTGTGGTAAGAACACACACACACACAGCTCTTGCCGAGGACTCATGTTTGGTTCCCGGCACCCACACTGGGTGGCTCACAGTGGCCTGTTACTCCAGGGGATCTGGCCATCTCTTCAGGCCTCTGTGGGCCATATGCACATCCACACATGTGGACACAGGCACATATTTATTTTAAAATAAATCTAGTGTTTATAAGAGCAGCGTTTATTTTTATTTTTTATTTCTTTTTTTTTTTTTTTTTTTTTTTTTGGTTTTTTGAGACAGGGTTTCTCTGTAGCTTTGGAGCCTGTCCTGGAACTCACTTTGTAGACCAGGCTGCCTTGAACTCACAGAGATCCACCTGCCTCTGCCTCCCGAGTGCTGGGATTACAGGTGTGCGCCACCACCGCCTGGCATGAGCGGCATTTATTTAAATGTGTTCACTGTTTAGTGGAGGTTTTAATCCTTCTTTAAATATGGTCAGTGTCATTCATGAATGGTTCCATAATGTGTGGCTGTTTCTACAGTTGGGCTATGTCGCCGGCACAGTAGTACACCAATGTTATTAGACATGGGTGTAGACAGTGGGAAAAACTGCATGTAAGTCAGCAGAGTGTGAAAACAGTGGTCTCGGGATGGCCAGGTGATGAGTGATTTCAGCTTCTTTTGTGCTTTCCTACCCGTTCTAAATTTTCTGCGATATACATGTACTGTACTCCTTTTATAAACGGGAAATAAGGTTTTCGAGAACTGAGTCATGAACAGAACCGAGTTTTTATGAAGAAGACTTGTAGTCTTCACCCACAGACTCTCTCTCTGAGAGCCATTGTGCACCCAGGGTGACTTCCTGCCCTGTCTTGTCACCAACTTCTGCCCTCTTCCTCTGCAATGGCTGCTTTGAACTGACCCTCTCCCCCACAGCCAGCCCAGCCGTGTGGTGTAGGCTCTCGGTGGGTTTGTTCGTGTGTTGGTTGGTTGGTTTTGTTTTTTCTGTGTAACAGTCCTGGCTATCCTGGAACTCACTATATAGACCAGGCTGGCCTCGAACTCACAGAGCTCTGCCTGCCTCTGCCTCCTGAGTGCTGGGATTAAAGGCGTGCATCTGGGGGAAGGAGGAGAGAGTGTGAGTGGTTGGGTTATGATAGAACTAGAGCCATAATGTACACGTTTGAGGGGGGCACCAGACAAACGAACACTTGCTTTTGTCGGTGAACCCAAGCATAAGCTGGTAAGCAGGGTGAGCGTGCAAAATTGTATATGATGGTGGCCAAGCTGCAGGCCATGATGGAAATGCTGTCTAAGGCTTGCATGTCTGTGCAGAGTGACAGCGTAAGCCTTCTCTCTCTCCATCACCCACCCCCCTCACCCTCGCTCACACTTGTGGGAGGTGCCCGGAGGTCATGTGAGGACACTCAGCCCTTCTCGTTCCATCCCATACATAGCATGGCACTTGTTTAAAGGGTGTGTGAGAATGGAGGGGGGTGGGGATGGGCACACACAACCCACTTATCCTACCCTCATCTCATCCACGTCTGCTCTGGAGACCAACCTCAGAGAAACGGAGTCTTTCATTACAGTGTAGAGGTTGACATTAGTTGAGCTGCCCAGTGCTATTCTATTCTCTGTGCTCGGGTTGGGGATTTAGCTCAGTGGTAGAGCGCTTGGCTAGCAAGCACAAGGCCCTGGGTTCGATCTTCAGCTCAAAAAAAAAAAAAAAAAAAAAATACCACTATTCTCCGTGCTCTTGGGAGGTGAGCGCATGTCACCCTTGAGTGATGCACTGCTCCGGCCCGCTTTACTGCTTGCAGAGATTAAGGCTCCCAGAGGCGTGAATGGTCTGAGCTCACAGCCCCAGCAGAGGAGCTGAGGATCATGTCCAAGTTTCTTACCCCTGAGCCCAGACTTTTTTGCCTTTGTGCTCAGCTTTCTTGGCCACTGAGCTCTGGCCTCCACACTCTCCCTGCTTTGTCCGCATGCCAAATTCTCCCAGATTCCCACAGTGTTTGAGCTGACTGTCTTTGATGAGACTCGCCAGCATTGGCAGCTTATTACTGTCATTTGTACAACATGGAACATGCAGGCAGAGATCCTTTTTTTTTTTTTTTTTTTTGCTCCTTGGTGTGTCTGCCACTTGTGAGGTATGCCGTCTGCAGACAAGAGGCACGAGACGCCTCTGAAGAGAGCTGGTGGGAATCGAGGATGTTCTGGGGCAGAGATTTTTGCTGAAGGGTAGATCTGAAAAGGATGGGATTGTGGGTTTGTTAAAAATCAGGCAGATAACGAGGCCCAGTCCTTCTGTGCCTTGTTCCCTCCATGCCCAGGCTCCCCGAGAACCCTGCCGCTCAAGCTGTGAGTGTCCTACTTTTCTCTGAATTCTCTTGCACAGTGCAGACTTACGGCTCCCTCTCTGCGCCTGTTTCCTGTGGCAAAGTTGAAGCGTCCTTAGATCCTTGAAGGCAGACTTCAGAGACACTGCCACCTCCTCTCCCTTCACGGTCACACCAAAGGATCTCATTGGTCTTGGCTGCTCTTGTACAACACAGATTGACAGGCCACATGGATTTCAAAACACTGTATGAAACGCCTGCTGCGGCTCTTTGTTCCACCAGGAACGCCCACGCCCCTGTCCCCCTATGCCCCTGCCCCCCTTCTCGTCCGCCCTCTGTGAGCTTGCTGCCCTCTGATCTCGCCCCTTCCGACGTGATAATAACAAGTGGTTTAAGTTTACCTCCTCCTCCAGTTTGGGGCAGAAGAAAGTTGTCTTGAGAATGAACCTATTCCTGGAATTCTCTCTACTTGCCATCCTTAAACACACTTCTGGCTGTATTCCTCAAGGTTTTTATAGTTTACTCTTTAATCGTTTCCTAACCACTGGGTCTCCACTGTATCGGCACAATGTTTTGTTCATTACTCTATCAAAACAATTGTCAATAAGTTAGTGGTGGGTGGGGGCCAGGAGGAAGAAGTTCGAGTGTGCAGTTTGGGAGGATAATTATCACCCCTGTTCAACACACAGCCCAACACAGGACTCGAATGCTAGTGCCCATGCTACCCAGCCCTGAGGTCAGCCCAGATGCTGCTGCTCCCTGTTAAGGGGCAAGACCCACAGATGGCCCAGATGTTGCTGCTCCGTTCCACAACACAGCAAACATCTTAGGAAGTCTGGAAAGTTGACCTTGCATCTTGTTTCTGAAAGCCACAAACTGCTCTCCCCCCCCCCAAAAAAAACCCCAGGTTTTCTATGGTAGTCCTGCCAGGAAAAAAAAAAAAAAAAAGTGCCCAAGTTGGATCACCTGGCCTCTTGTGTGGCTATGTGCCTGCTCCAGCTATTGTAGCCTGAGGGGGTGAATTCCCAGGGCTCCTGTGGGAAGAGATGCTGATACTGACCCCAGCACATCCTACTGGGCCTGGCGCTCTGTGGCCATGGCCAAGGACAGGTGGGCTCATGTCTCTTGCTGCCATTTGGGAAGGCTACAGAGAATGACCCTGCATCTCCCAGCGCAGCCTACTGCCAATCCAAGCCTTGCTGGCTCTCCCAGGATGCATTGGGTTCTCAAGGGGTCCATGTAGCTGCCCCTACCCTCAGCATCAGGCTCTACCACTCCAACTTCAGTGACATGCCATCTGATGTCACCCTCATAGTCTGTGAGCTGTTTCCTAGCACCGTACCACCTGCTGTAGGGAAGGTTCCAGAGGCCACTTTAAATTCTGAAAGTAACATCCCTTGATTGCCAAGGCCCTGGGGATAGAGGAAATCTCTCTGGTCCTCTCTCCTCCCAGTGTCAGGGTAACCCACGTACAGGCACATCTGGTCTTGGTCAACTTTTGTTCACTCCCAAAAGAACTTCCTGCCTTCAAATAAACTACTAGGTGCCTAGGACCCCACCACACTCAGCCTGGGACATTACACTCCAAATGTCAGCATGTGAGGGGCAAGAGATGGTATTCCTCCTCAACTCTAAGTGGCCCGAGCCCAGGTTTGGGTCAATCCAAGTATACAGACTTACAAACGAGGGGAGGAATGTCACTCAAAGCCCCCCAAGTCTCTCCCAAGTCACTTAACTTTTTATATTTCTACTCACCTCCTATTGTTTGGAAAATTGTTTGCTACTGATACAAATTGTTCAGAAGTAAGAATTTGAAGAAAATGGCTTTTTAATTTTCCATATAGAAATAACTTATAGAGTATAAAATCATTTATCCAGAAGAAGATACAGAGGTATAATCTGTAATTCGACTAGTAGAGTTAATCCCATAAAGAGAAATCTGGATGTCTCTGATCACAGCGGCATCCACATGTATGGTGACACACAGTTAGGGCCTAGTCATCGATTTTAATGAGGCAGATGTAGAATGGAGCAGACGTGAAGAAAAAATACGAAAAATTTGTGCTTCCAAGGCTAAGTGTAGCATTGTGAAGCTTTTAGTTGGGCCATATGTTTGCTTGTGTCTCTGTGTGCACATATGTGTGTTCACACACACACACACACACACACACACACACACACACACACACACACATGCTCATTTGTGCGTGTCCCATAGGTTCTGGGGCTTTGTGTCTAAAGCATGTCTCATCATCCATCAAGCAAAGTCTGAGGGCTGCCTCCTGGAGCCCCTCAGCCTCCACCCAGACACCTCTGTCACTGTTTTCTCTGTCTACTTCGGACGCCACCTCCCTTTCTCCAGCTGAACTTTCAAGTGGATGTTTCTTCCCTCGGAGCCAAGTCGTGCATTCCTGACTGACTGTGCGTCTTCAGGCTCTTGCTTTTCATTCTTACAAGATGACGGATGCGGGGAATTTCAGAAACAGCGATCGGCAAACACTAGAGAAATGGTGCTCACGGTTCCCGTTCGGATATCATGTTACAAATGGTGCCTGCTGCTATTTTTAAATGTTCCTCAATTTAATGTGGTGTTTTGGCTGTCCATTTGTATGCCTATAGCCATGTGTAAGGCAGGCTGGTGCCACGTGCAGCCCTGATGAAGATTTGCAGAGATCTGTCTGCCTTTGTGTTACTTGAGACAGGTCAATACGGAGAGGCCGCAGCAATGCTGGGCAATATGCGGAATAGCTGTCTTCACTACTGAATTTCTCTTTAGGAGCTACACCAGCCAGCAGGTGTGATGAGAAATACCACCCATAGGGTATTTAAACACTTGGTTCCCCGGTAGGTGGCGCTGTTTGGGAAGGTTCTTGAATGTTTAGGGGGTGCAGCCTTGCTAGAGGATGGATTACATCATTGGGGGTGGGTTTTGAGAGTTTATAGCCCCACCACACTTCCAATTCCCTCTCTCTGCTTCCTGTGCATGGAAAAAGATGTGATCAGCCAGCTTCCCGTGTTTGCTGCGTTACCATGCTGCCCCCAGCATTATGGACCCGGTCTCTGGAACTGTAAGCCAACATCCACCCTTTCTTCCTTCATGCTTTAGGTCATGGTGTCCTCGAACAAACATCTGAATGGTTGTAAAACTGGCAGGCAGCTAAATGCCTCCAAGCGCCAGGCCCCCATGCATGCGCACACTGAGCTGCGGTGGGGTGGGGTGGCGCCGTGCCCCTGCGAGGCTAAGACCCTGCTCTCAGATGCCAGTCCTCCTCTCAGCCCCTGTTGGTCGCTATCAGACATGGCAGCTCATTTCCTTAAGACAGACCTCAGAGTTGAGCGGAGGTGAAGTGAAAAGGGATGAAACAGAGCCAGCTCTGCCAGCCCTTATCATACTTAAATATTAATGGAGACTTGGCGTCGGGCAGCGCTCCTCGGTTGCGGAGCTTCTGCGGGAGGGGCAGCCCTCAGGCTGGATACACGTTGCTACATCTCAATTCGATGGTACATGGCTGATCATCACGTTTCCGTGTCCTGATGAGGGTGTGACACATCAGTGTTGCACCACAGAGTGTCCGCAGAGGAGGGTGAGTCTGCCTAGACCTGGATTTCTCGCCAAGTCTCCTGAACTATTAAAATATGAAAGAGGACATGTTTGTAGAATTACATAAAGGGCAACTTGGAACTGTCTATAACTCTAGCTCCAGGTCCAGGGGATCCAGCGCCTTCTTGTGACATCAGCAGGCACTAACATTCATATGCACACACCCCACACACGCACTCACACATACACACATACCCACTCACAGATAAACACACACATATATACCATTTAGAAAATAAAACAAAATTTTCAAGATTTAAATAAATACTTTTAGATTTATCTAAAAGTAAGAATTGACATAAAAATGTTTTCAAAGCCAAGTACCATGAGAGGGGACTGTCTTACAGGGAAGGCCGTGGGCACCTCTAGCCCAGTCACTGCCCTGTCTAAGACACAACTTCTGTATCAACAGTGCAGAGCAGCTCAGAGGAGACAGTGAGATTTCCAGGGGCATTTCCAGGACCCTGAGCACCACTGTCTCTTTGTAGACTGGGGAACATCACGCCCCCCACATAGACTAACAGAGGAGACTGTGTCAATAGGTGTGGCCCTGCTCCCCACAGTCAGCAGCACACAACCGCATGATGCATTTTTGCTGGGCCTGTCCTTTGCTTGTGGAGACTCTCCTCCCTACAGTATAGGGACAACCTGTAAATGAGCTCTGCGAATCTCAGACCTCGGTCAGTTACCCCCCGGCCCAGCTCCCCCTTCTGTAGATGCCCCGGTGCCACGCTCGCCTGCTTCTCAGTCTTGACTTGAAGTAAAGACTCACTATTGGTTTCTATGGCTTTGCTTTATTCTGACTGTCAGCCTAAAGCTATCCCCCCCCCCTCCAAGCTTCACTTCTATGAAACTTTACATGATGGTTCCGACTTTCACGGCAGGCTTTATCTCCAATGCTTCGTCGCTGGTGATTAGATTGTACTTCTCTTTGAGAACAAAAGAGTTTGGCTTACACATGACCTGTGCCTACATTTCTGTTTAACACCATGTTGCTCACAGGGGTAAATGGAAGGGTGTAAAATGTTTCCATTAATCTAAGTAAATTTAATTCAAAATTGCACATATTACTCTGTTACTTTATTTTTATCATCTAAGAAGACAATTATGTAGAGTATTGGGCATCCGAAGGTTTCACATGTAAAGACTGATTGACGGTAAGTCCGTGGTGTCAGGAAAACATAACAGGGACAGGGACATCCCCCTTGTCATTTTCCCTTTTTTGAAAAAACCATGGACATCTGCAAAGGAGACAACCCCCTGAGGCTGCCCTGGCAGTATCCTCCAGGATCTCAAATAAAAGATTGGGTGATTCCTAGACAGACTTGAGCCAGCTCGGAAAAGGACTGGAAACCACAGTTAAGAGTGTGTGAGTGTGTGTGCACTCACTTTTAGGGGGTGAGGCAGAGACCTGGATTCGTATTCAGTCTTGGGTGCCTGTCAAGTAACTCCACATTTTTTTTTTTTAAAGAGAAGGGCTGCTGGGTAAGCCATTCCTGACTTCAAACTGAGCAATAGTCCTCCTGCCTCAGCCTCTACATGAAAAGTCAAATCATAGATGATTTCTCATGAGGAAAGTAACATACTTAAAATCTGCCAAAATAACACGAAGGATCGGGGACTGGAGAGATGGCTCAGTGGTTAAGAGCACTTAATGCTCTTGCAAAGGACCGGGGTTCAGTTCCAGCACCCACATGGCAACTCACACCTGTCTGTAACTCCAGTTCCAGGGCGTGCACATGGTACACATACATGCATGCAAGAGAAACACTCTACGTATAATATTTAAGAATAAAAGATTTTTTTTTAAAGTGGGGAGAGGGTCTGTTGTGAGGAGAGTCCTCTGTCACAGCGACAGCTGGCTGGTTGTGACTCTTTATTCTGAAGCTCTCTTCCCTCAGAGGAATGAGTGGCACTGTCCACTGAGCCAGACAGGCCCACGCCCTGATTCTTGTTTGTGCTCCTGGAGGGGCTGTGAGGGCTCTGCTCTGTGACTGACAGTCCCGCTGAAGAGAGAGCCCTCGGCCCGGGAGGAAGCCAGGCCTATCTGACAGCTCAGTCCATCCCTTGGGTAGCGAGAACATGTCTCACCGTGGGATTCAGACTCTGCCCTGGAATCCAGCAGCCTGCAGAGCTACTTAACTTAGTGGTCCCCAGAGACTTCTGGGAGCTAAATGCCATAGACGAACTTTCTCCCGACCTGGCGTGACTCTCTGAAGAGATAATTTTAGACCTCAAACTCTGACCTAGTAAATAGAAGAATGATGTAAATACAGAATAACAAAGAGGAAGGAACTCACAGAAAAAGAGGGAAATGATGGGATGTAAATGCCTGTCTCCTGAGATTGGGTCATTTTTAAATTTCTTAGTAATTGATGGGGAGAGGTTGGTTCTTATGTTTGATGATGCTTTAATTTGTGACGCTTCATGGATTAAGAACTGCTAAATGTTTGGTGCAGTTTTGAAATCTGCTGTAATTACACTTGGCTTTTGTACAGACCGAACTCAGGGCCTTGCATAACTACCCTGGGGGCATTAATTTACTGTGGCTCCTGTGACAAACAACAGAGCTGTTCCTTTGAAGTTCAGGAGGTCAAACTTGATCTGCCCGATTGGGGTCCCTCTAAACGCCCCAAGCAAAAGCCCTCTCCTAGACTCTTTTGGCTGTGGGTGACAGCCTGTGTTTCTGGACCCCTAGAGGCTTCTGCTCTGACCTCTGCTTGAGCAGCTACAGCATCCCCTCTGACTCCAACCCTGCCCACTTCCTTTTGTAAGGTCAGGACCTTTGTGGTTTCAGTTAGGACACACTCCAAATCATCCTGAGCAGCCTCTCCCATTGCAATACCCTTAATCTTGGAAGAATGTTTTCTTCCACACAAAGTGGCATGTTCCCATGTTCTTGTGTATAGGACCCTGGTTCATCTTTAAAGAACTGTGAAGTCTTGTGTTAAACCAGCGGCCTAGACTGAAATCAAACAGTGAAGAAGAGTGGAGTATGGGGTGGGGGTGGGGGTGGGGGTTGTAAGGCCACTGGGTTCTTATACAGAATTCTGTAGTTTAGCACATGTACATGTGACAAAGAGAATATTCAAGTATTATATGGGTCCTGAGAATTGAACACAAGTCATCTGCTGAGTGGCAAGTACCTTTCCTTGCTGAGCCATCTCCCTGGTCCCCTTCATGATTCTGTTGGTTTGATGCATCATCCACTGTTTCTGAGGGCCCGCTGCCCACTGGGGCCTCTGTTGGCACCAGGCAAACTACAGTTGCAGTGGCTCCTTTCCTCTGGCTGTGCAATGCCTTTTCCTTGTATTTGGCACGTAACTAGTTGTTAGCCCTGGCCCAGAGCAATGGCATGAGCTCACAGCTTCACACATCATCCTGGGAAGGGCAATAATGTTCTCTGGCTTCCCTTTGTGACTCCCTGAGAACACAGTGTAGAAGGCCCCAGGAAGAGCGTTCTCAGTAGAGAACTGCAGTCGGAGGCTGAGGGAGCAGGTACCACCATGGCCACAGAGAAGGTCCTGTCCCGGGTTGCTGGGTAACTGACACACACTGGCAATGCCTTAAGTGTGTAAAGTCTCTGTGTTGAAGCAGATGGGGAAATTTGGGGTAAAAGTTTGACAGTCCTGGGTATTAGGCTGGGGACTTTAGAACAGGCACCTGGTAACCTCAGAGGCTGGAAATTGGAAATCGCTTCATGATGGCAGACATAGAAGCCCTCTGCAACTCTGTGGATGCTGCTGGAGTCACTTCTCACTGAGGGGCTTGTACCTGGCTGTAAGCACTGGCCTTTCTCCATCTTTAACCTCGGTGGGGAGAGCCAGACTTCCCAGGGCTTCTCTCAGTGGGTGGTGGGAAAACCACCCCCATGTCATAGGTTCCCCAACATATAGTGGAGATTTGTTGGGGCCTAATTAAAACTAATATTCATTAAGCATTTATTAATGTGATAGATATAGATATTAGCTCCTTATATAAGTGAAAGCATTTTAATCCTCAGAACTATGTTAGACTGATCCCATTATTTTAAAGAATAAATGGGCACAGCGCGATGAAGTAACTTGCCCAGGACAACAGAGCTAATTAAAACTGTCACAAAACCCTTGACAAAAAGCTTGAGGTTAAAGCCTACACATTGCCAGCCATCGGCCTACCAAAGGGCACGAATGTTCATGTGTAAAGATTTTTTTAAGAAAATTCCTCTGGGGCTGAAAAGATGGCAAATTTGGTTCCCAGCACCTACGAGCATCGGTGAGTTACCTACGCCCTCTTCTGACCTCTTCAGGTATCATGCACACACCTGGTGCCCATACATGCAGGCAGGCCAAGACTCAGACAGAAAGTACATCTTTAAAACACCACCCTGCTAAAACAAAATTCTTATAATAATAAAAGTCTCTGAGGATGTTGCATGTGTGAGTTCCCTTGATCCTCAGAAAAGCCCTTGTGTATGTTAGGTTAGTCCAACACATAACAGGTTTGTAATTGCGACTCACTGGGCAGCTAACCAAAGAACTGAGAACCTGATTTCACACTGTGAGACAGAAATAGCATCCACATTACACGCTGATGTGATGGAACTTACCCGTTTCTTCAAGGAACTCTATCACACCAGGTACATACAGAGATGTGAGTCCGAGAAAGATCGATTCTTTCCCTAGTCCTCATGGAGTTAGCAGCTGAGATGGCTGCTTCGGCATGACCCACTGTAAACACAGATAAACTTCGAGACTCAAGAGACGCCACCAGGAGAAGACAAGGGCTCTGGTCTCTTCAGGTGTGCTTTTCTGAAAACACAAGAAAGTGCCACCGACCCACAGCCTCTTTCCTGAGAATTTCATGGGCGACCTGTGCCAAATAAAAGTTTGAGGGTGATGGAAGGTAGAGGGTACTGGATGTGAGGAAGGAGATACCCTGGGTACAGAAATCTGGGAGTGGAGATTTGAGAGGCAGAGAGGACCACGTCTGGACTTCTGGGGCACAGGAGGGGCAGTGAGATGAAGAATGTGAGGACAGATTTGAAAAGGGCAATGGTAATAAATCAGTCCAACGCTCTTATCAAAGACAGTAAGACTTCAGGAGTGTAAAAGCCAGTGTATCTGGGAGACTCTACACTCCTGTGTCTGGGATCAACATTTTCACTTAGAAAAGCCTCATCCTTAGTTCCACTTTATAAAGAATCAGCTTTGGTGAGGTTCAGTTGGGGTTTTTAAGCTATGATGATGGAACGTGTCATTTGTGGACCAGCATGGTGTTTACTGAATAAAGGTGATGAGCCTCTTTCCTAATGCTACCAACCAAGGGTCACATGTGTCATGGTTTAAGGATGGAAATGATACAGGCTGGAGAGAGGGCTCAGCAGTTCAGAGTGAGTACTTTTTTTCCAGAGGACCTGAGTTTGGTTCCCAGTACCCACGCTGGACAGCTCACAATGAATTGCCTGTGATTCCAGCTCCAGGGGATCCAGCGCCCTCTTCTGGACTCCTCGGGCATCTGCACTCACATGCACACATACCTAAGCAGAAATTATCTTACAGCTCAGTATATAAGAAGTTCACTATCTACCTAGAGGGGCTGACAGGTCCATTTCAGTTTCTTAGGGCTTCCAGGGGCTGCCCAGGGTCCTTGGTTTGTGACCTTCCTGCCGCCATCTTCAAAGCCAAACAAGTGTTTCCTGTGCTGTCCGCTCTTTGGTCCCATCTTCGGGATCATGGCTAACTCCTTTCTCTGTTGATGTCTGTACAATCCTCCAGGCCCCGTGCTAGAAGGAACTCTGCAAGTCTCTCCTTCCCATTGTCAGTTATGAAATCTACAATTTATGGAATCTGGTCCAGCTGCCTAGCAACAGGAAGAGGGCTTCAAAACCAGGAAAACCACACACTAGCCTCTGAGGCGGCGTGTAAGGAGGAGGGCTGGGGACTGGCCGCCAGTTAATGCTAAGGGGCCTACAGAGATAAGACTGTTCTCAATACAAAACCCCAAATGGAGGCGTCAAAACAAGGAGTGTTCTAGATTTTTCCCAAACAAAACTCTGTAATTACAGTCTCAAGAGTGTCACGGGGTTAAGAAGCCATAAATAGACCTTCAAGGACAAATAAACAAAAAATTCTTTACTCCTGAGTGATTACTCAGGTCAGTGGGTTTGGCCCCACCCATGCCCATAGGGGAAGGGTGTAGTTTGGCTGTGAGTCAGAGGGGCTGTGGTCACACAGGTGAGGGCCTATGGCAGGCTAACTCAGACGGGACCCCACCACCGGGCCTGCCTTGCTTCCTACCCGCAGACATAGTCAAAAGTGGAGAGGAATGGGGTAAGCAGGGACAGCCACCAGAAAGGCACCGGAGCCTTTTCTTCCTGTTAGGGCTTGGAGTTTATGGCTGCCATAGTATCCCATAAGTGAGAACCCGGCAGAGGTAAAGACAAGGAGGCCTGTCTGGGCACCAGGCACAGCCCCGGCCACTTTATGGAAGCTCAGATCACAAATGCAGAATTCAGAAAAAAATGGAATCAGCCAAGGAGAATAAGTTTCGATTTCATCTTCTTCCTCAATCCTCAGGAATGTGGCTAGACTAACTCGAGCACTCATTAAAAAGGAGACAGGAAAGGCCATCCTGGTGCTGAAAACGGTTCATTCATTGTTCAAAGTGGATTTGACTATGAATGCTGTTCCAAGCCTTGAGGTTACCATAGTGAGAAAGACAGGTGAGGTCCTGACAGTCCAGCTGTGGGCACACACACAGACCCAAAAGTCAAAACTAATAAAGAGATACGAAATTGAAATGCCCACAGAAAAGCCGAATGACATGCCAGCAAGCAACTACTTTCGGGTGGGTACCGGAGAGGCATCTCTGAGGAGTGAATTACATACAGAGAAGGGGTAGGGGTCCCCAGAGAAGTCAGTAAGGTCAGGTTAGGAGGGCAGACAGACAAGAGGGGGGGTCTTATCGAGCTATGGGGGAAGGGTGAACTGGGCGCTGACCCAACAGAACAGGGATCTGCAGCAACACTACAACCAGCAGGCTGCCACCGCCTACCAGAAGCCCAACACTTGGCCTCCATAGGCTACAAAGCAAGTTTTGTGGCTAGCCTGGGCTACATGTCTCAAAACAACAACAAAATAAAACCAGCCCCCAAGATAAAATCCTGACAAAACTCAGGATTTGCTTAGCTTACAATGTATCATCCAGGGACTCCAGGGCAGGTACTTGAGCAGAGACTGGGGAGGAACACCGCTTCTTGGCTTGCTTCCTCTGATTTGCTGCCCAGGACAACGTGCCTAGGGACAGCACTGCCCACAGTGGGCTGGACCCTCCCACAGCAATCATAAATCAAGAGAATGCACACACACACCCCAGACATGCCCACAGGCCAATCTGATGGAGGCAATTCCTCAACTGAGGTTCCCCCTTCCAGGTGTGATAAAGAACAACCAACATCAGCCAACACAATTTCTGTAGCCAAACTAACTTGATACACACTCAAATATTTTTAACTCTGTAAGCACGCATTGCAATATCCACACTGGAAGTTGCCTTTTGTTTTCTTCTCTGCTACTCATTCGATGTCAAGGGGGTTCGAACCCAAAAGAGAGGTCAATTAGTACCAACCATTGACTGAAAACCATGTTCCCTGAGAAAACTTGAAGCTGTTGGCTAAAAGAAAGTTTAGTGGTGTTCCTGAGTGTCAACGATCCTGACAATACCCACTTTCCCATGGTGACAAGAGTCTGGTGTCTGACTGATGTTCAGTCCTCCTGGTCAGCCTTGAGGATGGCGCCTGTGCCCAAGCCAAGAATGCCTATACTTTCTGCTTTTATTCATACAATTATCTTCTGAGGCTTCTCCCAGCTAAGGCTCTGGAACATTCCATTTTATGGAGCCATGAGCAGAGTTGCTGGAGGTGACTCTTTTCTTGCCTCTGAATTCATGAAGACGTTCTTTCTGAGCTGGCCCAACTGTTTGAACCCCACCATCACCACCACCCACACACCGCAGCCACCTTCTCCATCGGCAGTTAATATGTCTGCTCCTACTCGGAGTGGGAAAGGGGGAATGTTCTCATGTGCTTTAGTTGACAGTCACACTCAGCTGTCAAGTCTGAGCAGGGACATAGGGAAGAGTTCACAATTCATCTCATTTTGAGGTGGGACAACAAATGTTACCCAAGAAACCTGTTCTTAGAGAAGAAAAAACAAGAAGAAAAGAAAAAGGAGCACTTGCCTAAGACAGTAACCAGATTTTCTAACTTGTGTCTAGTTGGGGAGTCCCTCTGTATGCCCTTACTTCCTTCTAAAACTTCCTTAAAAACAGCCTATGGGGACAGTATGATGGCGCAGGCCTTTTATCCCAGCACTCAGGAGGCAGAGGCAGGCAGATCTCCTGAGTTCTAGACCAGCCTGGTCTACAGAGTGAGTTCCAGGACAACCAGGACTGTTACACAGAGGAACCCTGTCTTGAAAAACAAAATACCAAAAAACCAACCACCTCAAAACAGCTTTCTGGACTGGGCAGTGGTGGCACATGCTTTTAGTCCCAGCACTGGGAGGCAGAGGCAGGTGGATCTCTGTGGGTTCAAGGCCAGCCTGGTCTACAAAGCAAGTTTCAGGAAAGGCACAAAGCTACACAGAGAAACCCTGTCTCGGAAAAACCAAAAAAAAAAAAAAAAAAAAAAAAAAAAACAAAAAAAAAAAACCCAAAAAAAACAAAAAACAAAAAAACAAAAAACCCAAAAAACCCAAAACAAAACAAACAAACAAACAAAACCCCCAGCCTTTTGGGACAGGAGAGATGCCTCAGTGGTTAAGACATTGCTCTTGTGAGGACCCTAGCTCAGTTTCCAATCCCCATTTTAGATGACTCACAACAGCCTGGAACTCCAGCTTCACGGGATCCAACACCTACACTCACTTGTACATACTTTCCCCACATAATTAAAAATAAAGTAATAAATACCAAAAAATTAAAACAGCCTTTGTACTTATTCAAATTGGGTTTTAGATTTATTTACTTTTCTGTGTATGAGTGTTTTGCCTGACATATGTATATGCACCACATGCATGTGATGCCTGAGGCCAGAAACAGGTGTGGGATCTCCTGGGACTGGAGTTACAGATTGTGGTGAGTCACCATGTGGGTGCTGGGAGCTGAAACCTGGTCCTTTTCGAGAGCAGCCAGTGCTCTGACCACTGAGCCATCTCTCCAGTCCCCACTTTACCCTTTTTAAAGACTAGCCCAGGCTAGCCTCTCCCACTTCTGTCAACTGAGTGCTGGGATTCTCTGTGTGTATCATCAGGCCAGGCTCACTTTTATTTTTTATATTTTCAAGCCCACCCCTCAGTAAGTAGAGAGTAAATGAAATGTACCTTCCATATCAGAGAGCAAATCTTCCATACAATGATGGAAGTGGCCAATGAAGAGCCTGAGGCTGTAGGTCCCAACAACAAAATTAATAATGAGCTGGGCAGTGGTGGCGCACACCTTTAATCCCAGCACTCAGGAGGCAGAGGCAGGTGGATCTCTGTGAGTTCGAGGCCAGTCTGGTCAACAGAATGTGAGCCAAGACAGGCTCCAAAGCTACATAGAGAAATTTTGTCTTGAAAAAACAAACAAACAAACAAATAAATAAAATAAAGTATTCTTTTAATCTGTGTTATTCAGAATATTTGAACCTATATTTTAATGAATCAATGTGAAATAATTAAATGTTGGTGTAACAGACAAAAGAATATATAGGTGTTTAGCCGACATCCAAAGGAATGAGCAAATGTTTGCTCTCCTTGTGGTCAGCTCTCGGAAGAGAAAATGGGAAAGCACGCTGTGGATCCTCTTGGTTGGGTGTTGATTGATGAATTGTCTGTGAAGTTGTGATTTCTAACCATGCCACGCAGGTAGAATTCTAAATAATTTAGAAAATTTCTTAAGGGCAAGGACATGAGTTTATGTATGCATGCATGTATATATTTATGTGTACATTTACACATATATTGTATACACATACATTTTTTTGTGTGTGCGTGTGTGCATACATGTGTGCCTGTATGTGTGTGGGTATGTGTCTTTCTGCAGGTATGTATACGTGTATATGTTTGAGTTTGTGTTTTTGTATGTGTGCCTGCATGTGTGTGTACATACATGTGCACATGCATGTGTGTGTCTGGGTCTGCATGTATGTGTGAATGCATGTGTGTGTGTGTACTGGGGTGTATGTGTCTACATGTATGTGTGACTATGCACACACATTAAGTTGAAATCACAGGTCTAATTTTTCTACATCACCATTGGGGAAGTCATTTTCCTTAATTTGGAAGAAAACATGAAATTGTAAGATATTGTCTTAGAAGAAGCTGAACACAGGATTTTTGTTTATTTTTGAAGAAGAGTCCATTATGTAACCTGTTATGTGTCTGAGGCTGTCCTGGAACTCTGGAGCCAAGATAGCCTTGAATGGTTTGTCTGTCTCATGGGCACTGGGACTCTAGGGGAGCACTATCATGCCAGCTAAGAACAGCATCTTTGAGCATAGAAAGGCAAGTGCTTTTCTTTTAGGCAGAAAGAGGTTCCTCTGTGAGGGAGACATCTGGGGGAAGTCTGATATCAACAGTGTGATAGTGGAGCTCCGTCTTCGGGGCACTGGTCCGTCAAATTCACATTAGTAGGAGATGAACTACAGTGAGACCCTGGGGAAGATGAAGTTAACGGAGCTAGAACACGTTGAACCCATAATGCTCCGGGTCGCCACCTGGCTGGTACACTTGCCTGGGACATTTCTATGGCCACGGCGGACCCTGTGAGGTGGGGGTGAGGGAATTGTTTCAATTTGCAGAGCTATTTGCCTGAACAGCCTCAAAACAAACAAACAAACAAAAAACCACAACTGTGGCTTTGTTTGTTTTGTATGGTACTGAATCTATCTGGTCACTCAATAATGCCTACTTTAGGGAATAAATCTTATCTACTTAAGACTCTGCAAGAAACAAAATTTCCCAATATGTCATCATCAGTAAATATCTACAGCTCAGTTACCTAACACAACACAGTTATAAGAAAAGCCTCTGAAGCAACTTTGGGTTCTAAGACTTCCTTGCATTGGGAAAGTGGGGCAAATTGTGAAGAGTGGATCAATGATGTAACTAAGTGGTAGATGTAGAAATCAAGGCTCTCAGGAATAATAACTGCACATGGGTCAGAAGGCCTTTGCGTCTGGATCTTGTCTAAAGTGAATGAGAGTGGAAATGGACAGCCTACTGTGGGAATGTGAGGTGGGAGTGGAGGACGCCACAGAATGAACCTTAGGAAAGAGGGCCACAGACCAGGTCCAGGGAAGAGAGGGTCCAGCCTGCCCCAGGGGCCTCACTTCTGTCAGATACTATGTCTTGACTTCATACAGAGAACCCACATGGCTCTATGGTCACACACTGACAAGGGTCTCTTGTTTCCCAGCCATGGTTCACAAATCCCCCAGAAGGAAGACTCGGTTGTTCTGAAAGGAGTCAGAAGTTTAACTCTGAGTGGATGATTGGCTCCAGAGGAGTACAATGTGATTCGGCTAGCTTGGGCTACCCGCCTGTCACAGCCTCAAGACCTAAAGACTCTTTCAGGAGAGGAAGCTGAGCAGGAAGAGTAACAAGTAAAAACAGAAATGACCACAGCAACTCTTACTTGGGAGGGTCTACAAGGGCCATGTGCTTTATGTGCCATTGTCCTGATGAATCAGCCTACCACCATGCCGTATAGGTAGGTACTGTTGGACCCATTTCACAGAGCACAGAAGAGCTGACCGTCTCTGGCAGTCATACAACTAGACAGATGTACGGCTGGAATCGGATTCCAGGCTCCAAGAGCTTTCCTCCCACTAAGACACCTATTCAAATGTGGCAGCAGGGGTGGGGGTGGGGCGCTTATTATGCTGACTGCATGTAAACTTATTAAGGATAGAAAATATACACCACATAGATTTCCAGTTCCAAATTCACCACCCATGCAGACATTACTAATTGATCACAGGGTCCTGGATTCCCAGCTCAGTACTTCCATCAGTTGAAACTTGACTGTAGCAAGCATAGTCAAGATGTGCCTTCTTTAGCTCTCCATCAAACCTGGTCGTTTCCCTATGGCTTGGGTGCTGTGTGTTTGGTGATCGAGGTAGAAACCAAAGAACTATTAACACTCTGAACTAAGCAGGGCATGGAGTCTAACTATCACCATCACTTCCTGAACTTTCGTTTTGTTTTGTTTTTCAAGACAGGGTTTCTCTGTGTAGCCCTGGCTGTCCTGGATCTCACTCTGTAGCCCAGGCTGGCCTCACAGATATTCACCTGCCTCAGCCCCCCAAGTGCTGGGATTAAAGGTGTGTGCCACCATGACCTAGGTACTTTGTGAACTTTTGCTAGCATGCTTGATTTGAAAAGTTATGGAATTCTCCAAGAGACCTGGTGTGTATAACTAGGTCAACAATTTATTCTGCATGTGACATGTTTTCCTAGATTTCTCTTATCCACTGAGCTGAAGGAATTGTTCGTGGTAAAAGGTGTGAGACCACATGTGGCGAAGGCGGAAAAGCAAGGGTAGAACAAAGGTTAGTGACAGGTTTCCTGTAAGAACAGACGCACCGCCGAGCTTCAGCGGAGAGAAAGCAGAACTCTGAACACAGCAAAATCGACCAAGGCTACTCAACCAATCCAGAACGCATTGACTTCCAAGGACCTCTTGCTCAAGATTAGCAGTATTCTCCTTAAATGAACATGTGTATTATTTATTTAACCCCAAACATGAATTCTAGTGTCATGTGATCAGGGCTTTTAAATAAATAATTAAAAAAACAAAATATAAGAATTTGGAAAAAATGTAATAAAATCTGTGCTCCTGGACCTACACTTGAGGTTGGAAGTAAATATAATTTTTATGAAGTCAATAGAATCCAGAATTTCAGCTCAGTATAATGGTATACATCTATAATCCTAGAACCTGGGAGGTTGAGGCAGGAAGACCACAAGTTTGAGGTTAGCCTGGGCTACCTAGTGAGCTCAAAAAGCACTACCCCTCACTGGGTGTGGTAGCACAAAATTTGAATCCTAGCACTTAGAAGGTGGAGGCAGATGGACCTCTGTGTGTTTGAAGTCTACATAGTGAATTCCAGGCCAGTCAAGGGCTACTTAGTGAGCACCTGTCTCAAATTTTAATAAATTAGTTAATTAAAAAAAAATCACCCCCCAAACAAACCAAATCTTTAAAAAACCATCTTGGCAATACCACTGTACCAGCTAATAAATATCTGTTAGTAATATCTGTTCAAATTCTTCATAACGACATCTCAAACAACCTCCTACCTCCTCAAGATAATAGAAACCACATGGAAGAATCAAACTACTTTCTCACTTATTTTTCTCTTTTGGCTCACACAGATCTCACACTTTCTTTGTAGCTGAGGTTGGCCTTGAACTCCTTCTCTTGTCCCCATTTCCCTAAGGGTGGGGGTTGCAGGTGTGTCTCAGTTACCACATTGGGCTCTCTAGAAGCATTTAAACTTCATTTCTGTGACAGGCACACTTTGTACACAAACCGCTTTATTTTACTACAGAGTTCACACTCAGCCAATCTACTTTTGGATGTGCCATCTTCTCTCTGCCTTTTGAACTGTCACACTTGCTGTGCGTCTAAGTCTTGACAGTGCTGGCCGCCTGTCCCCACCCACCCTCATGACTCCTGTCTTTTGTGGTGACAGTCTCAGAGACAAATAACACAGTCCCAAGACTTCTAGGATA